>NC_132906.1:57039548-57348761 GCF_047675955.1 Chlorocebus sabaeus
ATCAGTGTATATCTATTAGCAATGAACAATCTAAAAATAACATTAAGATGACAAAGTCCAATTATAATAGCATCAGAAACAATAAAATACGTAAGAATTTAATGAAAGACATAAGATGTACATACTGAAAACTACAAAATATTGTTGAAAAAAATAAAACTAAAATAAATGAAAACTGTGTTCATGGATTGGAAGGTTAATATTGTAAAGATGGCAATATTTCCCAAATTGATCTACAGATTTTATAAAATCCCTATCAAAATTTCATCTGCCTTTTTACAAAGATGGACTGATTCTAAAATTGCAAGAGGATCAGAATAGTCAAAACAATCTTGAAAAAGGAGAATAGAATTAAAGGACTCACACTGCCTAATTTTGTAGCCTATTACAAAGCTACAGTAATGAAGACAGTGTGAGACTTGCATAAGAATAGACTTGTCTATCAAAGGAACAGAAATTAAGAATCCAGAAGGAAACCTATCCATCTATGCTCAATTGATTTTTGACAAGCATGCTAAGGCCATTTGTATTAGTTTCCTGTTGCTGCTATAACAAATTACCATAAATGGGGTAACTTAACAAAAATTTATTTTCTCACTTCTGGCAGCCAAATGTCTGAAATCAAGGTGTTGGCAGGGGTTCACTCTAGAGGATCTCAGCAAGAATTTGTTCTTTGACTCTTCCAGTTTCTAGTGGTTACTGCCTTTCTTGATTTGCAGCTCAACCCATCCAATCTCTATCTCTATCTCTATCTTCACATGACACCTTCTTCTCTATGTGCTTGTGACTTTGCTTCTGTCACTTCTAAAGATAACTATCATTGAATATAGGATCCATGAGGGTAATTTAGGATAATCCCATCTCAAAAACCCTAATTTAATTGCATATGCCAAGATCCAAACTAGGTATTTAAGTTTCCAAATACAGCATTTGGATTTCAAACAAAGTATTATTCACAAATTCTGGGGATTAGGACATGAACACATATTTTGGGTGGGTTACTATTTGACCCACTATGCTATGCAACAGAGAAATGAATGGTCTTTTGCTGTTGTTGTTAGCTAAGATTTATTTATTTTTAACTTTTATTTTAGCTTCAGGGGTACATGTACAGGTTTATTATATAGGCAACTGCATGTTCACAGGGGTTTGGTGTATGGAGTATTTCAACACCCAGGTAACAAGCATAATACCCAACAGATATTAATTCTGATCCTCTCTCTCCTCCCACCTTCTACCCTCAAGTAGGCCTTGGTGTCTGTCATTCCATTCTTTGTGAACATGTGTTCTCATTATAAGTGAGAACATGCAATATTTGGTTTTCTGTTCCTGTTTAATAGGTTACCGCAAAAGTAATTGCCGTTTTTGCCATTATGTTGCAACAACCTAATAGTTTGATTAAGATAATGGCCTTCAGCTCCATCCATGTTACTGCAAAGGACATGATTTCATTGCTTTTAATGGCTGCATAGTATTCCATTGTGTATATGTACCACATTGTGTTTATCCAGTTTATCATTGATGGGCATTTACATTGATTCCATGTCTTTGCTACTGTAAATAGTGCTGCAATAAACATACACATGTATATGTCTTTATAGTAGAATGATTTATATATATACACACACACACACACACACACACACACACACATATATATATATATTTTTCTTTTTCTTTTTTTGAGACTGAGTCTCTCTCTGTCCTCCAGGCTGCAGTGCAATGGCGTGAACTCAGCTCACTGCAAGCTCACGCCATTCTCCTGCCTCAGCCTCCTGAGTAGCTGGGACCACAGGCACCCGCCACCACGCCCATCTAATTTTTTGTATTTTCAGTAGAGACAGGATTTCACCATGTCAGCAAGGATGGTCTCGATCTCCTGACCTCATGATCCTCCTGCCTTGGCCTCCCAAAGTGCTGGGATTACAGGCGTGAGACACCACGCCCAGCGTGACTTATATTCTTTTAGTTATATACCCAACAATGGGATCGCTGGGTTGAACAGTCATTCTGTTTCAAGTTATTTGAGGAATCACCACACTACTTTCCACAATGGCTGAGCTAATTTACAGCCCCATCAACAGTGTGTAAGTGTTCCCTTTTCTCCACAGCCTTGCTAGCATGTTGTTTATTGCCTTTCTAACAGCCAATGAATGGTCTTTTCAACAAAGGAATACACAGTTGCTGTGACAACTGGATCCACACATGCAAATTAATGAATTTGGACCCCTATCTTACCTAAAGATTCAAAGACATAAATTTAAGAGCTAGAACTATAAATGTCATAAAAGATGTAGGCATAAATTTTTTGACATTGAATTAAGCAATGATTTCCTAGAAGTAACATCAAAAACATGAACAACCAAAGAAAAAATAGATAACTTACACTTCTTCAAAGATTAAAATTTGTATATGCCAAAAGATACTGTAAAGAAAATATTTTCAAAAAGAGCCCACAATATAAGAGAAAATATTTGCAAATTATGTATTTGATAAGAAACTAGTGTTCACCATATATAATGAGCACTTATAATCCAGCATTACAAAGATAAATAACCCAATTTTTAAATGGGCAAAAGATTTGAATAGACATTTCTCCAAAGATACACGAATAACCAATAAAGCCAGTAAGTACATGAACAGATGTTCAACATTAGAAAAGTGCAAATCAAAGCCAGAATAAGACACCACTTCACATTTTCTAAATTGATAGTATTTTTGAATAGAAAACAAGTGTTGGCAAGGATATTGAGAAATTTGAACTTCCTTACATTTCTGGTAGGATAGAAAATTGTGTAGTCACCTTGTAAGATGGTTTGCCAGTTTCTCAAAAAGTTAAATATAGAGTCACTATATGATCCAGCAATTCTACTCTTAGGAACATACCGAGGATAATTAAAACCATATGTTTACGCAAAAACTTGTACATGAATGTTTGTGAAAACATTACTTATAGGCAAAAAGTGCAAACACTCAAATGTCCATCAACTGATGAATGAACAAATATGGTATATCCATACAATGGAATATTATTCAACTGTAAGAAGAAATTAAGTACAGATTCATAAAACAAGACAGAAAGAAAATGGAATGTTCAAATAGGAAAATACATAGAAACAGAAAGTGTTGCCACGGGCTGGGAAAAGGAGGAAATTCGGAGTGACTGCTAAGAGTATGGGTTTCTTTTTGTGGTGATGAAAATATTCTGCAATTACATAGTCATGATGGTTGCACAACCTTTTGAATTTTCTAAAAACCAGTTTATGTGTACTTTAAACAGTTGAGTTTTATAGTATGTGAATTATATTTCAAAAATAATTAAAATATTTTTAAATGACTTAGAGCTACCTATAATATAATGCTTATAAAAGTAATTTGAGTTATTAAAAAATTAAGTAATAGAAGGCTACAAATGTTTCCTTTTTTTGTAAAAATTAAACAGAAAATCTAAAAACCAAATAAATAATAAAAATAAAATTCAGCAATCTATTTACTCATGGGGGTAGCATAAAGGTATATGCAAAGCTAATGGTAATGTTTTTATTATTAAATATGGTAGATGTAGGCATGTTAATTTTATAAGAATGCTTCTTGCCAAACATACAAGCTCTTATATGCCTCAAATATGATATAATAAGAACATCTGATTTGCTTTTCAATTTTATGTGGCTGGGGAAGTAATAGTGTCCCTAATTAAAACAGTGGGCTTAAAAGCAGATGACATGTCATGTTATGACATGGGTCAGCCTGTCTTCAGCCAATCTGCCCCACCATTCTTCCTCTAATGATTACTCCTCCTGAGTCACTCATCTGTTGATGATCAGCCAACTGAATCAGGAGTTGGGCTTTTTATAGATCTGGAGCATCAAAGTGAGTCATCTACTCATTGCTGGCACAGTTCATTTCTAAATCATCTTCCACCTCCTCAGCTAAAATTAATCTGCCTATTATTTTATCTAAACCAATGTCATTATTCTGCTATAGTTAAAATTTAAATCATAGTATCCTGTGATCAAGTCAACTTCAATCATGATATCCTGCGATTCCCCATTTGTTGAATAGAAGCATTTCCGTGCTTTCTGAGAAAGTGATGTACTGGACTAGAACAACAACATTATTCAGCTTTAATAGTCAAACTGAACTTTCTTTTTAGAAAGTAAGCATATGACAGTCATCTTGAAAAACATGTTTGCTTTTAATTCTAGAAGCTTCCCTTTATGTTTTTATCATAAGGAAAATGCTACACTAATAGAAGAGGCTGTAGTAACCCTTCTATGTTTGTAAGGAGAACTAAGGAACGTTAAAGAAAGGAGGTGAGAAGTCGAAGTCCTGATTTCCAGCCGTGGATTCAGAAGGGTAGAATTATACAGAAATACACACACACACACACACACACACACACACACACACGAGACGTTGGCTGTGTGAGACTGCAGACCTTCTTTCTAGTAAAGGAATCACTAAAACTGGCACAAATTACCAAAAATACAACTATTTAATAATATCTCTGGAAATTGAGCTAAGAACAGGCAATAAATTGAGAAGCATTTATTTTAAAAAAAAAAACTTCAAAATTTCAGTAAGAACAGCGGTAGTCTGTGACACCTGAGCCAGAAACTGCTCTCATCACCACTCCCAACTTTTACTCAGTGTTACAGGTTTATTTTAGGTGGGCAAGGCCTAGAAGAGGGTGGCATTTTTCACCCTACTTCCTCCATCACCTCTCAGCTATAGGGCAATGGTTTCACTCTGGGAGGGGCAGATAAGGCTCCCTTATAGTCTCCTTCAAGATCTATGTTCCGTATGATCTACTCCAGGAGAGTTCAACTAAGATAGCTCTCTGTCCAGCTCTCACTCATAGGGTGAAGGCTTTTTCCTGGTCAGGTGCTGCAAGCCATGAACTGTAGGCCAAAGAGACTTAAGGTTTGTATTACCATGCTTATAATAGGGCAGAAGTTTCATTCTCTTCCAAAGGAAAATAGGGACTACCATACCACCTAGCTCCAACTTAGGGTAAAGAAGTCAGTCCAGGAAAAGCAGACTGTATCCCATCCCTTCCCCACACTTAGCTCCAGCACAATGAGCAGAGCTTCTGCTCTGGGGAAGCCAGACTTGAGGACTGCCAACTCCACAGCACTGCCTGAGGGAGCTGACTTAATTTGAAACAGAGTATAGGAACTCCTGTCTGGAGGCAACCTTCCTTAAATAAATAAATAAATAAAATACAAAATACAAAATAAATAAAATGAGGTCATAGTGGTAAACAATTTAAACAATTAGGGAAGAAATTGGATACTGGTAGCAGCAAACAAAACAACAGAACTGCCAGAATTTTAATAAGAACATGAGGGAAAAATCCTCAAGAAGAGACCCTAATAAGATCATACCCATCCCTAGTGGTTTGGAAGGCTGTGTACACATACTCACTGAAGCACTTGGATAACTGTTAATCCCTGGCTAACAGCAGTGTAGGTTTGAAATCTTCCTGAAACAGGTAGAAGTCTTACTGGTTCAAAAAGCTTAATCACAATCCCTAACCCATCAGTCACTGGTTGAAAACTAACTTATACTGGCCTAGGAACAACTTCCAGAATTCTAAGCTTAAAATTTTTTTTAAAGAACACCACAACAAAAGTCCTGAGTACTGAAATCAGAAGCATCAGAAGTTGTATCCTTTGGAAGAAATAGACTTCATAGAATTAGTTCAAGCAATCCACTAAACAAATAAAACTAACCAACAATAACAAGCCCCAGGGTGAAAGTCAGAAATGACTGCACCACATTATATAAAATACCCAAGTTTTAGGAAGAAATTTTGAAACATGCAAAGAAAAAGGAAAGTGTGATCCATATTTAAGAAAAGATAAGCAGGCAATAGATAATACTTTTGAAAGATGCTGTATGTTAGACATTTTAGACAAAGATTTAAAGAAGTTACTATATGTGCAAAGAACTAGAGGAAACCATGAATAAAATAAAGAAAAATAGAATTCAAATACAGAATATTAATAAGCATTTAGAAATTATTAAAACATTGAAATTTTTGGAGTTGAAATCTATAACTGAAATGAAAAATTCACTGACATGAATAAAGAAAAACTTCACTGTTGCTTTGACCTGGAAGAAACAAATCAGAGAACCCCAATAAAAATCAATAGAGATTTAATGTGAAGAAGATAAGTTTTAAAAGAATAAAATAAATGAATAGAGCCTCAGAAAACTAAGAGCAGCAGCATCTGTATAACTGGGAGTTACAGAAGAAGGCAATGTGGCAGAAAAAAACAGTCAAGGAAATAATGCCTGAAACTCTCCAAATATCTACAGACAAGCAAATGCTGAAGGTGCAAAGAAGCACATAAGCTCAACATAAAAGGGATGGAGGAAGATCTACCAAGCAAATGCAAAGCAAAAAAAAAAAAAAAGCAGGAGTTGCAATCCTAGTCTCTGATAAAACAGACTTTAAACCAACAAAGATCAAAACAAAGAAGGCCACTACATAATGGTAAAGGGATCAATGCAACAAGAGAGCTAAATTATCCTAAATATATATGCACCCAATACAGGAGCACCCAGATTCATAAAGCAAGTCCTTAGAGACCTACAAAGAGACTTAGACTCCCACACAATAATAATGGGAGACTTTAACACCCCACTGTCATATTAGATCAACAGGACAGAAGGTTAACAAGGATATCCAGGACTTGAACTCAGCTCTGGACCAAGCAGACCTAATAGACATCTACAGAACTCTCCACCCCAAATCAACAGAATATAAATTCTTCTCAGCACCACACTGTACTTATTCTAAAACTGACCACATAATTGCTAGTAAAACACTCCTCAGCAAATGTAAAAGAACAGAAATCACAACAAACTCTCTCTCAGACCCCAGTACAATCAAATTAGAACTCAGAATTAAGAAACTCACTCAAAACCACACAACTACATGGAAACTGAACAACCTGCAGCTGAATGACTACCGGGTAAATAACAAAATGAAGGCATGAAGGCAGAAATAAAGCTGTTCTTTGAAACCAATGAGAATAAAGACACAATGTACCAGAATCTCTGGGACACATTAAAAGCAGTGTGTAGAGGGAAATTTGTAGCACTAAATGTCCACAAGAGAAAGCAAGAAAGATCTAAAATCAACACCCTAATATCACAATTAGAAGAACTAGAGAAGCAAGAACAAACAAATTCAAAAGCTAGCAGAAAGCAAGAAATAACTAAGATCAGAGCAGAACTGAAGGAGATAGAGACACAAAAAAACACTTAAAAAAAAAAAATCAATGAATCCAGGAGCTGGTTTTTTGAAAACATCAACAAAATTGATAGACTTGTAGCAAGACTAATAAAGAATAAAAGAGAGAAGAATCAAATAGATGCAATAAAAAATGATAAAGGGGATATTACCACCAATCCTGCAGAAATACAAACTACCATCAGAGAATACTCTAAAAACCTCATGCAAATAAACTAGAAAATCTAGAAAAATGGATAAATTCCTGGACACATACGCTGTCCCAAGACTAAACCAGGAAAAAGTTAAATCTCTGAATAGACCACTAACAGGTTCTGAAATTGCGGCAATAATTAATAGTCTACCAACCAAAAAAGTCCAGGACCAGAAGGATTCACAGCCGAATTCTACCAGAGGTAGAAAGAGGAGCTGATACCATTCCTTCTGAAACTATTCCAAACAACAGAAAAAGAGGGACTTCTCCCTAACTCATTTTATGAGGTCAGCATCATCCTTATACCAAAGCGCGGTAGAGACACAACAAAAAGAGAATTTAAGGCCAAATATCCCTGATGAACAGCGATGTGAAAATCATCAATAAAATACTGGCAAACCAAATCCAGCAGCACGGCAAAAAGATTATACACCATGATCAAGTCAGCTTCATCCGTGGGATAAAAGGCTGATTCAACATATGCAAATCAATAAACATAATCCAGACAGAACCAATGACAAAAACCACATGATTGTATCGGTAGAGGCAGAAAGGCCTTCGACAAAATTCAACAGTCTTTTATGCTAAAAAAAAAAAAAAAAAAAAAAAAAAAAAAAAAAAATTCTCAAAATGTGTCTCAAAATACTAAGAGCTATTTATGACAAACCCACAGCCAATATCACACTGAATGGGCAAAAACTGGAAGCATTCCCTTTGAAAACCAGCACAAGACAAGGATGCCCTTTCTCATCACTCCTATTCAACATAGTGTTGGAAGTTCTGGCTAGGGCAATCAAGCAAAATAAATAAATAAAGGGTATTCAATTAGGAAAAGAGGAAGTCAAATTGTCCCTGTTTGCAGATGACATGATTGTATATTTAGAAAACCCCATTGTCTCAGCCCCAAAACTCCTTAAGCTGATAAGCAACTTCAGCAAAGTCTCTGGATACAAAATCAATGTGCAAAAATCACAAGCATTCCTATACACCAATAACAAATAGAGAGCCAAATCATGAGTGAACTCCCATTCACAATTACTACAAAGAGAATAAAATATCTAGGAATACAACTTACAAGGGATGTAAAGGACATCTTCAAGGAGAACTATAAACCACTGCTCAATGAAATAAAAGAGGACACAAACAAATGGACATGCTTATGGACAGAAAGAATCAATATTGTGACAATGGCCATACTGCCCAAGGTAATTTATAGACTCAGTGCTATCCCCAGCAAGCTACTACTGGCTTTCTTCACAGAATTGGAAAAAACTACTTTAAAGTTCATACGGAACCAAAGAAAGAGCCCATATAGCCAAGACAATACTAAGCAAAAAGAACAAAGCTGGAGACATCATGCTGCCTGACTTCAAACTATACTACAAGGCTACAGTAACCAAAACAGCATGATACTGGTACAGAAACAGATATATGGACCAATAGAGCAGAACAGAGGTCTCAGAAATATCACCACATGTGTACAACCATCTAATCTTTGAAAAACCTGACAAAAACAATAAATGGGGAAAGGATTCCCTATTTAATAAATGGTGCTGGGAAAACTGGCTAGTTGTATGTAGAAAGCTGAACCTGGATCCCTTCCTCACACCATATACAAAAATTAACTCACGATGGATTGAAGACTTACATGTAAGACCTAATGCCATAAAAACCCTAGAAGAAAACCTAGGCAATACCATTTAGGACATAGGCATGGGCAAAGACTTCATGACTAAAACACCAAAGGCAACGGCAACAAAAGCCAAAATTGACAAATAGGATCTAATTAAACTAAAGAACTTCCCCACAGCAAAATAAACTATCATCAGAGTGAACAGGCAACCTACATAATGGGAGAAAATCTTTGCAATCTACCCATCTGACAAAGGGCTAATGTCCAGAATCTGCAAACAACTCAAACAAATTTACAAGAAAAAAACAACCCCATCAAGAAGTGGACAAAGGATGTGAACAGACAGTTCTCAAAAGAAGATATTTATGCAGCCAACAAACATATGAAAAAATGCTCATCATCACTGGTCATCAGAGAAATGCAAATCAAAACTACAATGAGATACTATCTCACACCAGTTAGAATGGCAATCATTAAAAAGTCAGGAAACAACAGATGCCAGAGAGGATGTGGAGAAATAGGAACGCTTTTACACTGTTGGTGGGAGTGTAATTAGTTCAACCATTGTGGAAGACAGTGTGGCGATTCCTAAAGGATCTAGAACTAGAAATAACACTTGGCCAAGCGATCCCATTACTGGGTATATACCCAAAGGATTATAAATCACGCTACTGTAAAGACACACACACAACGTATGTTTACTGTAGCACAGTTCACAATAGCAAAGACTTGGAACCAACCCAAATGTCCATCAATGATAGAGCAGATTAAGAAAATGTGGCACATATACATCATGGAATACATGTAGCCATAAAAAAGGATGAGTTCATGTCCTCTCCAGGGACATGGATAAAGCTGGAAACCATCATTCTAAGCAAACTATCACAAGGACAGAAGACCAAACGCTGCATGTTCTCACTCATAAGTGGGAGTTGAACAATGAGAACACATGGACACAGGAACATCACACACTGGGGTCTGTCAGTCGGTGGGAAGCTGGGGGAGGGATAGCATTAGGAGAAATATCTGATATACATGACGGGTTGATGGGTGCAACAAACCAACGTGGCACATATATACCTAAGTAACAAACCTGCACATTGTGCATATGTACCCTAGAACTTAAAGTATGTGTATGTATATCTATATAAAAGTATATATAATAAGTATATATATAAAAGTATATATAAATAAAAGTGTATATATATTTTATTTACTTTTTTTTTTGAGATGGAGTCTCGCTCTGTCGCCCAGGCTGGAGTGCAGTGGCCGGATCTCAGCTCACTGCAAGCTCCGCCTCCCGGGTTCACGCCATTCTCCTGCGTCAGCCTCCCAAGTGGCCGGAACTACAGGCGCCCGCCACCTTGACCGGCTAGTTTTTTGTATTTTTTAGTAGAGACGGGGTTTCACCGTGTTAGCCAGGATGATCTGGATCTCCTGACCTCGTGATCCGCCAGTCTCGGCCTCCCAAAGTGCTGGGCAGGCTTGAGCCACCGCGCCCGGCCAAAAGTGTATATATAAATAAAAGTATATATATATAAATAAAAGTATATATGTATAAAAGTATATATATACAAGTATATATGTGTAAGATTTTATATATAAGCATATATATGTATAAAAGTATATATGTGTAAAAGTATATATGTATAAAAGTATATGTATATAAGTATATATAAAAGTATATATAAATATATATGTGTATATATAAATATATATAAAAGTGTATATATATAAAAGTGTGTGTGTGTGTGTGTGTGTGTGTGTGTGTGTGTGTGTGTGTATATATAAAAGGCAGGACGTGGTGGCTCATGCCTGTAATCCCGGCACTTGGGGAGGTCGAGGCGGACGGATCACAAGGTCAGGAAATCAAGACCATCCTTGCTGACACGGTGAAACTCCGTCTCTACTAAAAATACAAAAAAATGAGCCAGGCATGGTGGCGGGTGCCTGTAGTCCCAGCTACTCGGGAGACTGAGGCAGGAGAATGGCATGAACCCAGTAGGCAAAGCTTGCAGTAAGCTGAGATTGTGCCACTGCACTCTAGCTTGGGCGACAAAGCGAGACTCTGTCTCAAAAAAAAAGAAAAAAAAGAAAAACATTGTCAGTTAAAACTTAAATATTAGAATCAACCTAAAAGTGTAGATGAATAGTTAAATATTCATGAAATTTTTAAAAGATGCTAACATTTGAAACTGATCTTCTAAGAAGCTTTTCCTATAGGAAAATAAAATAAACAAACATGTACAGTCAAAAAAGAAGATATATTAGGTCATAAAATAAGGCTCAACAACTTATTTATGTTTAATTGTATTTTATTATAAGTTCTGGGATACATGTGCAGAATGTGCAGGTTTGTTACATAGGTAAACCTGTGCCTTGATGGCTTGCTGCACCTATCAACCCATCACCTAAGTATTAAGCCCCACATGCATTACCTATTTATCCTGATATTCTCCCTCCCCATACCCCACCTACAGGCACCTGTGTGTGTTGTTCCCCTCTCTGTGTTCATGTGTTCTCATTGTTCAGCTCCCACTTATGAGTGAAAACATGTGGTGTTTGGTTTTTGATCTCATTCCTCCTTATGGATGCATAGTATTCCATGATGTATATGTACATTTTTCCTTATCCAGTCTATAGTTGATGGGCATTTGGGTTGATTCTATGTCTTTGCTATTGTGAATAGTGCTGCAATAAACATACACGTGCATGTATCTTTATAGTAGAATGATTTATAATCTTTCAGGTATATACCCACTAATGGGATTAATGGGCCAAATGTTTTTTCTGGTTCTACATCCTTGAGGACTTGACACACAGTCATGTAGAATGGTTGAACTAATTCACATTCCCACCAACAGTGTAAAAGCGTTCCTATTTCTCCACAGCCTCGCCAGCATCTATTGTTTCTTGACTTTTTAATAGTCGCCATTCTGACTGGTGTGAGATAGTATCTCATTGTGGTTTTGATTTGAATTTATCTAATGATCAATGATGTTGATCTTTTTTTCATATGTTTGTTGGCTGCATAAATGTCTTCTTTTAAGAAGTGTCTGTTCATGTCCCTTGCCCACTTTTTGATGTTTTGTTTTTCTTTCCTATAAATTTGTTTAAGTTCCTTGTAAATTCTGGATATTAGACCTTTGTCAGATGGGTAGATTGCAAAAATTTTCTCCCATTCTGTAGGCTGCCTGTTCACTCTGATCATAGTTTCTTTTGCTGTGCAGAAGCTCTTTAATTAGATCCTCTCACAGTGTACATTAGAATGGCTATAATCAAAATGACAGATAAAAACATCTCTTGGTAAGAATGTAGAAAAATTGGAACTCTCATACATTGCTTGTGAATGTATAAAATGGTACAAGTTTTTTGAAAAACTGTTCAACAGTTATTATAAAGTTAAACATACACTTAACATACACCCCCAAAATTCTACTTCTGTGTATTTACTCAAGATCAATGAATACATATTTTCATACCAAGATGTGAACATGGCCAGCATGGTGGCTCACACCTGTAATCCCAACACTTTGGGAGGCCAAGGCAGGTGCATTGCTTGAGCTCAGGAGTTCGAGACCAGCCTGAGCAACATAATGAAATCACATCTCTACCAAAAATACAAAAAATTAGCAGGGCATGGTGGTGCACACCTGTGGTCCAAGCTACTCAGGAGGCTGAGGTGGGAGGATTGCTTGAGTCTAGGAGGCAGAGGTTGCAGTGAACTGAGATCATGCCACAGCATGATCACACAGCACTCTGGGTGACAGAGTGAGACCCAGTCTCAGAGGAAAAAAAAAAAAAAAAAAAGATGTGAACATCAATTAGTGTTCATAGAAGTTTATTCATAATAGCCAAAACCTGGAAACAACCCAATGTTCACTAGCTGATGAATGGGTAAACAAAATGTGTTACAGCTATACAAGAGAACCACTCAGCAATAATGCGCTGATAATATACACAATGAGATATATAAGTGTCCTTAATTTTGGATTCCATTTGTTTGTAATTCTAAAAAGGCAAAATGAATCTGTAGCAGCAGAAAGCTGATCTGACCGGGACTGGTAGTGTTAGGAGGGCTTAATGCAAAGGGGCAAAGGAGAAGTTTTAGACTACAGCAAATGCTTTATATCTTGATTCTGGGGTAGTCAGATTGTCCTGGCAAGATCTGGAATTTTAACTGATAACAGTTTAAACAGTAAAGCTGCTGGTAGTCTATAATTTTAAAGAATTAGGTTCCTCGGTAAGTGGCCGAAGTAAGGGATTGTTAGGACATTTTACAGTTGTAGTGTGTTCTTAGGAGACATTGAATCAGTAGTTGTAAAAGTTTTCTCATAGTGAGCATCAGGACTTGAGGATTTTACAGAAAAGTCCCAACCAGACTCAAAAAAAAAAAGTATTCTAATTGATATATCCCCATGTACAACTCTTCCAGAAAGATGAAAAGAGAGCATCCCCCTATTCATTGCACAAAACTGCTATAACCTTAATACCATTGCCACTTGGAAATGTCCCTTGTTTCTCATGAATTTAAAAAAAAAAAAAAAAAGAAGGCATTTGTTTACATTCCCAGGGTGGGAAGCCCCTCAGCGTTGGTTATCACTATTTTACTAACAGAAACTGAGGCACAGAGAAATAACTTTTCATAGGTCACACAGCTAACAGTCACATAGTTAAGATTTGAAGCCAAGCATTCTGGTTCTAGAAATTTATGTTCATATTCATTGCTGAACACTCAACATCTAGCAAAGTTCCTGTTTGGCATAAAGTAGATTCTCAGTAAGTGATGGGTTAAATTGCTGATGTGACATTCATATTTGGGTCAGCCAGTCTATCTTAATCATCAATAGTGAGATATCTTGAATATACAGATCTACAAAAATGTTTAAAGGCTTCCTTATTTTCCTAGTATTATATACTAAATTCATATTACATATAAAATTACTGATTTTGTACATTTATATTCTAAAAGATTGTCTCTTTTGTTAAGGAAATTAAAATTTCTTATTATATAATAACGAAAAACGCTTTAGAAATATAACAATGAGGCCGGACATGGTGGCCCATGCCTGCAATTCCAGCACTTGGGAGGCTGAGGTGGGGGGATCACTTGAGGTCAGGGGTTCACAACCAGCCTGGCCAACATGGTGAAACCCCATCTCTACTAAAAATACAAAAATTAGACAGGCATGGTGACACGCACCTGTAATCCCAGTTACTCAGGAGGTGAGGCATGAGTTCATGCTTGAACCCGGGAAGTGGAGGTTGCAGTGAGGCAAGACTGTGCCACTGCACTCCACCCTGGGCAACAGAGTAAGACCCTGTTTAAGAAAAGAAAAGAAAAGAAATATAACAATTTATTAATGTAGTTATCATTACTTTTCAATGTAAAAGCATTCACAATATTTGTTTTCCCTGTGTCATATATACTGAGAAAAAAATTCTGAAAGGAATTTGAAATAATTTGATTTTGTCAAGATTATCTTTAAACCAAATGTAGTTGCTTAGAATTGCCCAAAAGCACCATAAATATAGCCTTAAAACCTATTTTTGGAATGATGTTGATTACCTACTGACCAAATAATCCTTCAAATTCAATGTTTTCCTCATTCAAAGAAGAATAGTGCTGGCTACCCTTAATACTATTTTGAGTTCTCTTTTAAGCTACGAATTCCAAGAACACTAGAGATCCTCTAATTTTCTTCTTCTTTGCTTGTCCTTCCAGAAACATATTCAAACTACCAAGAGTAGAAACCATTAAGACAGGTCTTTACTATAGATATGACCATAGTGAGCAAACCTGGCATTTCACCCCCTATCTACAGAGCAACCCTAGGGTCAGGATCTTGAACCATTTTTACAGCGCTAGCATTGTGCATTTCCGGAAGTTCATAGTTCCGTAACTTCTTACTCACATTTCCCGCTTTAAAGCAGCTAGTCTTAAAGGGATGAGACAGGCAAAAGACACAAATATTTACTCCATTAGAGAGGAAATAAAAAGCTAAGAAATACCAAAAACATTTCAGTTTTACTAGTAATCAAATTGAAAGAATGAGATACCATTTTGTGAATAATTTGCAAAGATTTTAACAAATAACAATGTTTGAAAGGAGGTAGAATATGGAGTTAGAATGGAGGCTCTGGAGCCTCCTTGCCTTTGTTTGAATTCTGGACACATCACCTATCAGCTATTAAAGTCTTTAAGTCTTTTTGTTTTGTTTTGTTTTGTTTTGTTGTTGTTGTTTATAGCAGCTTTATTCAAAATAGCAGAATGTTTGGGAAGAATGGACATATCATGGTATTTTAATACAATGCATATTACTCAGAAATAAAAGGAAGGAACTACTTATACACAACAATTTGGATAAATCTGGATGAATTTCAACAAAAACACGTTCAGTTAAAGAAGCTAGACACCAGACAGTATATACTATAGGAATCTAGTTTTACGAAGTTCAAAAACGGCAAAATTAATCAGTACGGCCCCCTCCATCTCCAAAATCAGCAATGGGAATCTACTTTATGTTGAATCCCTCTCGCTCTTTGAATCTAACTACTCTGCTTTGACCTGTACAACCAGATTTAAAGGGCTCATGTGATTAGATCTCTCCTAACTGCATAATTTCCCTATTTAAGATTAACTGATTTGGGACCATAATGACATCTGCAAAACCCCTTGAAGCAGCACCTAGCTTAATGTTTGCTTAAATAACTGGGAGAAAGTGTGTATACACCAGGGCCTGGGAATCTTGAAAGTAAACGTAGAATTCTGCCTACTGCAGTCCACCATCTGGCTCTTAAAGACTCATGTTCATTTCACGTGCAAAACATATTCACCCATTTCAAGCTTCCCAAAGTCTTCGTTTTATTACATTATCAACTCAAGTTCAAAACCTCATCAAAATCTCATAGCACAGTCCAAATTCTCATCATGTAAATCGGGTGTGGAAGAGGCGCCTATGATTAATCCATCCTTGGGCACAATTTCTCTCTGTGGGCTTGTGAAACTAAAGAGACAAGTTATATGCCCCTAACACTTTTACCACGTAATGGTGGAACAGGCGTGGGATAAAGCTATAGACATTCCAGTTCCAAGGTGGGAAAACAGAAGCAAAAAGGAGTCATCGATCCATAAAGGTTCTGAAGTTCAGCCAGGCCAATGTTGGATTTTTTATGAGGCCTGGAGATAATTCTTGTGGCTCTTGGCTGGGCTCTGGGCTCTGGGCTGTATCCTCTGTGATCATTGTTCCATTCAAGAATAAAACAGGGGCCAGGGAGCTTGGGGACCATCTTGGAATTCTATCTACTGCACATTCATAGTTAACTAAGAATTTTTTATTGCAAATAAATATTAACATCATAAATAGATTTTTTATATCTATTGAGATAATCATACAATTTTCCTCTTTCAATTAATTTGTGTGGAGTGACATGTATACATTTTCTAACATTAAATTACTCTTTCATTTTGAGGATAAACCTGACTTAGTGGGGTGGTTGCTTTTTTAATGGTTTTAAGTCTTTAAATATTGTACCTTGGTTTTCTCATCTTTCAAATGGCGCTATTAATAGTGTCTAGCTCATAAGTTTGTTGTGAGGATTGAACAAATCAGTATTTTTAAGCATACTTATAATAGCGACACATTTAAAGCTCAATAAATTGGTATAAGTAGAGATTAATGTAAGTTGGAACTTGCTTTCTAAAAGGCAATTTGCTCCATATCTATCAAGAATATAAGAAGTGTTCAAATTTTTTTATCTAGTAATTCCTCTTCTAGGGAAGCTAACTAAACAAAATGACTAATTCAAAGCTTTATGTACAATGATGTTTATGAAAGCAACAGTTTTAATAAATTGGAAACAACTTGAATCTCTAACATTTGGAACCAAATTATTAAAATTATGTCATTAATAAACATGGGTTATTTTAAATGCAACAGTTAAAATAATGAGGATAGAATGTCTACTACTAGCTAAGAAAATAATAAGGACCTAGTTTACTGTTACACTTTAAATAACTGGAAAACTAAATATATGAAAAAAATAATTTTCAGATACTGGATAATGGGCAGATTGGGGGATTGTGATTCCTGAGAAGATGGAAACAAATTGGGTGAACCCTACAGTTGGTCCAGTTTGCTGCCTGTGAGCAAGTTCCAGGCCACGGTACACTGGAGAGAGTGTAAAAGAACCTTATAGTTTTGCTGAATTAAAGAGAAAGAATGTCAGGAGGCAAGATGGCTAAGATGTGTGGGCCTGAGTACCAGAAAAGAGGCAGCTACACATACAGAGCCTTTAAGATCTGCAGCAGGATCTAGTAAAGTCTTTGGCTTAAGATTGATCTGTGTATGTGTAAGAGAATGCTTCCTAAGCCCAGAGAAATAACAAGTGGAAAGGAACAGGCAGCACAATTTCTGAAGCTCATACAGGACTGAACAATTCTTGGCCCTTAATAAGCCAGAATGGAAAGACATCAAAATCCATGGGGCATGGGTAGAGTCATCAAAATATATTGCCTTAGTGGAGAGAATAAATTATTACTAGATTGAAGACATCGTTGTACCTTTCTTAACAAAGCTTAAAGGCTTCAAAAGGATTTAACTAAATCCAAGCAACTGAACTGCAAACCATAACAAAAATCCAACAATGTATAAAGTAATGTAACAAAATTGTATGTAATGTAAAAGTCTGATGTCAAAAATTATTAGGCATTCAAAAAACCAGGAAAGGCTGGGCACAGTGGCTCATACCTGAAATCCCAGCACTTTGGGAGGCCAAGGTGGGCGGATCACCTAAGGTCAAGAGTTCGAGACCAGTCTGGCCAACATGGCAAAATCACATCTCTACTAAAAATATAAAAATTAGCTAAGTGTGATGGTGCACACTTGTAATCCCAGCTACTTGGGAGGCTGAGGCAGGAGAATCATTTGAACTCCAGCCTGGGCAACAGAGGGAGATTCTCTCTCAAAAAAAAAAAAAAAAAAAAAAAAAAAAAAAAAAAAAAAGAAAGAAAAGAAAAAGCAGGAAAATAAGATAGATGATTAGGATAAATATCAATTAATAGAAACAGATAAATGAAAGACATTAGTGGACAGTGAAATTAAAACAGCTATTATAAATATGGTTCATATATTTAAGAATATAGAGTAAACCATGAGCATAGGACATATGTAAAATGTAAAAAAGGCTTAAATATAACTTCTAGTGATGTGAAATGCAATATCTGAAATGAAAAGAAAATACACAGGATAGGATTAGCAGTAGATTAGACAACGTAGAAGAGATGATCAGTGACTTGAAGATATGGTAATGAAAACTATACAAAATAAAACACAAAGACAAATAAAAGAAAATGAACAGAGCATTAGTGAGCTTTTAGGGCAACATCAAGTGTCTACAAGCTACTCAGGAGGCTGAGGCAGGAGAATCGCTTGAACCCCAGAGGCAGAGGTTGCAGTAAGCCGAGATTGTGCCACTGCAGTCCAGCCTGGTGACAGAGCAAGACTCCACCTCAAAAAAAAAAAAAAAAAAAACTGGAGTCCCAGTAAAAGAATATTAAAAAGTTTAGGGAGCAGATGTCAACAAAAGTATTTGAAGAAATAATGGCAACAAAATTCAAATTTGTATAAAAATAATAATAAATACACAAAGGTAAAACTGTCAATGAATATCAAACAAAGGAATTCTAAAGAAAATCACACCAACACACATCATAATCAAATTTCTGAAAAAAAAAATCAGTGATAACAAGAATCTTAAAAGAATCTAGAAAGGTACAAAGATAAACTATCATACTATGTATCAGAAATTATACAAACAAGAAAAGAGTAGAGAGATACACTTAAAGTACAGTAAGAAATAGAGAAAAGATCAGTGTTGGTGAGGATATAGAGATATTAGAACCCTTGACCACTGTTGGGAAGAATGCCAACAGTATACCCACTATACAAAACAGTATAGAGGTATCTCTAGAGATTGAAGTAATTGAGAAGAATCAAACAGGAATGCTGGAGCTGAAAAATTCAATTGACAAACTGAAGAAAGAATCAAAGTCTCTCAAGAGCTGAGTTGAATCAAGCAGAAGAATTAGTGAGCTTGAAGACAGAGTATTTGAAAATGTATAGTCAGAGAAGCTGAAAAAATAAAAAATAATTAATCATGCCTCTAGGACTTATAAAATAGCCTCAAAAGGGCAAATCTAAGTTACTGGCCTTAATGAGGGGCTAGAAAGGGAGAGATCAGGGTAGAAAGTTTACTCAAAACGATAAGAGAGCTTTCCAAACCTAGGGAAAGAAACCAATATTCAAGTACAAGACATTTATAGAATACCGAGAAGATCTGATGCAAAGAAGACTACTCAGGGCATTTAATAATTAAACTCCCAAAGGTCAGAGATAAAGAAATAATCCTAAAAGCAACAAGATAAAAGCAGCAAATAATATATAATGGAACTCCAATAAGTCTGACAGAAGACTTTTCAGAGGAAAACTTATAGGCCAGGAGAGAGTGGCATGACACATTTAAAGTCCTAAAGGAAAAAGCCTTTTACCCTAGAATAGTATATCCCATGAAAATCTCCTTCAAACGGGAAGGAGAAATGAAGACTTTCACAGACAAACAAAAGCTGAGGAATTCTGTCAACACCAGACCTATTCTATAAGAAATGCTAAAGAGGGTTCTTCAGTCTGAAAGAAAGGACATGAATAAGCAATAAGAAATCATTGCATGGGGCCCAGAACAGAGGCTCACACCTATAATCCTAGCACTTTGGGAGGCCGAGGTGGGTGGATCACAAGGTCAGGAGATGGAGACCATCCTGGACAACATGGTGAAACCCTGTCTCTACTAAAAATTAAAAAATTAGCTGGGAGTGGTAGTAGGCACCTCTAATCCCAGCTACTGAGGAGGCTGAGGCAGGAGAATTGCTTGAACCAGGGAAGCAGAGGTTGCAGTGAGCCAAGATTGTACCACTGCACTCCAGCCTGGCAACAGAGTGAGACTTTCTCTTCCCTCAAAAAAAAAAAAAAAAAATCATTTGATGATACAAAACTCACTGGTACAGTAAGTACAAAAATAAATAATACTGTAATTATGGTGTGTATACTTTTCATATCTTGAGTAGGAAGACTAAAAGATTAACCTAAAAAATGGTGGAATAAAGTTAAACTGTAGAGTTTTTGTTGGTTCTCTTTGCCTGTTTTTGCTATCAGAGTACAATTGTCATTAGTTTAAGATAATGAGTTATAAGATGTTATTTGCAAGTTTCATGGTAATCTCAAAAAAGTCTACAACAAATGCACAAAAATATAAAGAAAGAAATTAAAGCATACCACAGAAAATCACTTTCACAAAGAAGACAGGAAGAAAATGAAGAAAGGATGAAAGGAGGAGGGGAGGGCAATGAAGGGAGGGGGAGGGGAGGGCAACGAAGGGAGGGGGAGGGGAGGGCAACGAAGGGAGGGGGAGGGGAGGGCAACGAAGGGAGGGGGAGGGGAGGGCAACGAAGGGAGGGGGAGGGGAGGGCAACGAAGGGAGGGGGAGGGCAAGAAAGGGAGGGGAGGGCAATGAAGGGAGGGGAGGGCAATGAAGGGAGGGGAGGGCAATGAAGGGAGGGAGGAAGTGAAGACCAAAAAACAACTAGAAAACAAATGATGATATAGAAGAAATAAGTCCTTATTTATCAATAACATTAAATGTAAATGGACTAAACTTTTCAATCTAAAGGCATAGAGTGACTGAATGGATTAAGAAAACAAGACCCAATAACCTGTTGCCTACAAGAAAGAAACACTCCTCACCTGTGAATATGCACACAGACTGAAAATTAAATGGAAAGAAGTATTACATGGAAATAAAAACCAAGAAACAACGAGAGTAGCCATACTTATCGGATAAAATAGGTTCCAGTACAAAAACTATAAAAAGAGACAAATAAATCATTATATAATGAAAAAGGGATCAGTTTAGCAAGGATATAGCAATTATAAATATATATGCACCCAACATTAGAGCACCCAGATATATAAAGCTAATATTAGAACTACAGAGAGAGATAGACTCCAATACAATAGTTGGCGATTTTAACAACTCACTTTCAACACTGAACAAATCATCCAGACAGAAGTATTAACATGGAAACATCTGGCCTACTCTACACTACAGACCAAATAGACTGAATAGATATTTACAGAACGTTTCATCGAATGGTTGCAGAAAACACATTGTTCTCAGCACATGGACCATTCTAAGACTAGACCAAATGTTAGGTCATAAAATATGACTTTAAAAATTCAAGAAATTTTTAGTCATATCAAGTATCTTTTCTGACCACAATGGAAAGAAAACTAAAAATTAATAACAAGAGGAACTTTGGAAACCATAAAAACACATGGAAATTAAACAATATGCTCCTGAATTACCTGAATTTAAATGAAATTTTAAAATTCCTCAAAACAAATAAAAATGGAAACACAACATACAAAAGCCAGAGGGGGAGGGCAACGAAGTGAGGGGAAAAAGCAGTGTTAAGTGGAATGTTTGTAGCAACATGTGCCTACAAGAAACAAAGAAAATTTTCAAATAAGAAAAAGAACTAGAAATCTTTAAGAACTAGAAAAGCAAGAGAACCAAACTCAAAATTAGTACAAGAAAAGAAATAAAGATCAGAGCAGAAATAAATGAAATTGAAATGAAAAAAGATACAAAAGAACAAAATGTAAAGTTTTTTTTTAAAAATAAGATAAAAGTGACAAATCTTTAGCCAGACTAAGAAAAAATGAAAGAATTCCATAATAAAATCAGATTACAAGAGACATTACAATTGATATTACAGGAATTCAAAGGAACATTAGAGACTAATACGAGCAACTATATGCCAATAAATTGGAAAGTTTACAAGAAATTGATAAATTCCTAGATACCTACAACCTACCAAAATTGAACCATGAAGAAATCCAAAACCTGAATAGACCAGTAAGATCAAATCTGCAATAAAAGGGCATCTAAGTAAAGTCAGTGACCCAGTGGCTTCACTACTAAAGTCTACTAAACATTTAAAGAAGAACTAATACCAGTCCTACTCAGACTATTCCCAGACATAGAGGAGGGAATACTTCCAAACTCATTCTACAAACCCGGTTTTACCGATACCAGTATAAGACAATGACATGTCAAAAATATAAAACTACAGGCCAATATCCTTGATATACATTGATGCAAAAATCCTCAACAAAATACCAGCAAACCACATTCAACAATATGTTAAAAAGATCATTCATCACGACAAGTGGGATTTATCCCTGGATGCAAGAATGGTTCAACATATGCAAAATCAGTGTGATACATCATATCAACAAAATGAAAGATAAAAGCCATATTATCATTTTACTTGATGCTGAAAAAGCTTTTGATAAAATTCAACATTCTTTCATGATAAAGAACCCTCAAAAACTGAAATAGAATGAACACACCTAAATAAAATAAAGTCAGTATATGATAGACCCATGGCTAATATACTAAATGGGGAAAGCTGAAAGCCTTTCTTCTAACATCTGGAACAAGACAAAAATGCCCATTTCGATCACAGTTATAAAACATAGTATTGGAAATCTAAGCCAGAGAAATCAGACAAGAGAAAGAAATAAAAGTCATCCACATTGGAAAGGAAGAAGTTAAAGTTTCCTTGTTTGTGCACGATAGAATCTTATATTTGGAAAAAACTAAAGATTCCTCCAAAAGATTGTTGGAATTAATTTTTTAAAAATTTAGTAAAATTACAGGATAAAAATTAACATAAAAAATTAGTAGCATTTTTATATGCCAACAGTGAACAGTGTGAAAAAGAAATCAAGAAAGTAATCTTACAGTAGCTACAAATAAAATAAAATACCTAGGAATAAACTTAACCAAAGAAGTGAAATGTCTCCACAATGAAAACTAAACCATTGATGCAAGAAATTGAAGAGAACACAAAAAATGGAAAGATATTCCATGTTCTTGGATGGAAGAATCAATATTGTAAAAATGTTCATACCACCCAAAGCAATTTACAGATTCAATGCAATTCCTATCAAAATCCCAGTGATAGTCTTCACTGAAACAGAAAAGGCAATACTAAAATTTATATGGAACCACGAAAGACTGAGAATATCCAAAGCCATCCTGAGAAAAGAGAACAAAACTGGAGGAATCATAATACCTTCAAATTATACTACAGAGGTGTACCAACCAAAAAAGCATGGTATTGGCATTAAAACAGACACATAGATCAATGGAACAGAATAGAGAATCCAGAAATAAATCTGTAGATCTACAGTGAACTCATTTTCGACAAAGGTGCCAGAACATGCATTGAGGAAAGGACAGTCTCTTCAACAAAGGGTGCTGTTGAAACTAGATATCCACATACAGAAGAAAGAAACTAGATCCCTATCTCTCATCAGATACAAAAATCAAACTAAAATGGATTAGAGACTTAAATCGAATACCTCAAATTATGAAACTACTTAAAGAACAACATTGTGGAAATTCTCTAGGATGTTGGTCTGGGTAAAGATTTTTTGAATACTACCCCAAAAGCACAGGCAGCCAAAGCAAAAAGGACAAATGGAATCACATCAAGTTAAAAAGCTTCTGAACAGCAAAGAAAAAGAAAAGTGAAGAGACAATCTATAGAACAGGAAAAAATATTTGCAAACTATTCATCTGACAAAGGACTAATAACCAGAATATATAAAAAGAGTTCAAATAACTCTATAGGAAAAACCCAATAACTTGATTTTTAAAGTGGGCAAAAGATCTGAATAGACACTTTTTTTCTAAAGACAAACAAGCATATGAGAAGATACTCAACATCATTGATCAGAGAAATGCAAAACAAAACTACAAAGAGCTATCATCCTACCCCAATTAAAACAGCTTTTATTCAAAGACTGGCAATAACAAATGCTGGTGAGGGATGTGGAGAAAAGGAATTTTGATACATTGTTCATGGGAATGCAAATTATTATAGCCACTATGGAAAACACCATCGAATTTCCTCAAAAAAATTGAGAATAGAACTACCATATTATTCAGGAATTCCACTGCTAGGTGTATACCCAAGGGAAAGGAAATCAGTACATGGAAGAGATATCTGCACTTCCATGTTTATTGCAGCACTATTCATAACAACCAAGATTTGGAATGAGATCCTGTCATTTGCAACAACATGGATGGAACTGGAGGCCATTACTTTAAGTGAAATAAGCCAATCACAGGAAAACAAACTTTGCATGTTCTCACTCAATGGTGGAAGCTAAAAATTCAAACAATTGTACTAATGGAGAGTAGAATGATGGTTCCCAGGAATTTGGAAGGGTAGTGGAGAAAGGGGCCAAAATGAAGTGGTTAACATGTATAAAAATATATTTAGATATAATGAATAAGATCTAGTATTTGATAGCACAACAGGGTGACTGCAGCCAGAAATAATTTGCTGTACATTTTGGAATAACTGAGAAAATACAATTGGAATGTTAGTAACACAAAGAAATTATAAACCAAAATAGTTTAATTTATAAAACCAAAGAGTGAAATGAGATAATGGAATTTAATATTTAATGGGCATAAAATTTCAGTCAAGCAAGATTAAAAAGTTCTAGAGATCTTCTGTAGTGACTACATATATATGATATATATATTTTTATATATATAAAATACTATACCTAGAAAAATGTGTTTTAAAATTGAAGGCAAAATGAATACTTTTAAAGACAAACAAAAGAAAAGAAAATTTATGGCTAAGAGCCATATACCACATAAAATACTTAAAGAAGTTTTTTTTTCTTAAGATATATATATATCTGTAGAAACTCTACTGGAAAATTCTTACAATAACGAATTCAATAAAATTTCAGGATACAAAATCAATGTACAAAAATCAATAGTGTTCCTATACATTAACAACTAATTATCCAAAAAATAAATTAAGAAAATAATCTCATCCACAACAGCATCAAAAACAATAAAATTCTTAGGGATAAATCTACCCAAGGAAGTAAAAGGTCTATGTAATGAAAACCATAAATGTTAATGGAAGAAATTGAATGGGACATAAGTAAATGGAAAGATATCACATGTTCATGGGTCAGAAGAATCATTGTCAATCTCGCCATGACATGCAAGGCAACCAATAACTTCAATGAAATCTCTATAAAATTCCAATGGCAATTTTACAGAAATAGAAAAACCTATTCTAAAATTTCTGTAGAACCAGCAAAGACTGCAAATATCTAAAGCAATCTTGAGCAAGGAGACCATAACTGGAGGCACCCTACTTTCTGATTTCAATTTATATTTAAAAACTATAGTAATCACTATAGTATAAAGCTATCAGATGGTACTGGCATAAAAATAGATGCATAGATCAATGGAGCAGAATAGTAAACACAGAAATAAACCCATGCGTATATGAGAAATTAATCTCTAATCACAGCACCAAGAATGCACACAGTAAGGAAAGGATAATCTCTTCAACAGATGGTATCCAGAAAACTGAATGTCCACATGCAGAAAAAGGAAATTGATTCTTATCTTACACCATTCCCCCCAAATCAGCTGAAAATGTGTTAAAGACTTAAACATAAGACTCAAAACTGTAAAACTACTGGAAGAAAATAGAGGGCAAGCTCAATGGCATTGGTCTTGGCAAAAAAAAAACTTTGATATGATGACAAAAGCACAAGCAACTGAAGCAAGAACTAAACAGGTGATACTACAGCAAACTAAAAGTTTCTGCACAGTAAAGGGAACAATCCACAAAATATAAAGGTAACATACAGATTTGGAGAAAAAAATCTGTAAGCTATATTTGATAAAAGGTTAATATTAAAAATATGTAAGGAACTCACACAACTCAATAGTTTTAAAAATCAGATTAAAAATGAACAAAGGACCCGAATAGACATTTTTCTAAGGAATACTCACAAATTAAATATAGAATTACCATATAATCCAGCAAGCCCACTTCTGGGTATATATATTACATTGTTCACATTGAATATATACAATTTTCATTTGTCAATTCTACCTCAATAGAGCTCAAAAAGATAATTGGCAGCTTAAAGCAGGAATACTTACAGTATAGTGTGGGACTTATAGCATATGTAGAAGCAAAACGTGGCAACAACAGGACAAAGGATTTCAGGTGAGAAATTGAAGTATATCGTTGTAAGATACTTAAATATGATGTGATTTGCCATTATTTAAAGGAGATTGTGATAAAATAAAAATGCACATTGTAGACCTTGGAAGAGTTTCTTAATGAGTGATTTAAGATCAAAAGCCAATAGTATAGATAAATTAGAATCATAAAATACTCAATTTATTCAAAATAACAAAAAAAAAAAAGAATAAAGAGAAATAGAATAGAAATGAATTGGAAAAATGGTAGATTTTGAGTCAACCATGTTGATAATTACATGAAATATAAATGATATAGTCTCTTTAATTGTCACTGGATAAAAGATGACACAATTATATGCTGTCTTTGAGAGATCATCTTAAACATAAGGATATGGATTGAAATTAAAAGAAGCTACAAAAGCCTTATCATACAAACAGTGATTTTTGAAAAGTCACAGTGGCTATATTAATCCAGACAAAATAGATTACAGCATGAAGAATGTTTCCAGTGACTAATGGGATAAAGATGACTCAATTATCTTAAATGTGCTTATACATAACAAGACAGTTACAAAATATGTAATACAAAAAAAAGACAGAAAGGAAAGGGGAAAGAAACAAGTCTAACATTATAGTTGGAGATTAACATTTGTCTCTAATTAATTGCTAGAAAAGGCAGACAGAAAATCGGTAGAGTTATAGACAACATAAATAGCACAATCAACCAAATTATTTTAATAGACACTTAAAAGGACACTCAACCCCAAAACAGCAAAATATACATTATTTTCAAGTATGCATAAAACATTCACCAATATAGACAATATTGTGGGTCTTGAACTATTTTTTACTAATTTTGAGAGAATTGAATTCATTAAAAGAAAATGTCATTTGACCAGAATATTAAAGTGGAAATCAATAGAATATAGAAAACCTGCAAAGATTTAGAAAATAAGTCATATTATTCTAAAAAATATATGGAGTGAAGAAAAAATAAAGAGTGGAAAATATTTTAATTGAATGATAATAAAAGCACAACATATCAGATTTGTGATAGGTAGTGACAGGAGAGAAATCCACAGCATTAAATGCTTATGTAGAAAAGAAGAAAAGTTTCAGATCAATGATCTAAGATCCAACTATGAGAAACTAAAGAGCAGCAAATTAAACCTAGAGTAAGATTGAGGGAACAAAAACAAATAAAAGACATCAGTGAACAACAACAATGACAACAACAAACAACACACGAAAATGATATAAATAAAAGCTGGTTCCAGAATGTTAATAAAATTAATCTAGTCACACCGATAAGGAAAAATATCAGAATGAACGAGGGGATACTGCTCCTGATACTACAGATAAAAAGACTATTTTGAAGAATTTCATGACAGTAAATTTAACCATATAAATGGAATGGACAAATTCATTAAAAAGTACAACCACCAAAGCTCACTAAAATGACACAGTTAATCTGAGTAGTTTTATGTGTATTTTTAAAGATTAAATATGTAATTTATAACTTTCTCACAAAGGAAACATCAGGTCCAGATGAGATCACTGCTAAATTCTTACAAACATTTTTGAAAGAAAGGAGATCAATTCTGAAAAGTCATCCAGAAAATAAAAGATGTGGGAGGACTTCTTAACTCATTATTTGAGACCAGCATCTCCCTGCTACCAAACCAGAAAAAGACATGAGAAAATTAGATTAATATTACTAAAGAACTAAGTATAAAACATTCCTTTGAAAATATAAACTATTTTTAAAGGTTTGCGTATCATAACAAGTGGGAAACCAAGATTACTTTAATATTCAAAGCTCCAACATTATTAACCATATTAAGAAACTGAAAAAGAAAAGCTATATGATCATATCAATAAATTCAGAAATAGGATATAATGAAATTCAATACTCATTCATGACAAACTTTTACCCTCTTTGGTATAGAAGTTTTCTATTTTAATAAAGGGCAACTACATAAACCTATAGCTAATAGTATACTCAATAGTGTAAGAATTGTTCCTTCCAAAATCAGGCACAAGGCAAGGATTTCTAAATATATCACCTCTATGTAAAAGTGTGTTGAAACTCCTGGCAATGATAATAAGCCAAGAAAAACATAAAATAAACAATAGAAAGGAAAAAGTTAAACTGGCTTTAATCAACAAGATATAGTTTTCACACAGAAATTACTAAAGTATGTACAAAAAAAGCATTCGTTCCAAACAGTGAATCTATCAAGTTTGCAAGATACAAATTTAATATACAAATCGGTTGTATTCATATCTATTAGCAAAATAAAAAGGGACTTAAAAAAAATTTTAAACATAACTTAGATTATCAGAAGTATATAATATTTAAGGTTAAAGATAACAAAATATGTGAAAAACAATTACACAGAATATTTTAAAATATTGCTGAGTGAAATTAGAGAAGACCCAAAAAAATGCAAGGATATACCATGGTGAATTCCATAGTATTCTACGGCATATTCTATTTCATGATGAATTGGAAGGCTCTATAGGGGAGGCAAAATTTTACTTCCTCCCTTTTAGGACTTTTCAGATGGGCCTGAGGATTAAATTGACATAAGACAGATCAACAGGAGAAAAGCATACAAATCTGTTTAATACAAGTTTTACATGGCACGGGAGCCCTCATAAAGAAATGAAGACCCAAAGACACAGACATGAACACTTACATACTGAATTACAGTAGTAAATTATGAAAACGTGAAAAGGCAAAGGGGTTTGGGCTAAGGTAGTTAATTGTGTAGAGAAGGGGCTAGGAAGATAAAGATTAGTCTAACAATGTTTGTACAAATTTTCCTCATCCTTAATTTCCTGTCCTTAATGATGATCTTTTACATAGGAATTCCACCTCCTGCTTTCAAGACACACAAAAAAAGTATGAGTGATCCTCTTCCCCCTGCTGTTTTTCAATTGTCTTTAACTAGAAATAGTCAACATGCCAAAGAAGCATATTTTTAACCCCTTCAGCTCTATAGCGTTAAGCTGTCAATTTTCCCCAAATTGATATAGATTCAACAAAATGCCACTTAAAATCCCAGAAAGATTTTGTAAATAAATTGTTAAGCAGATTCTAAAACTTATATGAAATTGTAAGAACATAGAATAGGCAAAACAACTTTTAAGGAGAAGAAAAAAGTTGGAATGACCCAAATTATGAGTTTAAGAATGACCAGAAAGCTACAGAAATCAAGGCAATGTTGTATTGAGACTCACACATATGTTGTCAATTGATTTTCAACAAGGTCACAAAACAAATCAGTGGAAAAAGGATAGTGTTTTCAATAGGTGATGCTAGAATAAATAAATATCTATATGTAAAAAGAGAAAGCCCAGGCTGAGTGCAGTGGCTCATACCTGTAATCCCAGCACTTTGGGAGGCCGGGGCAGGTGGATCACCTGAGGTTAGGAGTTCGAGAACAGCCTGACCAACATGGAGAAACCCCGTCTCTACTGAAAGTACAAAATTAGCCAGGCGTGGTGGTGCATGCCTGTAATCCCAGCTACTCGGGAGGCTGAGGCAGGAGAATTGCTTGAACCCAGGAGGTGGAGGTTGCAATAAGGTGATATCATGCCATTGCGCTCTAGCCTGGGCAAAAAGAGTGAAACTCCATCTCAAAAAAAAAAAAAAAAAGAGAGAGAGAGAGAGCCCATACTTAACTCATACTGTAATGAAAAATTAATCCTAGTCCTAAATGTATGAACTAAAGGTATAAAACTTCCAGAAGAAAAGAGAAAAAATAATCATATCCTAAAATAAGGAAAGATTTATTAGATAGGACACAAGAAGAACCATTTAAGATAAGTTAAATATCAAAATTGAAAACGTTTGCTCTTCAAAGGGCACAATTATGGAAATGAACAGTCAAATCGCAGACTTGGAAAAAACATTTACACTACATATAAGGATACAAGTCCCTCATTATATATTGCATATGTATATTTTATATATAAAAAAACTTGTGTCCTGAACATGTGAAGAATTTTTACAATTTTTAAAAATCCAGCACACGTAAAAAATTTGAATAGACACTTTCTTAAATAATGTATAATGAAATGTAAATACATTGTTATGGGTTAAATTGTGTCTCCTCACCACCATCACCCCCAAGTTTATATGTTGAAGTTGGTTTTTTTTGTTTGTTTTTGTTTTTTTTTTTTTGAGATGGAGTCTCACTCTATCACCCAGGCTGGAATGCAGCTGCATGATCTCGGCTCACTGCAACCTCCACCTCCTGGGTTCAAGCAATTCTTTTGCCTCAGCCTCCTGAGTAGCTGGGATTACAGGCATGTGCCATCACACCCGGATAATGTTTTTTATTTTTCAGTAGAGACAGGGTTTCTCCATGTTGGCTAGGCTGATCTGGAACTCCTGACCTCGTGATCCACCCACCTTGGCCTGCCAAAGTACTGAGATTACAGGCGTGAGCCACCATCCCTGGCCTATATGTTGAAGTTTTAACCCACCCCATGCCTCAGAATGTGACTGTATTTGGAGATAAGGTCTTTCTTTATAGAAATAATTAAGTTAAAATGAGGTTATTTGCATGGACCTAATCCACTGTGACATTATGCCTTTGTAAGAAAAACAGATTAGGAAACAGCTGCATACAGAGAGAAGACGACGTGAAGATATAGAGAAAGGTTAGCTATCTGCAAGCCAAGAAGAGAAACTTTGAGGTGGGGGAGGGAATAAACAAGGGGAAAAGAAAACCAAGTCTAAAATTGTAATACAGTCTTGGCTTCTTTGTCTTCTTAGTATCTTCATTTTATCTTTGCTATCTGTTCTTTACATCTCAAGATCAATCTCTTAAAAGCAGGAATTAGAGAAGCCCAGCTAATTATCAATTTGTTGTGATTCTAAAATTACATCCTAAAATGTATTGATACTTGTCTTTGAGAAGTGGAACTTAATTCAACTCCCCTTGAATGTGGGCTGTAATTAGCAACTTGCTTCGAACAACTCAAATATGGCAGATGTGATGATCTGTGCTTCTAAGACTGAGTCTTAAAAGGCGTCACAGCTTTCTCCTTGTTATCTTGCTCTTGGATCACCTGCCTTGAGAGAAATCCATCATCATGTCATGATAATACTCAAGCAGTCCTATGGAGAGGTCCATATGGAAGGGCACTAAGCTTCCTCCCAGTAGCCAGTGAGGAGCAGTTTTCTTGTCATTGGCCATGTGAGTGAACCATGATGCCCAGTTCCAGTTAAGCTTCAAATGACTTAAACAGCTCCAGTTAACATCTTGACTGCAGCCCCAAGCCAGTTAAGCTGCCCCTGAATTCTCAACCCCCAAAAAGTATACGCTAATAAATATGTATTGTTTTTTTAGATGGTAAGTGTTGGGGTAATTTGTTACATAGAAATACTGCCCCCATTGCAGGGGAGTTTTATCCTAAGCTTCCTCAGAGGTTGACTATCTTATGGAACCCAGGCATACAAAACGACCCGAGTGTTCTCTGGGTTTGGAAATTTACTTCAGCGTGAAATTATAGAAAGGAGGAATTTCTTTATTGGGCTATGCAGTAGGAAAAAAAAATCTCAATAAAAGAAGGCATGACCTCTTGGGCTAATAGTCAACCTACTACTAGCATAAACAATCTGAAATAATTATTTTCTACACAAACAGGATTTCAAATGTAGATAAATCCCTTTAATAAGGAGTTTCACAGAAGCCTAAAGTTCCTGAGAGTTGGTTTCAAAGGTTACATTTCTTTGGAGTTCTAGATTTGCCACGGTTCACAGTATAAACCTAAATCACTTAGCTTTTTCGAGTCTTATATATAGTAATTATTCATCAGGTTTTGGTCAAAGAAACTTTTGAAATCTAGAATCTTTCTCCTAATACAGAATGCCACAGTAGGTTTAAGAATTACCTTTTTTTTCTTTTTTGAGGAAAATATTTTCTACCTGGAATTTATGCATGGTTAAACTTGAGTAATTCTAGTAGTTAGGGTCCAAGTAACTTATTGTTTTCTGGCATTTTATAATCTGAAGATGTTTAACTATATGGTTTACTACAAACTACTACTGAATATATTAACTACTGCTTTATGAATGATTTCTGTTTCAGTTATTATTTTTCTTTCTGTTCCTGAGGAAGCTGAGAATCCAGACTAATACAGGCATAGAGTTGTACGTACCTAGAGCAGCTGACTTATACAACCTGCCACAACACACCTATTTATTTGATGTAATTTATTAATTACTTGTGTTAAATATTAATTCACAACTTCACCTAGGGAGGTTATATTTAAAGAAAATCCTCAAGATTAGTTCACTGCCTGGTTTCTGCACATTCAGCTTTTTTGTTTAATGAACCTCTTTTTATTGGAATATAAGAAAAGTAACTCAGGATGAAAGGGCACATTGATCACAGATCAGTAGCATCATATTCACAAATAGCCCTGTTTTGTTATTTATGGAGTAACATATAGGGATCACAGGAGCACACATACAACCCCTGATTTTATTGTGTTAAATGGGTTGCATTGTCCGTTTCAACACTTCTAGCTAAATATAACTACTAATAGCCATAAAGACACTTTTTCTGTATATTAGCCTCTTTACAGATAAAAGATTGTTTGGAATAGAGAGCATATGAAATCAATCTGTTAGATACTTAAGTTGGATTAATACCTGTTCTATAAAGAATGAAAAAGACGGTACTAAGACATTGCATTTGAAGATGGCCGAACAGGAACAGCTCTGGTCGGCAGCTCCCAGTGAGATTGATTCAGAAGGCAGGTGGTTTCTGCATTTCCAACTGAGGTACCCGGCTTATCTCACTGAGACTGGTTAGATAGTGGGTGCAGCCACGGAGGACAAGCCGAAGCAGGGTGGGGCGTTGCCTCACCTGGGAAATACAAGGGGTCAGTGAGCTCCCTTCCCTAGCTAAGAGAAGCCCTGAGGGACTGTGCCCCGAAGGATAGAGCTATCCAGCCCAGATACTATGTGTTTCTCACTGTCTTCACAACCCACAGACCAGGAGATTCCCTTGGCTGCCTACGCCACCAGAGCCCTGGTTTTCAAGCACAAAGCTGGGTGGCCATTTGGGCAGACACCAAGCTAGCTGCAGGAGGTTTTTTTGGGTTTGGTTTTGTTTTGTTTTGTTTTTCCTTACCCCAGTGGAGCCTGGAATACCAGCAAGACAGAACAATTCATTCTTCTGGAAAGGGGGCTGAAGCCAGGGAGCCGAGGGGACTCACTCAGCATATCCCATCACAATGGAGCTCAGCAAGCTAAGATCCACTGACTTGAAATTCTCACTGCCAGGACAGCAATCTGAAGTCAACCTGGGATGTTTGAGGTTGGTGGGGGAAGGGGTGTCTGCCATTACTGATGCTTGAGTAGGCAGTTTTCCCCTTGCAGTGTAAACAAAGTCACTCAGAAGTTTGGACTAGGCAGAGCCCACCACAGCTTGGGAAAGCCACTGTAGCTAGACTGCCTCTCTAGGTTCCTTTTCTGTGGGCAGGGCATCTCTGCAAGAAAGGCAGCAACCCCAAGACAGGGGCTTATAGATAAAACTCCCATCTCTCTGGTACAGAGCACCTGGAGGAAGGGGCAGCTGTAGGCACAGATTCAACAGACTTAAACATTCCTGCCTGCCGGCTCTGAAGAGAGCAGTGGATCTCCCAGCACAGAGCTTGAACTCTGCTAAGGGACAGACTGCCTCCTCAAGTGGGTCCCTGACCCCCCTGCTTCCTGATGGAAGCACTTCCCAGGAGAGCTCTGGCTGGCATCTGGCAGGTTCCCCTCTAGGGCCAAGCTTCCAGAGGAAGCAGCAGGCAGAAATCTTTGCTGTTCTGCAGCCTCCACTGGTGATACCCAGGCAAACGGGCTCTGGAGTGGACCTCCAGCAAACTGCAGCAGACTTGCAGAAGAGGGGCCTAACTGTTAGAAGGAAAACTAGCAAACAGAAAGCAATAGCATCAACATCAACAGCAACAACAAAAGACCACTCAAAAACCCCATCTGGAGGTCACCAACATCAAAGACCAAAGGTAGACAAATCCACGAAGATGAGGGAAAACCAGGGCAAAAAGTTTGAAAATTCCAAAAACCAGGATGCCTCTTCTTTCCCAAAGGATCACAGCTCCTCGCCAGCAATGGAACAAAACTGGACAGAGAATGAGTTTGATAAATTGACAGAAGTAGGCTTCAGAAGGTGGGTAATAACAAACTCCTCCAAGCTAAAGAAGCATATTCTAACCCAATGCATGGAAGCTAAGAACCTTGATATAAGGTTACAGGAACTGCTAACTAAAATAACCAGTTTAGAGAAGAACATAAATGACCTGATGGAGCTGAAAAACACAGCACAAGAACTTCGTGAAGCATACACAAGTATCAACAGCCAAATTGATCAAGCAGAAGAAAGGATGTCAGAGATTGAGTATCAACTTAATGAAATAAAGTGTGAAGACAAGTTAGAGAAAAAAAGACTGAAAAGGAATGAACAAAGCCTCCAAGAAATATGGGAATATGTGAAGAGACCAAGCCTACGTTTGATTGGTGTACCTGAAAGTGATGGGGAGAATGGAACCAAATTGGAAAACACTCTTCAGGATATTATCCAGGAGAACTTCCCCAACCTAGAAAGACAGCCCAACAATCAAATTCAGGAAATACAGAGAACACCACAAAGATATTCCTTGAGAAGAGCAACCCCAAGACACATAATCATCAGATTCACCAAGGTTGAAATGCAGGAAAAAAATGTTAAGGGCAGTCAGAGAGAAAGGTCAGGTTGCCCACAAAGGGAAGCCCATCACATTAACAGCAGATCTCTCTGCAGAAACCCTACAAGCCAGAAGAGAGTGTTGGCCCAACATTCAACATTCTTAAAGAAAAGAATTTAACCCAGAATTTCATATCTAGCCAAACTAGGCTTCATAAGTGAAGGAGAAATAAAATCCTTTACAGACAGGCAAATGCTAAGGGATCTTATCACCACCAGGCCTGCCTTATAAGAGCTCCTGAAGAAAGAAGCACTAAAAATGGAAAGGAAAAACCAGTACCAGCCACTGCAAAAACATACCAAAATGTAAAGACCATCAACACTATGAAGAAATGGCATCAACTAATAGGCAAAATAACCAGCTAGTGTCATAGCAACTGGATCAAATACACACAAAACAGTATTAACCTTAAATGTAAACTGGCTAAATGCCCCAATTAAAAGACACAGACTGGTAAATTGGATAAAGAGTCAAAACCCATTGGTATGCTGTATTCAGGAGACGCATCTCACATCTCACAAGACACACATAGGCTCAAAATAAAGGCATGGAAGAAGATTTTATAAGCAAATGGAAAGGAAAAAAAAAAAGCAGGGGTTGCAATGCTAGTCTCTGATAAAACAGACTTTAAACCAACAAACATCAAAAAAGACAGAGAAGGGCATTACATAATGGCAAAGGGATCAATGCAACAAGAAGGTAACTATCCTAAATGTATATACACCCAATACAGGAGCACCCAGATTCATAAAGCAAGTTCTTAGAGACCTACAAAGAGACTTAGAGACCCACACAATAATAGCGGTAGAATTTAACACCCTACTGTCTGTATTAGACAGATTGATGGGACAGAAAACTAACAAGGATATTCAGGACTTGAACTCAGCTCTGGACCAGGCAGGCCTAATAAACATCTAGAGAACTCTCCACCCCAAATCAACAGAATATACGTTCCTCTCAGTACCACATTGTACTTTTTCTAAAACTGACCACATAATTGGAAGTAAAAGACTCATCAGTCCTCAGCAAATGCAAAAGAATGGAAATCATAACAGTCTCTCAGACCACAGTGCAATCAAATGGATTAAGAAACTCACTCAAAACCACACAACTCCATGGAACCTGAACAACCTACTCCTGAATACTACTGGGTAAATAATGAAATTAAGGCAGAAATAAATAAATTCTTTGAAACCAATGAGAACAAAAACACAATGTATGAGAATCTCTGGGACACATTTAAAGTAGTGTGTAGAGGGAAATTTACAACACTAAATGCCCACAGGAAAAGGTGAGAAAGATCTAAAATTGACAGCCTAACATTAAAAGAACTAGAGAAGCAACAGCAAACAAATTCAAAAGCTAGCAGAAGAAAAGAAATAACTAAGATCAGAGCAGAACTGAAGGAGATAAACACATGAAAAACCCTTTAAAAAAAAAAAATCAATGAATCCAGGAGCTGGTTTTTTGAAAAGATTAACAAAATAGACTGCTAGCCAGACTAATAAAGAAGAAAAGAGAAGAATCAAATAGACACCATAAAAAATGAAAAAGGGGATATCACCACCGATATCACAGAAATACAAACTACCATCAGAGAATACTATAAACACATCTACACAAATAAACTAGAAAATCTAGAAGAAATGGATAAATCCTGGACACATACACCCTCCCAAGACTAAACCAGGAAGAAGGTGAATCCCTAAATAGAACAATAACAAGTTCTGAAAATGAGGCAGTAATTAATAGCCAAACAAAAGCCCAGGACCAGATGGATTCACAGCCAAATTCTACTAGAGGTAAAAAAAGGAGCTGTTACCATTCCTTCTAAAACTATCCCAAGCAATAGAAATAGAAGGAATCCTCCCTAACTCTTTTTATGTAGCTAGCAACATCCTGATACCAAAACCTGGCAGAGACACACACACAAAAAAAGAAAATTTCAGGCCAGTACCCCTAATGAACACTGATGCGAAAATCCTCAATAAAATACTGGCCAACCGAATCCAGTGGCACATTAAAAAGCTTATCTGCCACGATTAAGTAGGCTTCATCCCTGGGATGCAAGGCTGGTTCAACATATGTGAATCGATAAACATAATCCTTCACATAAACAGAACCAATGACAAAAACCACATGATTATCTCAATACATGCACAAAAGGATTTTGATAAAATTCAACACCTCATTCATGCTAAAAACTCCCAATAAACTGTATTGATGGAACACACTTCAAAATAATAAGAGCTATTTAGGACAAACCCACAGCCAATACCATACTGAATGGGCAAAAGATGGAAGAATTCCGTTTGAAAACCATCAGAAGACAAAGAATGCCCTCTCTCGCCACTCCTATTCAACATAGCATTGGAAGTTCTGGCCAGGGCAATTAGGCAAGATAAAGAAATAAAGGATATTCAAATAGGAAGAGAGGAAGTCAAATTACCTTTGTTTGCAGATGACATGATTGTATATTTAGAAAACCCCGTCATCTCAGTCCAAAAACTCCTTAAGCTGATAAGCAACTTCAGCAAAGTCTCAGGATACAAAATCAATGTGCAAAAATCACAAGCGTTCCTATACACCAACAATAGACAAAGACAGCCAAATCATGAGTAAACTCCCATTTACAATTACTACAAAGAGAATAAAATACCTAGGAAAAAACTTACAAGGCATGTGAAGGACCTCTTCAAGGAGGACTGTGAACCACTGCTCAAGGAAATAAGAGAAGACACAAACAAATGGAAAAACATTCCATGCTCATAGTTGGGATGAATTAATATCATGAAGATAGTCATACTGCCCAAAGTAATTTGTGGATTCAATGCTATTCCCTTCAAGCTACCATTGACTCTCTTCACAGAATTAGTAAAAAACTACTTTAAATTTCATATGGAATCAAAAAAGAGCCTATATAGCCAAGACAATACTAAGCAGAAAGAACAAAGCTGGAGGCATCATACTACCTTACTTCAAACTATATTACAAGGCAACAGTAACCAAAGCAGCATGATACTGGTAACAAAACATATATAGACCAATGGAACAGAACAGAGGCCTCATTAATAACACCACACATCTCTATCTACCAGTTGATCTTTGACAAATATGACAAAAACAAGCAATGGGGAAAGGATTCCCTATTTAATAAATGGTGTTGGGAAAACTGGCTAGCCATATGCAGAAAACTGAAACTGGACTTTTCCTTACACCTTATACAAAAATTAACTCAAGATGGATTAAAGATTTAAATGTAAGACCTAAAACCATAAAAAATAAACCTTAGAAGAAAACCTAGGCAATACCATTCAGGACATAGGCACGGGCCAAGACTTCATGACTAAAACACCAAAAGCAATTGCAACCAAAGCCAAAATTGACAAATGGGAACTAATTAAAGTAAAGAGCTTCTGCAAAGCAAAATAACTATCATCAGAGTGAACAGGCAACCTACAGAATGGAAGAAAATTTTTGCAATCTATCCAGCTGACAAAAGGCTAATATCCAGAATCTACGAGGAACTTAAACAAATTTCCAAGGAAAAAAAAAGCCCCATCGAAAAGTGGGTGAAGGATATGAATAGACACTTCTCAAAAGAAGACATTTATGCTGCCAATAAACATGAAAAAAAGCTCATCATCACTGGTCATTAGAAAAATGCAAATCAAAACCACAATAAGATACCATCTAACGCCAGTAAGAATGGCGATCAATAAAAAGTAAGGAAACAACAGATGTTGGAGAGGATATAGAGAAATAGGAACGCTTTTACACTGTTAGTGGGAGTGTAAATTAGTTCAACCATTGTGGAAGACAGTGTGGTGATTCCTCAAGGATCTAGAACCAGAAATACCATTTGACCCAGCAATCCCATTACTGGGTATATAATCAAAGGATTTTAAATCACTCTATTATAAAGACACATGCTCACATGTTTATTGCAGCACTATTCACAACAGCAAAGACTTGGAACCATCCCAAATTCCCATCAATGATAGACTAGATTAAGAAAATGTGACACATATACACCATGGAACACTATGCAGTCATAAAAAAGGATGAGTTCACATCCTTTGCAGGAACACGGATGAAACCGAAAACCATCATTCTCAGCAAACTAACACAGGAACAGAAAACCAAACACCACATGTTCTCACTCATAAGCGGGAGTTGAACAATGAGAACATGTGGGTACAGGGAGGGGAACATCACACACTGGAGCCTGTCAGGGGGTGGGGGACTGGGGGAGGGAGAGCATTAGGAGAAATACCTAATGTAGATGACAGGTTGAGGGGCACAGCAAACCACCATGGTACATGTATACCTATGTCACAAACCTGCACGTTCTGCACAGGTATCCCAGAACTTAAGTATAATAAAAAATAAAAATAAAACATTGCATTTGATTTCTATTGGAACAACATGGCAGCAGGAATCAGGTCAGTGGGCTCACTCCTCCATATGGACCTGTTATAGTCTAGTCCTAAAAATTCATAACTTACTTTCAAAAGAAAGCAAAAACAATGCTTTCCTATTTACTACATATTTCTCCCAGCTTAAGAGATGGATTTCCAGTGGAGCTATTCTGGTTTGAGCCCTTCTCACTGATTGGCTGCCAATGTGGATTTCATAAAATCTCACCTTTCAAATACGTACTAAGGAGAATGGTGTGATATTAAATAGCGACCAACTGCAATAAGCAGAGCAAAATAACCCCTTTTATAAGATTCTTATTTTCTAAAGACATATAATTTCCAAGTTTCAGTTCCAAAAAAAAAAAAGCCTTATTTCTTTAACATTAAAAGAACACAAAACCAAAAGAAAACAGCTGTTACATGACAATTGATAGAGGATACTTAGGTAAGGAGCATAAGACAACTGAATGCCACCTCCAACTCTCTCCAACCACAACTCCATCCATGTTCTCCTCTTATGGTGAAAAAAAAAAGAAAACAGAAGATGAGTCTACTACCATAATTCAAGTTAAAGAATGACAGCCTAAGATAATTAAAAGGACTCTTTAGCAATTTATGATAATGTACAATCATATTCTTTTCTCCTAAAAGACTTTTGCATTATTGTATTTATTTCTTATTAAGGTGAAATATCACTTGTCTTGCAAGAGATGTGAAATTATCCTTATTAGATACTTTTCTTTGACATTGGTATTTTAACACCGTGATTAAACCAGATGGAAGACAACTTTTTTTTTTTTTTTTTTTTTTTTAAGAATCGGGGAGGGAAGAGGAAAGAAAACACATACACAGCCAGGTACTTTCAGATCCTAGTTGCCATAACAACTCGAGTCCGCTTCCATCATTAAATTGTCTTTTAATCATGCTTATGGATTTTTTTGTATAAAAAACAGATTCATTAATTTCATTTACTTATGTTCTACTGAAAAAATTCTTCCCCTTTTGAAAACAGCTCATTGTCTATTTTATTAAACAGAAGCAGAAAAGTACTATAAACTCCCCCTCAAAACTGTAAAACACAAGGGCTCCCCAAAGAAAGCTTGGAAGCATTATACAGCACCACCACAGCCTTCTAATGATATTTTTAAAGGGTATTTTGTTTCCATGAAAATTAAATACTTCTGGTAATTTTACAATGTGAGAATTATCTATATATTTTTCTCTGTTTCAATAGGCCAATTCAAAAATTGTTTATGATAACACCACCAAAACATATTGCAGTAAACTGTTTTCCTTCTGTCTTTTTTGTCTATTGTTTAATCTCTGGGTCTGAACACATCTGGAAAACAGTGAAGTCAGTGGGAAGTGTGAGAAGCTGGTATCCAAGCAAGTTGCTTCCTAGCAACAGCAGTCAGGAAAAACAGACTCATTTGTCAAGTGGCCCCAATGCAGGGAAGTCAGGGGGCCCTGGGGAATGATAATGGCATATTCAAAGTGCAAAATATGTTAGCATTTACTTTCCCAAATTGGAATATTCAGTGTCCTCTATAAACAAGGTGTCCACACTTGAAAAAGAGCCCAAAGAGCCACCATGGCCCAGTATAGAGGACTGCTTCTTACACTTCTGGAATAAAGCACTGATTTGTGTGAGTGTGTGTGTGTGTGTGTGTGTGTGTGTGTACGTGCACCCAATTCATCACAAATTGTTACTTCGTAAAACACACTAAATAATTCAGGAAAATGAAATAAAGAAGATATACAAAATACAAACCCAAACTTTAAGTATTAGAGTCAACTAAAATAAAAATCCTCTGATTCATGGCTTAAGTGATTCTAAACACTTACCCTCAATTTCTGTCCACACCTTCCTCACAATCCAGAAACACTGGACCAACTGCTCCGGAGGGAAGACCTCCACACTTCAAGTAGCTCTGGTTTTGAGTGGAGCCTCTCTAACTTATGATGAGGATCACCTGGAGAGCTTGTTAAACACAAATGCCTGAGCTGTACCCTCAGAAAGTCTGATTGAGTCAACCTGGAGTAGGGATAGAGAATTTGCTTTTCTGACAAGCTCACAGGTGTTGCCAATGTATAGGTAAGTGGTAGCACTATAGAAGGCTTGATAGACTATATGGTACCATTGCCTAATGCTCTCAGTGTGGACATCCTATTACACTAAACCATAAAAATCCTGAGCGCTGGGAAAGGATACCATTTTGCCCAGGAAGAAAGACAGGAAGCTAAGACTTCAATTCCTTCAGTGGTTCCTCATCATTATTAACGCAAAAGGTAAATGTCATAGCTTACATCACAAAGTTATTCAAGATCTGCCTCATTCCCCCATTGTTGCCAGTTTTTTTCTATTCTGCACACTTTCCCAATATGGAATTTATACTTCTGATACAAGGAATGACAGGTAGGTAGAAGCCTGAAAGCACCAGGGTTCTCATTGTTCCCATGCTTTCCCGCTTTCATTCCCTCTTCCTAGAAAGGCTTCTGCTCACCTCAGCCCAATCCTCCTTCCTTCCTCTTATTCATTCCACAAATATTTTTGAGCTACCTAACTAATTTTTTAGAATTTTTATATGGGGTTTAAATGGGATAATGCATTTAAAGGGCTTAGAATGGAATACAGCACACGGTAAGCACTTGATGATGATGTTGGTGATGATGACAATGACCGTGCTGACAAGAACATTGAGGTTATATGATGATTAGAGGACCTTTTGTAACTACTGATTTTTTTTTTACTTTAAGTTCTGGGACAATTTTGTAACTACTGATTTTTTTTTTTTTTTTTTACTTTAAGTTCTGGAATATATGTGCAGAACGTGCAGATTTGTTACATAGGTATACATGTGCCACGGTGGTTTGCTGCACCTATCACCCTGTCATCTAGGTTTTAAGCCCCGCATGCATTAGGTATTTCTCCTAATGCTCTCCCTCCCCTTGCCCCCTAACCCCCAACAGGCCCCGGTGTGTGATGTTCCCTTCCCTGTGTCCATGTGTTCTCACTGTTCAACTCCCACCTATGAGTGAGACTATGCAGTGTTTGGTTTTCTGTTCCTGTGTTAGTTTGCTGAGAATGATGGCTTTTAAGTCACCTCAATTCAACTATGAAACTTCATTGTAGGAACTGTGATTTTTACAGCAATATTTCATTTCTTAATGAGGTTTCTAGGATACAGTTTGCTAAGACATTGGTAGGAACCAGAAGGGTCATAACATACAACTATATCTAACCCTATTCTTTTTCCACTATGCCATGCTGTATCTTTTTTAAAATGTCCGTTTCCAGTCTCCCTATCACAGAGTTAAGAAACACAAAGAAAGACTCTCTTTCTGTCATTTTAAATAACCTTTGGTCAAAGCAAAGCAATTACTTGTTAATTTACTTGTTGGATTATCTCAGACCTTGTAGAAATGGCTAACATTTATGAGTTGTGTAAATGGAAAATGGCAGAGGCAGTGTAGAGATGTGTTACTTAGGTCTCCCCTCAAGAAAGAATTTGACTTCAGCTTCAAGAAGTACCGATTCAGGATCTGTCTCGGCTTTCAAATCAAGGCTACGGTCTTCTCAAGCAGCCCCCAATCAATGATGAAGAATGGCAGGGTAGTAAGGTTTGGCTATTTGTGCCTAGTTAGGATTCCGTTAATGGGAAGTCTTTACTACAGAGCTTCAATTGACATGTCTGAAATGTTTTCTGATCTGCATCATGGTAGAAGGCTCTTCCTCCCATCTTGCCTTTCACGGGTGTTACTCCCATGTGTACCTCTCAATTCATCTCTGTATCTCTTACCTAGAGGACACAAATAACACAGGAACATAAAAAAGCAAACTGATGCTTTTAGCTTTCTCGATGGGAAATCAAACTACGGTTTAGGTAAAACAAAGCAAAGAAAAGAAAAACTGGAAAAAGATAGAAGCAAGACCTGCAAAGCACTTCCCCCATTTATCTGAGATTAGACACAAAGAGGAATAATTTTGTCTCCCACCTGCTGAGACACTCCATTCTTTAGCTCTCAACGTATTGTTGTCACTACTGCCATTTGAACTTCTTTGTTTCTATCACCATTTTTCTCTATTGTGTATGTTCCAGATGCTTTCAGACTTCAGGACTAATATTCACAAGTCACTTTTCATCTTGTTTGTATTCAGAGTCATCATAGCTTCTGTGGGTGAATGAAGGCAATTTGAGGTGCCTTCTCGACTAGTTAACAGCAAAGAGCAGGAAGATAGAGCCAAATTTTCTGTTTTACATAGAATAAAGGTATAGCTATGTCAACATAGAAAAAGGTAAATTTATTCAAACACCTACTGATAAACTGTGAAGGAGGTTTATACTAAGTCAGGGGTTCTTAGTCTCTTTGGAGTGTGAAATACCTTTGAATATGACACAAAAGCTATGAACTCAGCCCCTAGATAAAAGAGGAACTTGAATGAGGACCTTAAGGTGTTTTGTTCTACTATCCTCCTTTCATTATAATCAATGTTTTCCTATTAATAATGAATGCATAGTAGTATCATATTTTGCTATATTAATGAATGTTTTTCATTCACAGTAGTTAGTTTTATTTATTGCATTTCTGTAAATAAAATGACTTTGCAATTCTGCCTCAGGGAGGGGAAGCTTCAGCAAAATAAATTAATAAATATACTATTAAATAAAATTTTATTTGGCATTTGGTTTTTCAACTTATTTATTGACATAAATAATACATTTGGAAGAATACCTGCCTGTTCAAATTTTTTTCATCTTACAGCAGATAAAAATTCCTAGTGCAGAAATGGAGAAATGAGAGTAAGCGTGTTTTTCTAATAGTGATACTTCTCCTTCAAAAATAATAACAAAAAGGTAATTTGTGCACTTGAATACAAGATATAGAAATAAACAGAAATTTGAGTTAAATGTCAGAGATTCAGGGGCACCAAAATCTCTGCAGATAATGAGAATGTGATTCTATTTTGAAAAGATGTGATTCCTAATGCATGAGTTAGTGTTTGCTGCATAACAAGCTCCCCTCCCTCTTAAAATTGAATAGTTTACAATAATTACTATTTACGTAGTTCATGATTCTGTGGGTTAGAAATTTAGACTGGGTTATTTAGGTCTCAGTCAGCTCTCCCATGCATCTTCACTCAGCAGGACCAGGGAAAGCAATGGTAAGAGGTTTTGCTGATAGTTGCTACCACCTTCTCATACATGAGAACTTGGCTAGAAAAGCAGGGTTCACACAGTCCTGAAGCATGTAGTCTGTCATTTTCCAACAAGCTAGTACTGATGTGCTCACAGGTGAACAGAATGGGACAGGAGGGGTCCCAAGAGAGATAACAAAAAATGTGGTATGCAAAGTGTCTTGGAAACTAGTATTGAAATGAAAACCTATTATTTTCACTGTGTCTGTTGGCCAAAACAAGTCACAAAGCCAGTCCGGATTCAAGGGGATGGCAGGGTCTCTACCTTTTGATGAGAGAGGCTGCAAAGTCACATTATTAAGGTTATGGCCAGAGAACAATAAAGGATTGTGACCATTTTTGCAATATACATATTTAAAAAATATTTGAACTAAAATCACCTTAATATCTCTGAATAAAATCTCAACACCATCAACCTCCATTTTACAGTGCTTCATATCACCATATTCACCCCTAAACAGATAAATAGAAAAAGTTGCCTTTGGAGCCCAGTGAACACTATGGTTCCTGGAAGAAGTAATGACCTAACTATGGCATCAAGTGCCCTATTAAAGACTTGTGTGCTATGAGGTTGATTGTCAACTGACAGTTTATCTAATAGTTCCTCAAGTGCTGACTGCAAGGCCTTCCCTCCCTGATATCTACAAGGCGCCTTCTATCCAAATGAAAATTCTATCCCTTCTCTGGCATTTACAGGACTTTGGTTTCATACTCTTTGGCATGACTCATACCTGCATTCATAGACTCATGGGACTCATGGTTCCCTGTTATCTACTACAATAGCAGATGGGTCTCTCTATGCACAAGTGCAAAGATTAGTGCAGCAATTTTAATATTTTGAGGGAGTTACAGGTACTTTTGAGAAGAGAGAAACTATGAACCCTTGAAAACTGTACATCACACATTGATGCAAAATTTTGTACCTCATTTCAGGAGGTCCATAGACCTCCTAATGCTCATCCTTGGAGTATCTAAGAGTCTATGAACCCCATTTGGAGGATCTTGTTCCCGATTATGGAAATAAATGCTCTTATATTATGGCATTAAGCTACTTCAATCAGAGGTAGCAAGAGAGCATAAAAGAGTAGCCAAAGGTATTTTGAAGGCATAGTCACCAAGTTCTGACTTCCCAAACGATTAATGTTCAGACATTATTTATTCTGAGACAGGCATGTCTCCAGTCTCTCTTCCCAAATGTGAAAGAATAGAAACAAACTCCTAAGCATGAATCTCACAATCAGTTACAGAATCGCCATCTGTGGTTGTGACAGCAGAAACGTCCCTTAGGCCACCCCCCTCTCTCAATTGAGAAGGTAGAATTTCATGCTCTTTGAGTAAGTAAGACACTGCTTCTATTAAGAGACTTCATTGATACATTTACAGAATACATAAATGATGTCATAGATTCAATTCAAAATAATCCAGGGTGGGAGGAGTATATGAATAAAACAAAATTGGTCACGAGCATGTAATTACTGAAGCTGAGTGATGAGAGAATAAATTCTCTCTACTTTGTTACATATTTGAATTTTCTGTAATGGAAAAATAAAGACAGAAAGGGACTTAAATGTTTATTTCAAAGGAAGTCAGTCCAGGTAAAACAGAGGAGCAGAAATGTATGACCTTCTTCCCAACCACTCTAGAATGAAGGGGGTTTCTAAGTCCCTCTTTGCTCTTTTCTACATGACCACAGTATCTCTTTGGTCCTCTTATTTCATTTTAAAAGTCCCTTTGGCCTGGTTTTTCACTTGTTCAAGGAGGTTATGAAAAATTATTTTTGAACAGTAAGACAAATGTTGACTTTTGGTTAAACCATAGCATATATCACCATCAGTCACTTGGGCTCCTCCACTCTTTGCGTTAGGGTTTCTTGACCAATCAGATGAGACTCCTAAGATACGTTGCTAGGAAGCAACTCATTCTTTGATATCAACTTCTCACACTGCCTGCTGTCCTCCCTGTTTTCTAGACCTACTCAACCTGAGCAATGAAGAACACAGATGCCAGCTGATGAACAGTGGCCAGACATCACTAACTTAGAGCCTCAATTTTTTTAATTTCGAAATGAAGTAAAGTCCAAACTGATCTGCTCAACAGGACTATTTCAAACTACAAATTAAACAATTAAATGAGGCAGTGACTATGGCAGCTGTTTGTAAATTCTAAAGGGATTTGTTTCAGACTGTGTTTGATGGAGTTGCTCCGGTGGTCTCTGGGAGCATAGTGCTCCCTCTGGCCCACCCCAGCCTCCTCCAGAGCAGCTCTGTTTCAAACTGTTCTTATACATGGGATTCTGTGGAGAATTTCAATTAAAAAATTGTTCTGTTGCTAACAAAGATAAGTTTAAAAGTTGGGAGCTACTTTCAGCTAAATATTAGTTATGAGAAAAAAAAATCCCTGAAATCATGAGTCTTGTCAATGGAAAAATACAATTTGATTGGATATATATGTTCTATTTGATATTTTATAGGTACATACACACATATATTTAACAAAAAAGCCTTTTAGGAATGTATCTATTAAAGAAAGCAGAGTAGGTTACAATGTCTTAGAAGAGGGCATGCATGCAATGAAAATAGCAGCATTCTGGAACCCGAATAAGAATCAGATAACCTGGGTTTGTATCCTGATACCACCTTTCAGTACTGGTATGATTTTGAATAAACTGTTTTATGGGTTTGTTCTCAGTTTCTTCAACTGCAACCTATTTAAAGTAATGTTTGTCTTGTTGTGAAGGTTAAATAAAAATTTAAATGCCTGGTACCCCCGTAAGAGACTCTAAGAAAAAACAATCTGTGCTAGGATAACTTTGCTTCCCCTGAGAAACTGTGATATTTCCTTTTTTAAAAGAAGAATTATGTAGCCATGCTTGTCTTCCATTTTGCTTCACCTGCTAAAATATTCAGAGTCAATTTGGGGCTCAACTCTAAGAACTAGGCTGACCCTGATACTCTGTGAGTGTGTGTTCTTCCTTTCCCTGGCATTGATTTTCTAGCTTTATTTAAAATTTCCCAGATCTTAATGTTTAATTACCTTTTAAACATGTGTGCTCTCATCTAAGCTGTTCTCAATTCTTTGTGGAGAGAAGTAGTAGAGTTGAGAGGATAAAGCAGGGAAGGGAGGAAGAGGAAGGAGAAGATTTGAGGAGAATGGATAAGAGAATGAATCTAGTATTTTTCCACAAATGCTCATAGGCAGTTGTGAAAAGAAAAACATAATGTGCTCTATCTAGTTGATCGTAGCTTCTGGGAACTGCTGTATTGGGATGTTTAATTAATAACACTTTATATCTGCAGTATACTATTGCTTTCCCAAGTCACTGTGTCTGTGATGTGAGAGTGTCACAGACAACACAGTCCCATTACAGAGTGTCTTTTCTGGCAATTTCAAGAAGGCACCAGCAAGGACTGAGAAGCGCACAGTCTCTCCTCTTCTCTCTCTCTCAATCTCTCTCTCTTTTTTATTACAGTTTGGGTTATTAAATATAATACACTAGAGCCTTGCTATAACAACCAATCTTTGCCACCAGCCACATAATTTATTTATGTACCTAGAAATATTCCTGTAAAACATCTATGTACTATAGATGGATAGATAAATGGTAAGTGATAGCCGAAAGAAAAATAGTCTAGACCTCAGAGGAATCTAATAATTCAAACTTACTACAGACAGCCTGAAGATAGTTAACATATATAGTATTGATTATGTCAAGATTTAGTACTCCGGAAAAACCTCATAAAAAACAACATTTTGCTATCACAGGGGTTTGAGAGAGAGAGAGGCAATTAAAATGCAAGAAACACCGGTCTTGTTCATATGGAATTTTACAAATATTTCCAGGAATAATATCGTTGTCTCCTAAGAATAGACGGTTGGTTACAAATTTATCTTCTGAAAAACCAAAGAACACCTTTGTCCATTAAAAAACAAAACAAAACAAAATAAAAAAGGTGTCCCCTGAGAGTAGTATGCTCAGGGCTTAGCCCCTCTGGTGTTTATGTTATAGCCCAAATGCATTCTTATTGAAGAAGGTGTCAGCTGTCATGCCATGTGACAACTCTAACCGGAAGGGTGCTTTGGCATTTCTGTAGACAAACTGTTCCTACACAGAAAGACGGGATGTTACTGTGGAGCATGATGATTATAAATGGACACCACACATTCTATCAGTGTTTCCCTGCTTATTTCTCCTTACTCTATTCTGTACCTAGGTGATCTCACTTTTTTCCAAATCTTCAAATATTGCTGTTCTGCTACAGCTTCCAAAGTTACAGCTTTATCCTTGATTCTCTCTTGAGTGCCCTAGAATTTCAAGTCTTCCAGAGAATATTCCATTTGGGTGTCCTGATGGCGTGACAAATGAAATTTTTAGAGGGCATATTCCTCCTCCTCCTCCTTCCTGTACTCCATCCCCAGCTCCTCCATTAGGTAATTCATGTTCAGAAATGACTGCCTCATTGCTTTCAACGAATCAGCCTGGCTGCCCTGCAGACTTGTGTGTGCACGGAAGAAGTTGGTGGGATGGTCAGAACTGACTCAAGATATGAGATCTCACCCGACAGCTCTCAGATAGTTTTTCTTACAACCTCCTCTCTGCTTGAAAAGTCCTCTGCCCATGCCTCTATCACAGAACTTAGCTCATCGTTGTGTAACTAGTTGATTTATATCTCTCCATTTTCAGTATTTGAACACCTCAAGGGTACAGAAAATGTAATGTAATCCAGATTTTTAGAGTATGTTTCTGAATAGGCTCCTCTTAATTCATTTGGAAAATAATCATTAAGCATCTACTGTGTGCTGCGTGCTGAAGATACAATTGCCCAGATGACAGAACTTTGTTCACCCTCAAGCAGCTAGGGACCACAGACCAGAAGGGCAAAATGCTGTTATAGTGTAAGTTCAGATACCATTTATAAAAGCACATGCGAAAGTGTTTAATCACCAGGAAGACAGAATGAAAAACAAGGCAGGGACTAAGGAGAAACAAGCTAAGTGCTTAGAGCACAACATTTAAGGAGACATGAACTCTTAGAGTCATGCAAGTGTAGGGTGAGCACCTGAGATGAGCGCATCCTTAAATCTTGTTTCCTAGGCACCTCATCCTAGCCCTGGCCCTGATGGAAAATTATAAATTGCCCATATATACTAAGAGTCATTTGTGAAACGATCCCAATGAAGATTGGTAGAGCCTTAGAGACCACGATCCTCTCTAATGGGAAATTAAATATTTCATATGATGTGAACAGACTTTCTTTTATTAAAGGGAGCACTTGGGAGATTAAGTATAATTACTTTAGATAGGTTGGTAAGTAAAACTACCACAAATACAAGAATGATAAAAATTAGAGTAAAACATGCGCTTACACAGTTTCAGTCAGGGTACACATTTGAAAGAGAGATGGCATAGAATAGTGGTTAGGGCAATGGCCTGGAGTGCTCTTTTACTAGCTACCCTTCTATTCCTTAGCAGTTTCCTCATCTGGAAAATGGCAATAATAACTCCCTGTTTTATAGGATTGCTGCTAAGATCAATTAATTAAATTTTATAGGATTGTGGCAAAGAGTCAATCTATGCAAAGAGCTTAGAAAAGTGCCAGGCACACTGTGAACATCCAATGAATGTTAACTTGTCTTATTATTCTTTCATTCCTCTAACTCTTCTTAGTGTGTACTCCAATAGAGAACAATAGTTAGAATTTCAAAGACTCTTGATTTGCTATCTGAGAGCATCTTGAGGAATTAGGTGAGATATTTATACAACTGCCCTCAGGATATCCTGCAAAGACACCTTCAACTAGCAAGTTTCTCAGTTATCCTCTTCTCCTTTCTTAACCTTCTATTCTGGAGTTTCCTATCATAATGAATGACAATAAGATTTATTTTTTTTTTAACATTACCCAGTTTTAATCCTCTACTTTGCAAGTGGTATCTATGTATTATATGTGTGTGCATATGTGTGTATGTATGAGTGTGTTTAGCAATTTGCATCTCAACGAAAATGTAAACTCCCATGAGGTCACAGTCTTGTTCATGCTGTATTGACCACACTTAGTACAACTGCAAGCACTCAAATATTTTTAAACAAATGATCAAATGAGTTGATGAATTTTCAACTTCTCTCGTTCCTTGACTCTTACTCTACATTAACTGATATAAATCCTGTCAATTCAATCTCCTGAATATCATTCACAATTTGTTCTGTCCACACCACCACCCCCTTATCTCAAGCCATCATCATCTTTCACCTGGATTACTAGAACAATATATTGCCTGTTCCCCTTCCTCAAGTCTCCCATTTCTCCAAAACCGTCTTCTTAGTGCAATCTGTGTTCTGTAGTGGTCTTACTAAAATGAAAATCAACCACATTCCTCCACTGCTTACAGCGTTTCAAAGCAATCCAAAAAGGTTGTGTGCTGTATTATTCCATTTGTATAATAATCTAAAAATAAATTACAAAACGAAAAAGAATGAGAATAGATTTAGTGGATGCCAGAGGACAAAGATGGGGCTGGTGAAGTAGGTGCAACTGAAAGGGAGCAACTTAAAAAGATTTCCTTTGTGGTAATGAAATAGTTCTGCATCTTGATTGATCAGTGGTCCCATGGATGTATACATGCAATCAAATTTCATAGAACTGCCAACACACACACACACACACACACACACACGCCATTAGCAAATTTAAAAACAGGTCAAATAAAATCTATAGTCTAGTTAACAGCATGGTATCAATGTCAGTTTCCTGGTTTTGATATTGTGCTATAGTTATATGAGATGTCACCGTTGGAGGAAGCTGGGTGAAAGGTTTATGGCCTCTGTGCACTATTTTTGCAACATCCTATAACTTTTTTAATTCCAAGAAAAAAAAGCATTTCAAAGAATCATCATTGCCCTAAAGGAAAAACAAATCCAACTGCATCATCATGATTCACAAGACTGAAGAGCCTGACCTCAGATTGCATCTCAAGCTTCACTGTTTGCCACTCAGGTGATTTGCCTGTAAGTGGGTCAGTGAATCCAAATTCATTTTTCCTGTTGTTTTATTCATTTAAAGCTCTAAAATGGTTTTAAATTAATATTTAAAACAAAAATAAATAATATGCCTTATATTCTTGGTGGTTGCATCATCAGTTAGCTGTCATTGCATAACAAACTACCCAAAACTCAGAATCTTAAAAGAACAGTCTTATATTATCATTCAGGTCATTGTGACACCTAGGCTCACTTATGCATCTATGGTCAGCTGTGGATCACTCTTTGCTAGCCAGCGTTCAGCTAGCTATAGGCGTTTCTAAAATGGCCTTAGCTGAAACAACTAAGCCCTTGCACATGGTGTCTAATCCTCCAGCAGACTATTCACGCGGCTGTAGCAAGGTTCCAAGAGAAGAAGGAAGTGCTCAAAGCTAGAATGGTGTGTGGTTGCTTTCACCAACTTCTTTGGCCAAAGTATGTTAAAAAGCCGACCTGTATTCAGAAAGTAGAAAAATGGAAGCCATCTCTTGGGAGGAACCACAAAATCACATTGCAAAACATGTGAACACAGTGTGAAAACTTGGGGCAACAACTACTAAAATCCTCTAATATAAGCCATCAAGACGTGAATAATGTATTTTCACTATAATACAAAATGCTAAGGTTCTGAATGAAATCACAAACACGTTTCTAAGCTGAATTCAATATACTGAAAGACTGCATGATATGGAGCAATGGAAAATTGCCACCGTTTACACACAAATGTTCTTCATCCTGCTAAGCTTCAGCACTTGGCAAGTCTTTAAAAATTCGGTGCTTTCTTCCTTCAGCCCTCTTCTAGATTTAATTTCTTTTTTATTTCTTGTTCAGTTTCAGTCTTATTGAAGCAGCTTAGCATTCAACCTGCAGCCACCTACTCCCAGGGAGACCCATTGTTTAATATTAATGTTCACCTAAAATGAAGCAACGCCCTGCTGCCTTCACAGCCATTCAAGGAGAAATTCTCACCCTCAGAGAGAGGTAGGTAAGGATGAGGTAGCTGCCCTCATTTTGTCCTTAGGGTGCAGCAGACCAAAGAGGGAACTGCCAGATGGAGGTGGGAAATTTGATCCCGGTGCCTGAGTCAATGTGAGCTGCAAAACTCTAATCATCTGAGTGGGCAGGAAGTCACCTAGGCAATTCAGCTGGTGGGCGCCCATGTGAAAGGGAGATAATTATCAATGTCACTTCTAAGACAGGAAGATCCTATGGAAAGAAATAGATTCTACCAGCACGTTGCACGGAGCCTATTGAAGTGCAGACAGTGATTTGTAAAATGTTATGGGAGCAGTAGAGCAGGCTTAAATCAAATTCAGCGGCAGGCAATTAGTTGATAAAATAACTATTTTCCTGTGCTTTGGACTCTCTGAAGTAACATGACTTTAAATTTTGGATGACAAGTCATTTCTGTGTATTAAAATGAAAATGCTGAAAATGCTACTTTTCCCAAGTAGCATTTACTCTGTGAACTTCTTTATATCAACGTTACAGGTAAAGAGAGAAAAAGAGTGAAGTGTGCCTCCTAGCTTACCTGCCCGACACGATGTTCTGGGAAAGAAAACAATGTCCTCTCCCTAAAAATTATCTTTCCAGGATCAACTTCAGCTGCAAATAAAGTAAAGAAAAACTGTGGATTACATAAAGTCAAGTCTACTAGGGCTAAAGTTTGTCTCTGTTCTCATCTATATTCTTTAGTGGTAATTTCTTTTTCATCTTGACTAAAGATAGACCTGTGACAACTAGTGCAGTTTTCATTATCTATACAATCCTCAAAGCTATCAATACTGCACGTGGAAATTTTATGTATGTGGAAAACAGAAGCCATATTTTATCTTGGTACCTAGATCTCTTTTGGCAGAGGAAGAATGTGCATTTTTTTCGTATCTTAATAAGATTTCAATACTCAAATCGTGATAAAACCTCAACTACTACTCTTATACTTCCAAGTGTTAGTACATAGGTATTATACAAAATGCCAGGAACTCAGTAAATGGAGACATTACACAAATAAATGGATTTAGGATTATGGACTGCTTCTCAGTGTTTTGTTAGGCTCGACACATGACAGACACACTGGATTGTTCAGAGAGGGGCAGGATGTGATTTATGGGCCAGCTTATGTTCTGGCATTTGGACATCTTGTTCCTGTTAAATGACTCAGGTTAGAGACAAAAATCTCTTGTAAATATGCATGGGTGATGCAGCTCCTGATAAATAGTCCAACAGGATCTGAGGCAGTTTATTAGCCTAAACTGCCTCAGATCCTGTTGAACTATTTATAGGGAGCTAGGGTAATACAATCACACAAAAACAACTCCACATATCATAGCAAATATCAGTAGTTTGTAATTTTCAAAGCATTTTTAATTAAGGTAGTAAATCTTTATAATAGCCTAGTGAGGTAGATGATGAGTTAATTGTAGGTACCTGAGGTTCAAAAAGATTGAGGTTCCCCCTGCCAGACTACTCAGTTTACAAATAAATGGTTAAGCTATGATCCCAAACTTGGTTTTCTTTCCAAATTTAGTTTTCTTTCTACTGTTATCATCCTGGTAAAATAAGAAAAACAAAAATCAACCCTTCCCTGCCCACCCACAACCCTCTAAGAAGTGATTGAAAATTTAAAATGGTATTAAAATTAAATGGAATTGAGTGGGATAAAAGGCAAAGTTAATTGTATCAGAAATGTTTGTCTAGTTATTTTTAATTGTCACTAACATCCTTTGAGGCAAGGAGGATAAGGAATATGTCCCACATGGCAAGTGAGGAAACAGTCCTGCTGGTGAAGCACTGTGACACTTTGGTGACTTTGAGGCCACTCTGCTCTTCTTGCCAATTCAGAACTAGGAGGCATCCTATCCTGCCTTTCACCATAGAGCAAACCCCAGAGAGTGCTGGGGCGAATTTCTCTGGAAAGGAGATACCAGGACTGGGTTGTGTAGGTTGTAATTCTGAAAGTGATATGTGCTGCCTAATAGAGCCAGCTTTCAACTCACCACTTCTAAAAATACTTCTCCCAATACAGAAATTTAACTGAGGTCCAAACCTTCCATTCCACAATGAAAGAACCTGGAGCTAATGCCTCTCTGGAGTTCATTTACCCATTGAGGTTGAGTTTCTGGCACTTTCTAGAGCTCTTTGGGTATAGGCATCTCTCCCATGTCTCACAGATTTGGGTGGAGATAAAGTGAAATAGTCAAGTGCCTGACTTTATATACTAAGATTAGGTGCCCCGTAAGTGTTTACTCCCTTCTCTTCCAATTCAATTCAACTGTTCCTTGCTACTCCTCTCTTGAAAATACTCTCTAGCCTGGGGCCCACTCACTGATACCTAAACTCTTCAGGAACATACCTCATAGCCTTTGCCCACGCTGGTCCATACATCTGCAATGTCCTTCTTCCTGCTCCTGCTTGGAAATGTAAGTCCTGTCTCTCACATTCTCTATGAAGTTTTTAGAAGCTCCTCCCATTATAAGCACAAACCCCCAGTCCCCAGCCTTCCTCCACTGGTCATATCCCGAGAGAGTGCATTCTGTTGGTTAATCACATATCTGCCTGTAAAGAAGTTCTGAGCTCAATAAGTGTTTATTGGATTAAATTTAGGGGAAGTCATCAAGTAGGCTAAGAGTCACCTGAGGAGAAAAAGACAAAAAAAAAAAAAAAAAGGAATGGTGGAAATAACAAAAAAAAGTTTTGACCTACTTAAACTATTGTCTTGAGCCATGTCTAAATGCATATTTCGACCCATTTTCATAAATTTCTATAACGTCCTTGTTTCCATGACAGAGTAAAATAACCACAGCACAGCAAGAAATATGGCTTCTGTTAAGTATTTGCACATAAGTGCATTGACTAGGATGCTTACAGTTATCTGGGTGGCCCAGGAAATACATTTCTACTTGATTTTGAGAAAAAATAATTTTAGGAGGGTCAATGTGTTTTATTTTGCTTTGTTTCATCTGTTGGATGTTTAGTTCTGCATTTGCTTTTTCTAGGCAAAGAATGGCAAACACAACACAGATACTTCTTAGACCAACTATTCTGGATTATATTATCTCTGCTGTTCTCTAAGTACTGTCATAACTACTGGCTATCAGGGACACAGAATTGAGGCAAAGCTCCTGAAAAATAGTCCATCAGGATCTGAGGCAGCTTAGGGTAATGTTTAAATATATGGGCTTTGGAGCTCATACCATCCGGTTCAAAACTTGGCACAATATTTATAAAGTGTTTCACCTTGAGTCTCTTTATGCCTCGATTTTCTCATATGTAAAATGGGATGATAATGGTACCTAATTCACAAGCCCATTGTGAGGATTAAAAGAGTAAAGCATACAAAACAGTGTTTGGCATATAATAAGTACTGTATAATTATTCACTATTATTAGAAAAGTATAATGGTTTAAATCAGATGTCCTAGATAATGCAATACATATGGTAACAAAATCAGTCATCCATTGCTATGTAACAAACCACCCCACACTAATGACTTAAAACAATTATTTGTTTTATTTGTATGGTTCTGGAGCTGACCGGGCTTAGCTAGGTTGCTCTTGCTAAAGGTCTCCCATGTGGTTGCAGTCAGACACTGGATGCTGCTGGAGTCATCTCAACTGTTTCCTCACTAACAGGTTATGCAGACAATCCATGTCAGCTAAGACTTCTGCTGGGGCTGAACACCTACATGTGGCTTTTCCATGTGGCCTGAGCCACCTCATAATATGGTGGCCAGATTCCAAGGGCAAGCCTCCTGAGAGAGCCAGAGGAATGCCATCTTGCCTATCATGATGTAGTCTCAGAAAGTCAGATGGTGTTACTTCCACCAGATTCTATTGATGATCCAGGCAGTCCCATCTTAAGGTGAGGTGACATAGACTCCAGCTGTTAATAGGAGACGGCAAGATAACATTGTAAGAAGATTGGGTGGGATGGAAAGTATTGCTTGGCCTTCTTTTGGAACTACAATCTGCCATAGTCAACTACGCACATAGTAAGCATTCATTAAGTACTATGGAATGGCAAAGACTACAGAGTCTTTAGCAAGACTTTTTTACTGTAAGACAAAGAAAACAGCTCAAACTAGTTAAGCAAACCGAAAAGAAATTTTTAGAAACTTTTTTGTATCTTCTCAGAGAACCCTGGGGAAGTTAGGTCTCTTGAGGGACAATTTCCAGGAACTGTATCTCACCACCGCCACAACTATCATTCTCATCCTAGCCACCATCATCTTTTACCTGGGTTGTTGCCATGTCCGAACAGCTCTCCCCATTTCTTCCCTCTGGTCCCTACTGTCTATTCTCCACATGGCTACTTGGGATCCCTTCAACTTGTAAGTTGGATTTTTATCACCCATTTGTTCCAAACCTTGCAGAATGCTTCCATCAAATTCAGACAAACCTCCAAAGACCTTACCTTGGCCTCCAAGGCCCTCTATGATCTTTCCCTTGCCACCATCACCTGCCATGCTTGCCTTTGTATGCCCTACTCTCACCTCTCCCTTGAACATCCAAGCATGTCCCACCTTGGGGCTTTGCTGTTGCTGTTCACTCTGCCTGGATCACCTTTTTTTTCCCTGATGTCAGCATGGGTCTCTGTTTTAGTCCATTCTCACACTGCTATAAAGAAATACCTGAGACTAATTTACAAAAAAAAAAAAAAAGAAGTTTAATTGGCTCATGGTTCTGTGGCTGTACATGAAACATGATGCTGGCATCTGCTCAACTTTAGGCGAAGCCTCAGGAAAACTTACAACCATGGCTAAAGGCAAAGAGAGAGCCAGCACTTCACAGGCTGGTCCAGGAGGAAGCGAGAGAACAGGGGACGTGTTACACACTTTCCAACAACCAGATCTCGTGAGAACTCACTATCACAAGGACAGTACCAAGAGGGCTGGAGCTAAACCATTCATGAGAAATCTTCTCCTATAATCTAGTCACCTCCTACCAGATCCCATCTCCAGCCCTGGAGATTACAATTCGACAAGAGATTTGGTAGGAACACAGATCCAAACCATATCAGTTCCCCACTTTATTCTTTCTGGACTTTATTCAAGTATCTCCTACCAGGGAGATTTTCTCTGACCCATCATTTCCAAAGCAGCATGTATCTCAACACCTCCTGGAAGACAGACTTGTTTTATAGCCCCAATAATGAATTCCAAAAGGAAGGAATCTGACTGGCCCATCAGAGCTTGAGTGTCCATCACAGTCTATCCATTGCATCTTGGTTGGGAGTGTTAGGGTGTCATACAGTAAAAGGACAGAGCTGCTAAAACTAGTCTTACACAGGGAACAGTCCTCAAGGACAAGGGGCATTGGGAACTGTGAAATTATGCCAGCAAGTCTAATGGAGTTAAGAAAGAGGCGATCGTAGCTCTGCTACTAACTCCTTGGGTGACTTTAGGCAAGTTAAAAGTATGGAACTCAACTTCTTTTCCTATCAAATGATGATAGTATTATCTGCTACAATTACTTGCAAGGAGATCACTAAAATGAAAAGATAAGTCAGGATAAGGTCTTAGATGTGCTTTAAAATATTTCAGTCCCAAACAAAAAATCTGGATTACCTGGGTGATAGGTATATGCTGTTCATTATACTGTTTTCTGAACTTTTGTGTTTGTTCAAAAACTTGCATAATAAAAAACATGAACTACATCATAAAGATAAGGAATAAATACCACAGTAATAAGTAGAATCTATACACTGATGGTCCCATGATTTAGCCTTTTTATTTGCTTTTGTTTATTGAGATTACATTATAGTTGTCTTCTTTTAATCTGTTTCTAAAATAATCCAAATTTGAAAATTACTTGCCATCATCATCATGAAAACAATAGTGCTTTTGAAATGTAAATTCTGTGGGTTTTTTTTTTTTTTTTTTTGGAAGATTTTGGTATGATTGGAAACTTCACAACATTCTTAAAATAACTTTAAATAAAATCTTAAGGAATAGGGACACAATTTATGGGCATTTCCAAGGTAAAGGTCCAGGCCACATCTCAAGTCTCATTTCTACTTTGTGTCACATTACTTTGGTGGCTGTCACATCACCCATTCTATCATCAAGAGTGGCTCTGAAAAAAATAAACAAATAACTCTTTTCATCACTCCTCCTCAAAACTAACATATCCAGACCTTTACATTCCAATGATTGCACTGCTGATCATCATAGGCAATACATAAGATGACAAACATAACCAAAATAAATTACAAATATTACAGTATCTTACTAATTCATGGTCCACAGACTAATTGCTGAGATGATTAATAAGATCTCCATTGAATTTCCACCCACAGCTTTCATGCCTGACAATGAAACTCACAAAACCTGCCTTTTCCTCTTCCTCTTGACTTCCAGGCCAAAGATTCTGCTCCCAGGAGACCTGGAAGAACCCAGTGCATTAGTCTCAATGTTTCTTTGCATCTCTCAAGACCTCCAGATCTACTTAGAGCAACTTCCCTGGGCTTTTGCCCTACAAAGCAACCCCTTTAAAGAGTTTTCAAAACAGATTATATAATTATCAAAATCTGTCCTGGACACTTTACACATCTATCTAAATCCCTTGATTCTGTCCAATTTATTTAAAGTACAGAAATTTCCATTTTAAAGTGCCTAAAAAGTGTTATTATTTTCAGTTTTCAACCAGTAAGTATTATCCAAATTTGAGAATTCAGGATATCATCAAGTATAAACATAAGAAAGCTTGCACATGAGTGATGTTCAACAAACTCTTGGAGAAGACAGGATTGGGGACAAGATTCTGCTATAGGATTTCCAGGGCTGACTAACAAGTCACCTTAAATAACTGGCTGTAAACAGTATGCCTTGTTGCTGGTCAATAGAAAGACTTGTTGCACTGCAGAACACTGAAAATATAGGACTTATTCAATGACAATTCCTCAAAGGACAACATTGTTAAAAACCAGGATGTGGTCCCAAATCAGGTTTTACAGGCGTCCCCCTGGAGTTTTCATGAACCACACTAACCCATTAAACCTTGGAAGTCAATAGGCCACTTGGAACTGGTTTAATTATATAGTAACAGATTGTAAAAGTAAATGTTCTACTCCCAGCACCTTCCCATTTATTGTAAGTGAATTCCTCAGGGAGGGGGGAACAAAGACCTATAAATGGAATGGAAGTGGGGGATTTGTAAAATCATTTTATGGCTTGAGAGAAATACCAACTGCGATAATCCCTCCACATATTCAGTCACAGTTGACATGTATGGAAAAGCAAAGGGCAGAATTCTATATCTTTTCACCTGAGTAAATCTACCTTTTTATAATATGGAGAGTAATTACTGTAGCTCCTCTGATGATTTACAATCATCTGATGATTACAACAATAACTTGAATTTTGTTCAATTCTACTTTTTCTGTTTGCCACCACTGAAGTGGGGGTCCTCTGCCTTACCTGTGGTAGACATGAATAATGTCAGTGGCTACTATAGAAATGCTGAGTGGTAGATTTTTAAATGGCATAAATTAATACTAAGCTTCTATTTGTTAATCTGATTAGAAAACTTTCAAATCCAGAAGAGCTGTTTTTCCCTATTGTTTTACAAGTCTGTACCCTGGTATTTGGAAGAAATCATGATGTCATATCACTCAAGAGAACTGACTGGCACTGTCATCCGGCTGCTTCTGGATTAGTCATGTCTCACCAAGAAGGCCACAATTTCATTTGTTTTATAACTGAAATAAATGTCATTAACACTTGAGAAAAACATGTATATATGTATATATATAATGTGTATATATTTCTGCATTTTATATATATAAGTATATATCTTATATATTTTTTTATATATACACTTATAAATATAAGTATATATACACTTATAAGTATATATACACTTATAAATATAAGTGTATATATAAAATATATAATATATACTTATATGTAAATACTTATAAATATATACTTATATATAAATACTTATAAATATATATAAGTATACTTATATATAAATATAAGTATATATACACATATATAAGTACATATGTTTATATATACTTATATATTAAAAATGCAGAGATATATGTACATAATGTCTATATATGTATATATACATAAAATGCAGAATATATAGGTATATATGTAGCCTGTAATGTATCCATCTGAACCCAAGGAAAGCTTTCATTGAGAAAAAGATATGGAAGATACTTAATTAGCTACAATTGGACACACTTCAATTATTTCTCTTAGAAATATGTATTCCTTGTTATTTTTTTATCTTACTTCCAATGTGTTTTACTCTCCTAAAAATCTAATTATCTAACGTGTTTCACTTTCACAGAAAAAAGCAAATATTCTGACCCCCCATCTCAGGAAACAAGAGCAGGGGCTGGTGGTTTCAGGCTTTTTTACTCCCTTGAGTTTACAAGAAAGGATAATGAAGACATAATGCACGTAAGGCAGGCCTCAGGGAGGCTCTGCAATAACACCGAACTTGCCACTGAAATCTTTAAAAGTTTGTGGCCAGTATCAGATACCCAAGATGAAATTAACGAAGAGTATTTTATTCCCTTCCATCCTGTAAAATTTATTAAGCATCTAGATCTAATATGTGCCAGGCATTCTGCCAGGCTCTGTCACATAAAATAGCTCATTTAATCTTCACAACATATTATGAGTGGTTATTATTAACGTTACAAGGTGAGCAAAGAGATTCTTCAAGGTTAGGAGACTTGCCCAAAATCACACAGTAATGGTTCAGGCATTTACCTCAAGGCTACTCTTAAGAAAGCCAGCATTCTTTCCTTTCTTTTAGAATTGACTGACCATAGAATAATCTAACAGCATCAGGGTTGATACAAAAAGAATGGCCTATCCATGGACTGGAAGAAGATATTTGCAATAAGCATATCTAGCAAAGAACTCATATGGAGAATATATAAAGAGCCTCTATAAATCAATTAACTCATATGGAGAATACATAAAGACCGTCTACAAATCAATAAGACAAAGATACACAAGAAAATAGAAGAATGGATAAAAGATTCGAACAAGTACTTCAAATGTTTAATACGCATATATAAAAGCATGCATTCACTAGTCATCATAGAAATGCAAACGAAGACTATGATGAAATAATATACATATACCAGAGTAGCTAATATAAAGAAGACTAAGTGGGTGAGGGTACACAGCAGTAACTCACTGCTAGTAGAGTGTAAATTGGTATAACACCTATGGAAAACCATTTGGCAGTAGCTACTAAAAGTGAACATGTAAAAGGCCTATGACTTAGCAAATCTATGCCTAAGTATAAAACCAAATGTGTAGATATGTGTACCAAAAGATATGTTCAAGTGCATTCACAGCAGCACTATTTGTAATAGCCAAAAAATTAAAAACTATCTAAAAGCCCAGAACATTTGGTTCATTGAATTAAGTGGTGTGCTTTACTGAATATTATCTACACATACATTAACTAAAACATTTCTTTAGTTGATGTATCCTGAATAATTAATCTGCCTACAATTTATTTTCAAACGATATAAAATTCACTTTCCTAAAACAGAGGTTTGTGTCTAAGTTTTAATATTTGTGTGTATAATACATACGTGTATATGCATATGTTCAATTATACACACTCATGTACACACATGTATTATACATACACATGTATATGTATGTCTATGTGTATGTGTAATTGAACACACACATATATACAGATATGTATGTCCCACAAATATTACATTGAACATACACACATATATACACATATGTATTATACACAGAGACACATGTGTGTGTGCATGTGTGTATGTAATTGAGCATAAGTATGTATATACACACAACTCAGGAAATAAGAAGAAAATATAATTTAATTTTGTGCAGCAAAATTTTGTGCAAGATTTTGTGCAAAAAAATTAATTCAAAAACTCACATTTTATATAATAAAGATCTAAAAAGAAATCACAGTGCTTATATTTTTAAACCAAGGGGGCTACTGACTTGATGTTTTTAAAATAAAGGAGCAGTTGTACCACATTGGAATTTTCATAGTTAATATGTAGGCAGTTAATATGTAGGCGAAAAAAAATCTTTTTAGAAATTCCATTCCTGTCGATTCCACTAAGACGAAGGAAGAAACTGTTTTCTATCATTTCTTTTTGAAAAAAAATGAAAAGAACAGTTTGATTATTTTCTTCTGTAATCTCTAGAGAAGGCTTGCATAGAACAGACATTAATTAAATCATGATAGTGTGGTTCAAACCAAAACGCTTGCTATTTAATGGTAAGAGCTGTTTTCACAATTACATATGTGAACTAGTTTACCTATATCCTCATTACCTCACAGTTAGTTAATTTTAGCTTGATTGGAGAGTCAGGTAAAGTGGTTCACAGTTCTGAATACTAAAGAAGTACCAGAACACATTATTTTCCAATCATCACAGTGAGCATCAGACATTACAATTTTAATACTACTTTCAAGTAACCAAAAAGACTAAGATTTGTGAATAAATAATTCCTAATTGATCTGTCTAGTCTGGGTCTGTGGTATATTATACCGGAAAGAATATTGATTTAAAAGTCAGGTGGGGCCAGATGGCTCATGCCTGTAACCCCAGAACTTTGGGAGGCCAAGTTGGTTGACTCACCTGAGGTCAGGAGTTCGAGACCAGCCTGACCAACATGGCGGAACCACCCCCCAACTCCGCTAAAAATACAAAAACTAGCCATGTGTGGTGGTGCACGCCTGTAGTCCCAGCTACTCAGGGGGCTGAGGGAGGAGAATCACTCAGGAGGCAGAGGTTGAAGTGATCCCAGATGGCACCACTGCACTCCAGCCTGGGTGAAAGAGTGGGACTTTGTCTTAAAAAAAAAAAAACAAACCAGAAACCTGATTTTAACACTGGCTGTGGCCAAGACAATTTATCTGAGTCTCCATTTCCTTACCTATCAATAAAGGACCTGGAAGACATTGGGTCTCTGGAAGCAACACAATTATGTTTAGATTTTCTGACCAGTTTAGCACTGGTCAAACAAGAATAAAGCTTTGGGTACCCTTGATTTCTTTCATCTGCATAGATCTAGCAGCCCTGAGTCCTCTACTTATCTAGCTCAGTGGATTAAGCTTTTGTGTTGTCAAACACAGTGATGTCTGCAGCTGCTAAATGATTGCCCCTTGTAGGCTACTACACAACTGGAGACTTCTACTCATCCAGTGGGTTTAGACTTACTTGTGTTTGTTCCCAAACTTAATTATGCAAGTTTTATATATAATTGTAATTATGTCATCGAATTAAATAGTATGTAAACAAATAATATGAGCATGTAAGGAAAATAATTGTTACTATGACTAAGTTGAATGATCTGAGGGAAAGTAGTAAAAGTGAGTCTCTAAAATTGCTCTTTCATTAGATGTGGCAACACAAGTGTAAAATAGTGTTTAAAATCTGAAAACACTCAGCCTCACATTCTATCTTTAGGTTCTTAATCTATTTAAAGAAACTCAAGAATATCAAGGTTTGAGAGGTTGTGCAGTACTCAATAGGCATACACATTCCAATTAATACAACTGTAGAATATATTTAATAATTGAACAATTGTATTAATATAAATATTTTTCTTTCCATGTATGTGTATGATTTTTTTCTCAAGAAGGTACTCAGTTGCTAGAACATATATCTTTATTAAGTTTGGGAGTCAAACTACCTAATCAACAGTGCTGTTAGCTATTTCTTTTGGCTTAGGAGCACTGTGAAAAAAAATACTAGGGGTGACAAGGATTCTGTGAACTGAGAAAGTTTGGGAACTTCTTCACTGCAGGATGGCAGAGGTACAAGACAGAAGAAACCCATCCAACACCTGTATTAGTGGTTTTGGAATTTTTTGTTATAGCAGCTAATGTTACCTTAGCAGCTAATGTTGCCTACAGCAGCTAATGTTACCTGTAGCAGCTAATGTCACCAATACGATGATTTAAATTAATACAATAAATTGAATATCTATTCGAAAGCAATCCTTGGGATGGTGCTGTGATTAAAGATGATCAATTAGGAATTATAATTCATTCACAAATCTTAGTCTTTTTGGTTACTTGAAAGTAGTATTAAAACTGTAATTTCTGATGCTTGCTAGGATATTTGGAAAATAATGTGTGACATAGTGCAGAACCAGAGGATGGGGAGCTCAGGATTAGGAAGCAGATGCTATAAGGATGTGAGTAAGTCTCAAGCCTGTCTCTCACAAGCTCTAAAATCCATACAGATAACTTTGCACTACTGAGCACTGATTTACATATCTGCAAAAGAGGGCATTCATCTATTGCTAGAGTATCTTCCAGGCCTAACTCTCTATGTATCTAAACACAAATTGAGCCTGCACACTGCTTCCCAAGGCTCTCACATGACTTCTTCCTAATCTGGCTCCCAATTTTTTCCCTCTCACTTCTTCACAACAGTGAGCTTGCTTTTCTTTTCCTTATAGCTGGTACAACTACTGTATTTCTTAAGTTTCTGTCCAACCAAAACTAGGTATAGAATGGGAAGCCACCCCTAGTACTCTACTTTTATGTGATCCAGGAAACTAAGTATACATTTTGAGAGATTTTATACTAACATTATTGGAATTTAAATCAGAGATAACCAAAAGCAACAAAGAAAATTCACGTTTTCAAACACTATATTACAAATTGTAAAACAGTATGTTTTTTGTTACTTTGCCATAAATCCCATTCCTTGCTGGTCATTCTTCACTATTACCCTGGAGAAGGGAACAGTGAGAAAAGTAGATGTCGCATCTGGAGAAAAGAAGACATAATGTGGAAAAGTTCTTGAAGAAAGTTATCTGAAGAAGAAAGTCCATACTTCTGACCCCCAGAGAAGCATAGAGGGGAGGAGAAAAGTCAGGCAAAGGTGAGCAGATGTGTGTGTTTTAACCTTCCCTCTCTGGGCTAAGGACTGAGTGAAAGGAGAAAGCATACAGGATAGGGACAAACCAGAAATAGGAGGAGATTTTGCTCTACTTTACGGGGCTCTGAAAGGAGACTGCATTATGTACTGACATCAACCAGGGTGGCTGTAGCAGAGCGCCATAGGTGAAGTGGCAAGGGTGGGCAAAGGACGATCTTATAGCCTTCAATGGTGCTCAAGCATCCTGAAAGAGATGCAGAACATCCTACATATCTCTTGAACAATGTGGAAAGGAGTTTATAGGACCAGCTTTCCAGATGTTCTTCAGGTGAGAAGATGCTGTAACCCCAGACTGATGGGAGGCATCAAAGCCAGGCCTCAGAGCCGACGTGGGCTTAGTTAGTGGTGGTGAAGCCTCAGCTCTGATGCCTAAAGAGCAGCAAATGAGTTCACCAGTCACAGACGTGAACACCAGAAAAAGATTATCTCTACAGAGGCCAGAGAAGTCAGAGGACATTACAAAATAATAGCTCCTTTCACTACTACCCCAAGTCTTATAAGCCATTCGCTCCCAGTAAGATGTTCCCTTGGAAAAATGCAAAGGGAGGAGAAAATCCTTTTAAAATCAGGTTTTATTTAAAAAGTGACAGAAAGAGAAATATTAAACAAGATTATTTAAGTAAACAAATCAGATTCGACGTATTGGATTTGACCAATACTTTTTCTCCCTTACTCCGTTACTACCTCCATAAGTAACATTAGACCAGTTATGAAAAATAAAGATGGTGGGTTTTTTTGCACATCTGAATATAGCATACAATATTTTGACTATTCTACACTGACACTAATCAACATGTATACTATGCCAGATATTATGCTAAGTACTTTGATTACAGTCCTTTTCTTTTCTCTCTTTTTTTTTTTTTTTTTTTTTTTTTGAGACAGAGTCTCACTCTATCACCCAGGCTGGAGTCCAATGGTGCAATCTCGGCTCACTGAAACCTCTGCCTCCCAGGTTCAAGCAATTCTTCTGCCTCAGCCTCCCAAGTAGCTGGGACTATAGGTGCATGCCACCACTCCCGGCTAATTTTTGTATTTTTACTAGAGACGGGGTTTCACCATATTGGCCAGGCAGGTCTCGAACTCATTTGTTGCTCTTTAGGCATCAGAGCTGAGGCTTCACCACCACTAACTAAGCCCACGTCGGCTCTGAGGCCTGGCTTTGATGCCTCCCATCAGTCTGGGGTTACAGCATCTTCTCACCTGGAGAACATCTGGAAAGCTGGTCCTATAAACTCCTTTCCACATTGTTCAAGAGATATGTAGGATGTTTTGCATCTCTTTCAGGATGCTTGAGCACCATTGAAGGCTGTAAGATCCACCCACCTCGATCTCCCAAAGTGCTGGGATTACAGGTGTGAGCAACTTCGCCCGGCCTATTAGGGTCCTTTTCTTAATCAATGGAAGTCCAATGGCCTTTAATCTCCTCTTCCTTGAAATCAAGCCTCCTCTCTCCCCATCTTCTGGTTCTGCACTATGTCATACAGGAACCCTCTTCCATGGAGATTCCATTCTCCAATGTTTTCCCAACTTCAATGGTGATAATAAGTCTTCTCTGATGCTTCTTAAAACTAGGACTTCTTAGACCACTCAGTGAGAAACTCTGGCTCAGAGTGCCTGGAATGGGGTCCAGGTATTTTTAACAAGTACCCCAAGTGACCCATCACCAGAGAAATTTAGAAAAACCTTGCTGTATCATCTAATCCATAAATTGCAATCTGCCCTTACAGTCATCTACATTTCATTAAGATGGTGCCACCATTGATCCTGATGCATAAGCCAAAGTCTTAGAAATGCTGCATTCTCCCTCACTCCTGTATACAATGCACTACCCACACCTTTGATCCCATCATCAATTTATATCTCAAATAATCAATTTCTTGCCTTCTACTCTGTTAACGCCATCATCTTCTAGCCAACATTTCTACAACTCTTGACAATGCGTATGCTTCTACTCTTCCGCTCTTTCACTATATTCCATATTAAGTAGCCAGAGTCATCTTCTTAAAACATAAATTTTGTCAAGCTCATGTTACACTTCTGATTAAATCTTTTAAGGGATTATACTTAAGGTAGAACTCAAACTTCTTTTTCGTGTTCTGGCCTTGACTGCCTCACCAGCTTCCCTCAAGCCCTTTATCTTCCCCACTCATCATCCCATTCACACTGGTTTTCTTTGAGGTTTGCCAACACAACAGGCTCTTGCTTGACTCGTGGCTTTTTGCACAAACTCCTTTTTCTCCTACATATGGCATTGTTTGGATGACTAGCTCCTGCTCATCCTTTGGCTCTCATCTTTAATTTCACTTCCTGGGGGAAGACTGCCCTGCCACCCTATAAAAAGTAAACTGTTATCTATCACCCTATAAATAGTAGAATTGTCTTCTCTTCTTAATCTCAGGCTATTGTTCTTGTTTTTCTTAACTTTTATCGCAATTTGTAAATATTTATGTTTGTTTAGTCTTATGTGCATTCATTTATTCACTTTTTGCTTTCCAACTAAAATGGGAACTCCATGAGTATAAAGCATGCATCATTTGTGCTCAATATAGCACGTGGCTCTTAGCAAATATCTGAGGAATGAATGAATAAATAAAACCTGGAATCATTAGATCTTTGAGCTGTCTTTATGTTTGTGAGAAATGGAATCCCTTTCAAACTTCTCCCTGGCAAACACAATTTGCAGAATTTTCTCACAGACATGATAGAAAAAAATATGCATATATCAATTTTCCAAAGTGAATAAAATCAGAATAAAGGGGAGGTAGGCAGAACAAAAGGAATCTAGGTAACTTTCTAGAGAAAGCAATATTCTGGCTCCTTAAAAACTTGCCAGATAATCCACATTCTGTTCTCAAATTCTAATTACCACCATACATGAAGATTCTAATCCACAGAATTATGTCTATAGGTCTATTTCATAACAATTGAGTTAAAATATACAAATAACAATTAGCATGTAGACAGTCAATGCAGTAGCAAAAAAGTTGGTAGACTTTTACCACCATTTGCTATTCTTTTCCTCTGTTCTTTGAGAGACACACCATAAAAGGAATTGTTTTATGTTCTTATCTATGTATCGATAATTTTATGGTAAGTTGCTTCATCTGGAATTTTGAAACGTCATGTCTATTGCCCCCTTAGGTAAAGTGTCATAATTGAACATCACTATCAGGAGTTTATGACCATCCATGATCTTTATACTCAGACATGATTTTTACTGTTTCTGAGCACATATCAAGGTTGGTCTTCTCAGTTCCAAAATATTTTTTTCTGCCACCATTTAAATTCACTACCATAAGGTTTTTTACTAATTTTTTGTGGCTTTGTCTTTTTCATGCTTCTTAAAATTAAATTGTTTACTACCATGTTACATGCAACTTGAAAACTCAAGTGAACTACTTTCAAAGAGTTCATGGACTTTTTGAAACACTTGGACTACACGAGGAACAATCCTATTTCACACATTTAAAGGGTCATATTCAAGAGAGAGTAAATTACATCCTCTCTTAGTGTCAACAGATAATTGGAAAAGTCTCTTCATTTCCATTTTATGATCATGAATTTTCTCTTTCTCTGCCAATGAAGAATTCTGAAATGGTCCTATCACCACAATGGTTGGTTGATGGTTATCCAAATTCTTTATTTGACATTAATGAATGTGCCGTAGTTCTTCAAAATGCTGTTATTTATAGTTTATTGTATGGTGTTAAATCCTTTCTAACCTGACATTTCTAGGGTATATATTATTCCTCCAGCTGTATTTACTTTCTAAAATGAGATTTGGGATGAGTTACTGATCTTCACAATCCAATGAAATGACTTCATCTACTGAAATTTTATTCACGTGAACTCACAAAGGAGTCGGGCTTTCACTGACTAAAGAGTGGTCTTTAAATGACACTAGTATCTAATGGCACTAGTGGTATCCACTGACAATTGACATTCAAAAGATAATCATTTCAATAGCTTTTACAATTTACAAATTTGAGGATATGATCCATTTCATAAAATGTACACTTGAGAAAAATAAAACCTCATTAAGGAGTAAATACTGATCAATTAGCCTTACTACCTAGATTTTTCCCCATACCTAGATTCAAAGACCTGCAAGTCAGGAAAAGTGGAAAATAGTCATTTTCATATATTTATAGAAGCCAAAGTAAAATATTTAAATACATTTGGTGACTTTTTTGAAAACAGGTATGAAAAATGATATATTTGTGCTTACTCTTTAAGTGAACTTCTAAGAAAAGATTTCACTACGTGAATGTTTACTCCCACTTAAAATAGTGAAAAATCAGTAACCTCTTTGCTAAGCAAAAAACAGGAATTTAGCTAAATAAATCACAATACATCCATGGGATGGAAAACTATGAAGTCATCAAAAAAATGCAGTGGAATATGCAATGATACAGAAAGATCTTAACATAGTTATTCAGGAAGTATCTTATGTTCTAGACACTGTGCTGGGCTGGGTCCTGGATTCTCAACCATGATAAAGATAGAACTCCTGACCTGGAGACAAAAAAAATACAAGAAATACAAGAAAAAGGCATCTGTTTAGTAACTTTTAATTTTTTATTTCATTTTATATAAATACACACTGTTAACAATGGGAGGCCATTGTTTTGGACAGAGCTCCTACACTACTGGGCCCTTACAGATCAGACCAAACCAAAATGGAATACTCATGCTAAATGCCACATAATCAAACTGAAACTTTAAGAAACAGATGGATTCCCAAACAGCACAGGTTTTCTGGATAAACAGGAGATTCCAGTCTACCTGGGTCAGTGTAGTAAGAAAGTGCTCTCTGCTTTAACGCTTATAAAAAAAAAAAAAAGCAACTGAAGTAACCCAACATTAACCAATTAGCTTTTTTTCTACTGCTCTGTTTCCTTGCTTCCACCTTACAAAACTCACGGTTCTGCACTGCCCAGTCAGAACTCTCATTCAATTTTGTAGAATGAAGTTTGCTCCAATTCATGAATCACAAATAGAAGCTAATTAGATTTAAAACTAAATTTGTTGTAATTTTGTCTTTGGGCAACACATAAAAACCCATTACTCTTGATAATAGAACTGCAAAACTTTTTCTTCCTTTTGCTACATTTGCTAAAATAGTGATGCTTGACATTTATTTATTGATTTATTGATTTATTGTGAAATGGAGTTTCACTCTTATTGCCCAGGCTGGAGTGCAATGGCGCGATCTCGGCTCACCGCAACCTCCACCTCCCAGATTCAAACGATTCTCCTGCCTCAGCCTCCCGAGTAACTGGGATTACTGGCATGCCCCACCACACCCAGCTAATTTTGTATTTTTAGTAGAGACGGGGTTTATCCATGTTGGTCAGGCTGGTCTTGAACTCCTGACCTCAGATGATTCACCCACCGTGGTCTCCCAAAGTGCTGGGATTACAGGCGTGAGCCACCGCACCTGGCCACTTTATTTTTATTAAAAAGACACAATTTTCAGCAAAATGTAACAAGTCTATATATCATGGTCATTGTATCACTTGAGAATGTTGAAACTATAAATGCTAAATAAGTAGATGCCAAGATATTCACAGCATCTAAGGTATAATGTGATTAAAAACAAGAAAAGTGTTCACTTCTCTTCAGCCAGTCATCTACCTTCATTGAGTGCTTGTATGCAAAGCATCAAATAAAATACTATTGTTTACTTTCTAGCTTATTTTCCCTTTTATAAAATGCTTTGAATGTGAAGCAAAAATTGGGAGATGGTGCATGATCATAACTTAAATTGAAGGGCATATACAAGCGTAATTTTCATCATTATCTTCTAATGATGAATACACTTGCTCACACCCCATAAAAATATTTGACCACCAACCGATGTGACTTCAGGGTAGGTTTATGTTCGCTTCACTCCCACATGGATTTTATTAAGATTCATTAAGGTATCTTGTTAACTACACCTTTTCATTTATTGTGAGATCTCTTTTTATCCTTTCATAAATCTGAAGTGAATTCAAATGAATAAAATAATGTAAATTAAAGAGCTTGGGTGTTTAGTAAAACCTAAGGGAGATTATATTTATTGTGTGGCATAACGCTGAGTATAATGAAGACAAGACTTTCTCCCTAGTGTTCATTTTGTGTGTTAAATGCTTTAATCACTTTGAGCATAAGGGTTTTCCTTCATTATTATTGCAATGCAGGGAAGGTCTAAGGTTGCGTTTCTTATATAATCGATGATAAGAGCAACCTACATTTAGAAAATGATTTGTATTCAGATGTTTCCAAAGCTCTTTGTATGCAATTTTTGGTTGCTCTTGCCTGTTTATTATAAGCTTCTTCCTCCTGACAATTTAAATAAAGGTCACAGTTTTATGAACCCCACTGGCTGGCTGTATTAGATTTTTAAATATCAGGACTCAGTGTGTAGGCTGGGATGAGGCTGGGAGGTTGGGAAAAGTATGCTTAAGTTGTAGTTTAATGTTGCATTTTTTGTTTCTATTCTTTTGTGTTACAAGAAATATTTATGAAGTTTTTTGCTTCAGTAAAGATTACTGTTTAAAGCTTTTTAATTCTTCATTTATTTGTTTAAATCCACTCTAACTTTGGGGGCACAGTAGTTTTAAAAAGTCTGAAGGCACATTGAGTTTGGTTTAAATTCTAGCTCTCTGATCTTGAGCAAGTTATCTAATCTGGGTCTAGATTTTTCATGGCCAACAGAGGAACTGAATACCTACTTCATAGGCTTGTCATTTGGAACAAATGAGATGATGCATGGAAAGTGTCTGGTGTTTAATAAATGCTAGTTATTGGAAGCATCACCCATTGCTTAGAGTGAAATCATGCTATTATAGAAATAAACAAAGACAATGGCAGACAGTATTAATCTATTTTCAATGATTATTTTATTACATCACTGAATCTGAATTTCACCCTAAAACTTAAAAAATTACATTCTCCAGAGAGAAATAATAAACTTAGTAATTCCAGCCTGTGCTTGCTTTGGGGACAACCAATAATGGGGGAGCAATTAAGTGATTCCTAGTGATCATTCCTTATGAAGCTTCATGCCAACTGAAAATTATATGCTAGGCAAGGAAGTCTAGCCAGTCTGCACCATCTCACCCAGTACGACTCCCACTCTGCCCAGGGATGGAGGATTAGAAAATACAAAACAGAATATTCTGAGATTTCTTCCAGTAGTGATGAACATATATTGCTCTTGAAATAAGAAAACAATGGTTTTTAAAAACTAAGATAATCTTCCAAAACAAAAGTAGATAACTAGAGCCCCAGCTATGCAAGCTCTTTTCCAAGCAGAAAATTAACTATGAATCAAAATAGCAAAACAATAATAGCTGTCAATTTAATAGAACACTAACTGTGTGTCAGGCATGTTTGATGTGCTCAATTCCTGACCTAGATTATCTCAACTGACCTTCACTATAAGTGTGAGTTAGAGACCATACTTATACCCATGTTACAGATGGAAAAACAGAATTTGAGAAGTAGAGAAAGTACCCAAGTCTTCTTATTACAGAACCCCTGTCTCTTTCATATAGACCCTCAGCTGTCTTGGCAGAGCCAATGTGTTGAGGATAAAGCACTCAACTTGACAAATGCCCCAGTACCAGATCCAGAGGAGCACAATGAAGCCCATGCTCTTCTTATCCCATCAGGAAGGATAGGGATTCTAATGTGAAGTCCTGTCTAAGACCATCTGCTGACCCATAACGAGTAGCACCTCCAGAAAAAGGAATTCAGTATTTATGACCTAGCTGAATATTCATTCTCTTAAGTAGTTTACTTGCCTTATGTCCTGTATTTCTCAAAACAAATCTATAAAACATGAATTATTATTATTATCCTCACTGGAGGAAACTAAGATTTAGAAACATTAAGTAACTCGCCCAAGGTGACATAGCTAATGAGAGATGCGATGGAGCTGGCTCTCAAATCCAACCCCTCATGCCAAAGCCAGTGCTTCAGAACAGCACATCCTGCAAATACCTGTATATTGGTGATACTTAAGTGCAAGACCGGTTTGGTTTTGTTTTGTTTTGTTTTGTTTTGTTTTGACATGGAGTCTCGCTCTGTTGCCAGGCTGGAGTGGAGTAGTGCGATCTTGGCTCACTGCCACCTCCACCTCTCAGGTTCAAGCGATTCTCCTGCCTCAACCTCCCGAGTAGCTACAGGTGCGCACCACCAAGCCCAGCTAATTTTTGTATTTTTAGTAGAGACAGAGTTTCACCATGTTGGCCCGGATGGTCTCGATCTCTTGACCTCGTGATCCTCCCACTTCAGCCTCCCAAGGGACCTGTGTTTTTAATGTTTGTATCCCTAGCTCCTACAACAGGGCCAGACATAGAGTCAGTATCAATAATAATTGTAGACACCTAAAAAATGCTTACTTTGGGCCAGGCACTCAAAGCACTTCATATATATATAAAGTGCTGTCGACTTACTTAATTCAGGCAATAACCCTATAAGGAAAATACTGTTATTATCTCTCACTTTCAGTTGAGAAAACCTGATACATGAGTGAGAAATGGAAGAAGTGAAGGGAGCAAGGGAAGGAGGGAGGGGAAAGAGAAGGAGGAAAGAAAGAATATTTCAGAATATGGAAGTTGGCCTCTCTGAAAAGATTCCTTTTGTGACCCTTCTTGTCTGTGAAGCCCAAACATGTGCCATACAAAATAGATCCCACTGCTTCAGCTCTGCCTGGTGCAGAGACAATTAAATTAATGATTTTATATGATTCAGAGTTTATATCCCACTTGCATCATTAGTCACTGTTCTGATTTAAAATGTCACCAAAACTCAATGGCTTCTCTGGGCATAGAGGCACAGCTGTGCCATTCTGTTTCTGTGATTTTTGAGGTTGTTTATATGACATGCTGGACAATCACTCCGTAGGTAAAATTTCAACAAAGCTGTCTGAATGTCATCTCTAACAAAGACCAAAGTTGGCAGCTGTAATGACACAAGGGACAGCATCCTAGAGACAAGCAGGCAACAAGTATTGGAAGCAACAGAGCAGAGACAACCAGGGAGCAGAATCCATCCAGGTGGAAGCTTGGGTTCCAGCAGGTCAGAGAACCTTGAAAAGGAATTAGAAAGGAAGGCTGAACTAAAAGGTTTGCCAAGCAGGCTGTGGTTCCCCAATCATACAGCTGCTGTTGAGGGTTAGATCTGCAGTCTCTGGGAGTCAGGAAAAACTGGAAGGCAAAGTGGGAAGTTGGCCCCAAGTACAGGCAGGAACCCAGCTCCTCATTTTGGAGTACAAATCAAGCCAAAATTGTCCATAATCTCCATTTGATCTTAGTCACTTAAACTAATGAGCTAAGTGGGGCTCCTCAAATTCTTCTGTGAGATTAGTCCCAGAAGGTAGTGTAGGCTGGATTTTTGATGTGCATGCTTATTTTGGGTTCAGGTATCTCATTTATGTCTACTTGCTTTTCAGTTGATTCTCATGGCTTTTTCAGTTAGCACATGGCATCACTCGCAAATGATCATCATGCTGTCTCCACTTTCCCAATTATTATAACTTCCTTTCCTCATCTTCTTTGCATTGAATAGAGCTTCAAGAACAGACAGAGCCACATCCCCTCATTCAAAACTCTTGGGACCAGATATGTTTTTAGAATTAAGAATTTTAAAAATTGTAAATGTAGTAATACTATTCTCACATAAGGTATAAAGCAGGGCTCCTTAACCAAACATATTAACGTTTCTTTAATAAAAATAAAATGAATGTTCTAGAGATGAATAAACACTCTATACCACCTCATACCAATTTAGGGCAGGTTTTGCTGCAAAATCAGCTATTAAAATAACAAAAAAAAACTTCTGGTTTTCAGACCATTGAGATTTCATAATTGCAGATAGGCAACTGTGAATACAACAAAGGAAGAAACAGAGGCTATATAATGGTCATCTTTTTTGAAAAGAGAAAAATAGATGATACTGGAGACTGTTTACATGTAGAGGAGGGAAACGCTAAAGGAGAATGAAATTGTATGGACAAGGGAGAAGGGAAGACTGAGACGGCGTTCCCCAAAAGGGTGAGAACACACAGACCCCCAGAACCCACATATTCTGGACAAATGAAAGAAGAGTAATAGTTTTGTGTTTAAAAGACAAATTATAGGTGTATATATGTATGAGGTACATATGTTATGATTTTTTATTACAATCTTCAATGGTTAAATCAAGCTAATGAACATATTCTCCACCTCAAATATTTCACATTTTTATACCAACATTGAAATTATTCTTTTAGTGAAATTTAAATGTACAGTGCTTGTTAACTATATTCATCATGCTGTGTATTAATCTCAAAAAAGGAAAAATGTAAAAATCAAACTTATTTTGAACCTGAGGCTTTGTACACTTTGGCCATCATGCCCCCATTTTCCCCACCCCCAGCCTCTGATAATAACCTTTCTACTCTCTGTTTTTGTGAATACCATTGTTTTAGATTCCACATATAAATGAGAACACAAGGTGTTTGTCATTGTGTGTTTGGCTTATTTCACTTCATATGATGTTTGCCAATTCCATCCATGTTGTCACACATGACAGAATTCCATCATTTTTAAAGATGGAATAGTATTTCATTGTGTATATCTACATTTTCTTTATTCATTCATCCCTTTAAGGATACTTACGTTACTTTTACATCTTGGCTATTGTGAATGGTGCTTCAATGAACACGGGAGTGCAGACATCTGTTGACATACTGATTTCAAACCTTTTGGGTAAATACCCAGAAGTAGGATTGCTGGGCCATACAGTAATTCTATTTTTAGTTTTCTGGGGAACCTCCATACTGTTTTCCATAATGACTGTACAAATTTACATTCCCACTATGGTCTTTTCTTACATCCAAGCCAACGTTTGTTTTCTTTTGTATTTTTGATAACTATTCTAACATATATGAGGTGATATCTCACGGTGGTTTTAATTTGCATCACCCTAATCATTAGTAGTGTTTAATATTTTTTTCACATTTGTATGTCTTCTTTTGAGAAATGGCTATTCAGATCCCTTGCCCATTTCTTATTTTTGTATTTCTTTTATTTTAGATCCAAGAGGTATATTTTTAGTTTTGTTACATGGGGTATATTGCATGACACTAAGGTTTGGGCTTCTAATGATCCCATAGCCCAAGTAGTGAAAATAGCACCCAATAGGTAGTTTTTCAACCCTTCCCCCCTCATTTTCCCCTTTTGGAGTCCCCAGTGTCTATTTTCCCCATATTTTTGTCTGTGTGTACTCATTGTTTAGCTCACACTTATAAGTGAGAACATGCAGTATTTGGTTTTCTATTTTGGTGTTAATTCACCTAGGATACTGTCTTGCCTATCTCTTAATCAGGTTGTTTTCTTTCTATAGAGTCGTTTGAGTTCTATATATGTTTGGATACTAGTCTCTTACATTAATTGGGAAGTATGAGTTGCAAACATTTTCTCCCAATTGGTAGGTTGTCTCTCCACTCCGTTAATTGTTTTCTTTGATGTAGAGAAGCATTTTATTTTGATGTAATCCCATTTGTCTAGCTTTGCTTTTGTTGCTTACATTTTTGTGGCTGAAGCTAAAAAATCATTGCCCAAACCAATGTTGTGTAGGTTTTTCCTTGTTTTCTCCTAGTAGGTTTACAGTTTCAGGTGTTATGTTGAATTTTTTTACTCATTTTGAACTGACGTTTATACATGTAGTGTGAGATAAGAGTGCACTTTCATTCTTTTGCATATGGATATTGAGTTGTCCCAACACCATTCATTCAAGAGACTGTCCTTTTTCCATTATATATTCTTTGCCCCTTTGATCAACTGACTGTAGACATTTGGGTTCTTTTCTGAGCTTTCTATTCTGTCCCATTGGTTGATGGGTCCATTTTTATGTCAGTACCATGCTGTTTTAATCAATTCTTCACATACTATTCCAAAATATCTAAAAGAGTGAAACACTTCCAAACTTTTTATCAGGCCAGAATTACCAAAGCCAGATAAGAACGTCACAAAAAAATAAAACTATAGACCAATATCCTTAATGAACATAGATGCAAACATTCTCAACAAAATACTAGCGAACGGAATTTAGCAATACATTAAAAGGATCATTTACCATGATCGAGTGGGATTTACTCCTAGGGTACAAGGCTGGTTCAACGTTCATAAATTAATAAACATGATATTCTATATTAACACAATGAAGGACAAAAATTATATTCTTATACTATTAGATGCAGAAAAATCATTTGACAGAATATTAAAAGTATATGGCAGAAACAGCAATTACTTTTGCACCAACCTAATATAATATACTTTCATGATAAACACTCTCTCAACAAATTATAGAATAAATGTACCTCAAACAATAAAGGCTATTTATGACAAATCCACAGCCAACATCATACTTAACAGGGAAAAGTTGAAAGCTTTTCCTCTAAGATCTGGAACAAGACAACAATGCCCACTCTCACCACTCCTATTCAAGACTGCGCTACAGGTCCTAGCCAGAGCATTAGGCAGGAGACAGAAACAAGAGTCATTCCAACAGAAAAGGTATAAGTTAAATGTCCCTGTTTGCTGATGACATGAGCTTATATATACAAAACCCTAAAGATTCCACCAAAAGACTGTTAGAACTGATAAATTCAGTAAAGTTGCAGGATACAAAATCCACACACAAAAATCAATCAATGTTTTTCTAAACTAGCAATGAACTTTCTAAAAAGAAATCAAGAGAACAATTCCATTTATAGTAGCTACAAAAAAATACTTGGGAATAAATTTAACGAAGGAAGTGAAAGACCTGTACACTGAAAACTATAAAACATTTATGAAAGAAATTGAAGAAGGCACAAATAAATGAAATGGCATTTTATGTTCATGGATTGGAAGAAGTAATATTAATAACATGTCCATTCTACCCAAAGAAATCTACAGATTGAATGCAATCCCTGTCAAAATTTCAATGTCATTTTTCACAGATATCAGAAAAAAATCATAAAATTCATATAGAACCTTAAAAAACTTGAATACCTAGGAAAATTAGCAAAATTAGCAAAAGGAACATGAGATGGAGGCACCACACTATCTGATTTCAACTATACTACAAAGAGCCCTATCATTAGATGTATTTGTAAGCCTTTAATTCCTATGACCAGAGAACGCTGAGGTAAACCATACTGTAGTACTTATCACACCTATCTGATTTTCATCCTAGGCATAAACTCCACCAGGCCTATATTATAGCTTTATTATATTTGCATCCATGAAAACCCCTAGCATATGATCTATATTTACACCTGTTTAATAAATCAACTTTCGTGGAATTTTTTTGCATATGCAAAAGATATTGAGCAGAGAAAGGAGAAAATATTTTCCAGAAGGCAGCAACTTTCTTCATATCATATGCAGCATGAGTCAACAATTTCTATGATAGCATTAGCTAACGGAGATATCTGAAGAGTCAAGGCAGCCTGGGAAGAGTCTATAAAAGATGGAGTATGCCTCTGTTAGTCAACCTAACTGCTGAAAGAGAATAAACACTCGATCTCACTGGTTTATAGGGCCACCACAGAGGAGACTGCTCCTGGAGTAAGTGGGCTTTCCCATAAAATAGCACCAGCAACTGAATTCCCTGTTTAAACACCATTGTAAAATCGCTCCTGGGCAACCTGCTCAACAGCAATCCCATAACAACACTTAGCCCTTTATTCTTCTCCAGGTTTCCCTCTCCAGCTCAACAATATGCTCACAATCATCCCTTTCTTCTTCTCCTTTTATTTTACCAATCCTCACTCCTGCTCAGCTTCCACTGCTAGTATCCTTGTACCTTCACAGGCAACTTCTCTCCTGCTGGATATACACATCTAGCTTATGTCTAATTAATCCTCACGTTCAATGCGCCCCAAACCAAACTCACGGCATTATTCCAATCCCACTCCTCTTCCTGATTTCTAATGTTTATAAACTATATCACTATTTTTCCAGGGACAAACATAAAAATTACCATATTTTCAAACAAACTCAGATTATTAATACCTCTTCATTTCCATTTATGTTCTCCGAATCCTCTACCTAGACTATTTTAATAGTTCCTGCACAATTGACTTTTCTCCAATTCATCTATCACATCAATAACAATCTTAATCAGTTAGGAATTGCATTCAGCTGTAAGTAATAAACCTCTGAAAAATAGTGGTTGAAATAAGATTGGTGTTTATTTTTCTCTCTCTTTGGCTCAGGTTCCTTCTAACTTTGTTCTCCACCATATTTATACAGGGGCTCATCTCCTTAAACTTTAAAGGTGTCTTCTGGAATTCAAACCATTATGTTCATTTCTAGGAAGTAAGAAGAAAGATCTAAGGAAAACAAGGACAAAGAGCTCTCTTTTTAGGGAGCTTCCCTAGAAAACCCTCAAGTTACTTCTGTTTAGAATATAGTCTCATGACCCCTTCACCCACAAGGAAAACGAGAAAATACAGTTTTTTAACTATCATTTGCATTCCCCTACAATTAAGATTGAGGTAGTAAGAAAGGTGAGAAGAATGTTAAGTAGGCAATAGTAGATGACTAGTCCAGTATTTCTGAAATAAATTTGTGATGGAAACAAAACATTCAATACAGCCTCATTTCCTACCAAATTAACTTCAAATGTGTAGCAAAACGTTCAAATCTTTCTATAATCTAACCCCAACTAAAATTACAAGACCTTCTACTACTGTTCCTCAGAGTAACAGCTCTCAGATTTTTAACAAGCATGTGAGTCCCTAGAGTAGCAAGGTTCTTGAGCAGTGGTTCTAAAATAGGGCCCATTTTGCCCCTCACGATACATTTGATAATGTCTGGAGAATTTTTATCTATTATAACATGGGCAGTGGGGGAGCTGGAAGGCAGGTGCTTCTGGCATCTAGTGGGTAGAGGCCCACGATGCTGCTTAATGTCCTACAACGTACAGAATAGCCTCCTACATCAAAGAATTATCCAATTCAAAATATCAGTATGACTGAGGTGGAGAAATCTTGTTCAAGAGGTAGCCTATGCTCCAGAAAAATTGGATTATGTGTTATTCCAGTATGCCCTTCATTTTCCTATCTTTGCTGTGGTACAATTAGTTCTGATCCTCCCTCTTTGGTCAGCTCTATCGACTGGCTTCTCAGGCATGTATCAAAGCTCTGATGATGCACCAGCTGCCATGAATGCAGCCTAGATCCCCTTCCCATAGGCTCTATTCCTCCTCCAAATTGCCCTATATGCACTTCTCTTCCCATACACCCTGCCCCCATTTATATTCCAGAAATAGACTGTTAACTGACCAAGGTGGATACCATTACTTCATCACCTTAGTCACCTCCATGGTAGCGAACATAGTTCCTGCACACTATTGAATGGGCTCTCTTTTCTATTTCTATAGCATATATAGATATTTAAAATAATTATTGAAAACATATATATAATATGATAACATATATAAATTCGTATTGGGCCTTTTAAAAGTTGCCCTAGTGCAATTAACCGTGGCTCTCTCTTTCCTAGTCTCTTCCTTATACCAAACTCCAAAGCAGATTATAACACCTTCCAGTCCTCATAAAACCCAAATGTGGTTTCCACAGACAGATTTTAAATGCAGAAAAAAAGAAAACTTGAAACCTCTCATTTAGGGCCACTGTCTGGCTTTCATTAAGACTTCTCTCCTTTTTTTCATAGCCGGGGTTCATGGACCAGTGCCGATCTACCTGGTTGGCTGAGATTAAAATGAGTAATAGATGCTCCTTGCCATCAGGACGGCTCCTAATGCATTTTTCATTAAATTGAACTCCCACTTGGGTCCTCTTTCTGAGGTTCAGACAGAGGTAAGAGAGGTATGTGCTTGCTTGTTTACTAGCATTTAAACAGGGTTGCTCTTTTCTCATAAACTATAACAATTTTGTGCTTAAGATGATTTCTGGGAAGGTAGAAACATTGTGTTTATTTGACCATCTGTTACAAGAGTACTGGTTCATTACAATAGACTCGCAACTGATTATTTCAGAACCGTAATAAAATATTTTAGGCAAAGGTCAGATAGATAACTTACTTTCCATAAAAAATATACATACACATACATACCCATCGCCCATTCACATACATATATACATGCATATACTTACACATATGCATATTTATATACCAACACATACCCATAATGCAGAAACACATGCATGTATATACATGTATATATACACATCCATACCCCACACACACGCATATACACATGCATATATATACATACATGCATATATACACACCCATGGCCCACATGCGTACACATACACTCATCACACATATGCACATACACACCTACACTCACACGTTTACACTCACACATGCATACAAACACATACCAATTACACATATACCCGTACATACTCATCTATGTACACATCCATATGCCCCCATACATACATATGTACATACACATAGACACCTACAGTGGGCTGAAAAATGCACCCTGCCCCCAAAATATCAGGTCCTAACCCCTGGTACCTGTTACCTTACTTGGAAAAGGGGTCTGTGATAACATTACTAATAATCTAATGATGGGGAAATTATCCTGGATTATCCAGATGGGCCCTAAATGGCATCACAAGTCAACTGTCTTCAGAAGAGAGAAACAGGAAGAGATTTCACACATACACACAGAAAAGACAAGGCCGTGTGAAGACAGAGGCAGAGATAGGAGTGATGTGGCCACAACTCAAGGACTGCCCACAGCCCCCGGAAGCTGGAAGAGGCAAGGATTAGATTCTGCCCGGGAGCCTCTACATGGAGTGCTGCCCTGCCAACACCTTCATTGCAACCCAGTGACACTGATCTCAGGCTTCGGCCTCCAGCGTTGTGAGAAAAAAAAATTTCTGCTGTTTTAAGCCACCAACTTTGTGGTAATTTGTTACAGCAGCCTCAGGAAACTTATACAACATCTATCAATATATACACACAGGTTCATACACTCACAGATTTACACACTCATCCAACCGTGCACACACACCCAGAGCCATCACTCATTTACACAATCATGAACATGCAGTCACACTTACACACACAAGATTCCATTTATGCACTAGCAGTTAAGTTGGTTATCACCAAAGTATCTTTAAGGAAACAAAAATCTTGAATCACACCCTTCTCAAATAAATATATAAGAAAATAAGCTGTCAACATATTAATAACAATTAGAAGAGAAGAGTATAAGTGAATTTTCTCCCTATTTAGTTTCACACATAAATAATTATAACTAACATTAGATGAAAGTCTTGTTTGTGCCAACCCACTCTGCCAATTGTTTTCTAGGTATAATCACACCACTAGTATACACATGAGAAACTGAGGAGCAGTCAGGATGCATAACATGCCCAAGGTCAGAGTGATAAAGCTGAGATGTGAACTTGGGCATTGAGTGGGATTCTGGAGGCTATATTTTAATCAATAAGGAATAAAAGCTTTTGGAAAAGCCTCACACCATTGGGGCAAGCCTTAAAAACCTTTTTAAAAGTCTTTTAAAATCTCAACATTTTTCTTCAATAAAAACCTATGTATTTCATTACGCAACATTTCAACAGCGCCACTTCCTACTTTATTTCAGTCATAGCATCTGTGCACATGCTGGAATCAAGGCTAATTGGGTCATCTTCATCTGAAATCCACGCTCCATCTGGTAAGAGCCTTTTCTTTACCCTGTGGAGCTCCCCCTGCTCCCTATGTGCCCCCCACACAGTATGAGGCCTTCTGCCTCTGGAGGCAAGACATGGCCATGTGCATTGTGCACACAAGGCGTGAGCCCACACCAACAGCATCGTGACTCGGCTTTCCAAGTGCCACATTGAGTCTTGAAGCTCTTTTTTGAGAGTGTGATTCTGGAAATACTATTATTATCTTTTATGCTCCATATATAGGTCACATATTCTGATGCACCAAATCAAAAACCATGCTAGATAAATATGTTTTCTTTTTTGGGACAGAATATTACAAATTGAGGCTTCCTGAAAATAAAAAATGGTCATTATACCTACATCCCATCTCACAATGTAGCCATGAAGAGCAAACTATTTTCAGGCCAGATTATAGCACAAATTGTTTCACCAGAGGCATGGGGGAAATATAGCATATTTTTATACAAAAATAGGCCATTCTAAGAGAGTAATTAAAATACTGCTTTATTCATCAGAGTCCTCACTTAGGGACTCCTTATTTTAGGTCACTCTGGACAATCACCTGATTCAGTCTGTTTCTACAGTAGTTCTGTAAGTCCCCAAATCATCTCTTTTCAGCTATCAGTCCTGGCTGAGTGTCCACTCAATAATCTTGGCATTCACAATATCATTTGCTCAGATTCCCTCTCCCACCTTCTCCCAGGTTGAACTGCTTCCTTCCATGCCTAGGGAATCCTGTGAGCTGTTTTTGTCCTGGTTTGTGTGTGTACACTCCATTCTGTATGGGTACATGGATAGCTATTTTAAGGCAGCCTTTTATACTCACCAAAATACCTGGATCCTGCCTTTTCCCCACTGTTGTTCTTACAATCGTGTTTCTTCCTTGAGCCTGTGAGTTTATCCTCACCATGAAGACACTTGCTTGTAAGGCGCCTCTCTTCACACCACACGCAGGAGGACAGGAAGGTGGCTTCTTTCTCTAACTTCCCTGACAAGAGAAGAACTGGCCAGCATGGGCCAGGAGGCTCGCGACAGGTAGGGCACTGAAACAGATGGGACACCTGAGAGAAGGCAGGAGCCCATCACTTGAGGAGTCACAAGCGAGGTGAGAAAAGTCCAGCCTCGCCTGTGACTAAGAGGAAGGACTGGAGCAGCCTCAGGAGCAGTGAACCAATTTCCTCTGTCTTTTCTGGGCATCGAGAGACCAACAAAGACAACATCCACGCTCAGAGGCAGTAAGTAGCTCTGGCACAGGGCTTCAGAGCAGTATATTAGCGGAGACAATCAAAGGTTTAATTTTTTAAAATTTCATATAAATAAATGAGGAATCTGGCCTTCTCCTCCAACATCTTCCTTGGTGTCCCCCCTTACATGCTCTCATTTGTTCTGGGAAGGACATCAAGCACAGGTGACAACCCTTATCAGGGACAGGGTAGGGGTCACATCAGCAAATCGAAATGCCACATTTACCCAGACCTTGGAGGAGAAAATAGAATTGCTGCCTCTCACAGGAGGAAAGTACCATTTCCCAGAGACAGAAGCAAAAAGCATGAATCCTCCTGAATTTCCCCATTCCCAGAGGGCAATATAATGACAGTAAAATTAAAAGGAGAGAAAATGGAGAAGGGATTGGCTAAGGGGGTGATAGTGTCCTGTGTGGGGAGGAGGTGTGGCTCCCATCTTCACAGACTCACATTAATATTCAGTGTCAGGCTTCCGTATATGGACAATTGGAAAATATTGACATTCTGCTGTGGCTACAATCCTGGCATGTGCTTCTGTACACTTTTCCCCTTTTCCTAAAGCAGAATGATGTATAGCACGTGGATGAAACTTCTCTGTAGATAAAATGATACCCAGTGGTCCTGTTGGAATGCTGTCTGCTCTCTCTCAGATTTAAAGCAGGGTTCTCTGCTCTCCATGCTATTTGCTTCTCTTGATTTAAAATAGTTACAATGCTGGGCTGCAGGTGTTTGATCTCATGATATTTTGACTCTGTAAACACTTCTTGAATTTGAAGGGAAACAATCTGCACAATAGCTACCTAATATTTAAAATGAGAAGTGAATAAAAATTAAAATAATTTGAGGTGGGAGCCCAGTAGAAAGCTTTCCTTTGTTTTATGTCTATTCTTTCTCCCTCCTTCCTTCCTTTGTTCCTTCCTTACTTTATTTCTTCCTTAATTGTTTATTAGCTGAACAACAACAATTTGTGGACTAGAGTTGTTCCTCCTGTTTTAGAAGAGTCCTCAAGACGAGCCTCTTGGCTCAAATGAAAGACAAATTCTCACCCTTTGGACTCAGAGAAAACTAAACACAGGGGCCACAGACTGAGATACTAAGGTGAATCATTTTGTCTTTTGCCAGACTGTCCCCTGGAAGAAGCAGAAATGTTTTTTCTAAATGTGAATGTGGACTATAATGCTGATAACAGTTAAACAGTGCTGAATAATTGATACTGTGGGACATTACCACTGACCATTAGGATTGTCCTAGCTGGATTATTGGGGTGAGCCTTCACTGTATCCTTCCATTGCATTGTATTGCTTTATTTTTTACTTCTCTCTGCAGTTTCTGTCAAGAATCACTTCTCGTCAGCCTACAGAACTCCTGCTAATATTGTTTGTACTGTAGACATGCCGGTGTAAAATTATTTAATATTTTATTTGTCTGAAAAAGTTTTTTTTTCCACCTTCAGTTTTGAAGGATATTTTAACAACATTTATAATTCCAGGTTGGCAGTTCTGTCCTCTCAGCTCTTTCAAAATGACAATTCATTGTCTCCTGGATTGTTGTTGTTGTTGTTGTTGTTGTTTTTGAGATGCAGTCTCTCCCAGGCTGGAGTGCAGTGTCGTAATCTTGGCTCACTGCAACCTCTGCCTCCCAGGTTCAAGCAATTCTCCTGCCTCAGCCTCCTGAGTAGCTAGGATTACAGGCGCCTACCACCACACCCAGCTAATTTTTGTATTTTTAGTAGAGGTGGGGTTTCACCATGTTGGTCAGGCTGGTCTCGAACTCCTGACCTTGTGATCCGCCTGCCTCGGCCTGCCAAAGTGCTGGGATTACAGGCGTGAGCCACTGTGCCCAGCCTGTCTTCTGGATTTTATAGTTTCTGTTGAAAAGCTGACCATCAGGTTTATTATTGCCACTTTTTAGGAAATGTGTCTTTTTTTTTTCCTGCCTACTTTTAAGATTTGTCTTTGGTCTGCAGTAGTTTTACTAATTTTGCTTTTATAACAGGTCTTTAAACAGAGATGTTTAAAGCCTTTCTTATAAAGGTTTATATAATTGTAATACCTGTAATCCTCACTGTTCCCAAGAGCTAAAGAAATGGAAAATTGTAGACTTCAAACCCAGTTAATACCATTAACCTTTTTCAGCAAGAGAGTTCTTAGCCATTAGAACAACAATCCTTAATCTCATCTTTAAAAGATGATCTAAAAGCATTGCGACTTTCGAGAAATAATCACCTTGAGAAAATACTAGAGATTTCTAAATCCTGTCAGTTATCAATGTCATCTTGAAGTCTATCCTCAATTGATACCCTCAAAAAATTTGCAATTCTTGGATTTTAATCAAATACAAAGGCAAGTATATATAGTTGGTCCTCGTTATTCACAGATTTTGTATTTGGGGATTTACCTACTTGCTAAAATTTATTTATAACCCAAAAATCAACACTCATGGCTCTTTCAAGGTCATTAGTGGACATGCACAAATAGCCAAAAACTTGAGTTACCCAATGAGCAGCACATTTTCAGCTGAAGTCCAACAAAGTGAAACTTTGCCTTCTTGTTTTAGTTCTCATACTGTAAACAAGTATCATTTTTCACAACCTATTTACTGCTAGATATTTTTCATTTTTGTGCATTTTCTTGTGATTTTACTGTTTTAAATGGCCCTCAAGTCTAATGTTAAGGTGCTGTCTAGTTCCCCTAAGCCCAAGAAGGCTATAATGTGCCTCATGGAAGAAATATGTGCGTTAGACAAGCTTCATTCAGGCATGAGTTCCAGTGCTACTGACAGTGAGTTCATTGTTAATGAATCAATATACAATAAATAAGGTGTCTTTAAACAGAAATGCACATAAAAGAAGGTTTCATGTTAATTGTTTGGCAAAAATGTCATGCCCAGAGACCAACAGGAACCTAAGCCTATTTTCCCCTTGGAGCAAAGCTTCAGTATTCACTAATTCAGTGTTGGTGACAACTTTATAGAACATAACTACCATAAATAATGAGAATTGACTATAAATGGACAAGTATTAAAATCAAACATCAAGCAGAATACCGATATTTTCAGATTTAAAACTCTAGCTATGAAGTGGTAATTGTATTAAATACAATGTAAATTAGATTTAAAAACAGTTTCAACTGTCTTTAAAACAGACAACTCTGAGTTGCTGAAACAAAACAGACAACTCTGAGTTTGCTGAAAAAGAAAAGCAAATTAAATCCCACTTTTAATTTGTTTTTGGTAAAAGAAGAACTTTCTTTACCTATTTAATATGTTTCTTAATTGAAACATATTTACTCTCAAAACAGCAGCAAGCTATCCAGGTTGCTATTCTAGACTTGCTATTTCTATCTTTCAGTTGTTATTCCCATGTAATGAGGTTGCTCACAAGTAATATAAACATCTATGACAACAGGCCATGAAGTAGGGGTTACTTTCTATGAGATTAAGTTAGATGACATTTATTCTACATTGTCCTGGCTCTACTGAAATAGCATAATGAAGAAGTTTGACACACTGGAGTCAAACCTCTGAGCTGCAGTGCAGCTCTGCCACTTACTAGTTGTAAGATGTTGAACACCTTATTTAAATTCTCTGCTCCTGACATTGTCATTTTAAAATGATGATGAAAATAATACTATCTCAAAGAGTGAAGGAGCAAATCAGTTAACATTGATAGAGTGTGTAGAAGAGTGTCCACCATTTTTATCATTTATGATGTGCAATCAGTCATTGTTTTTATTAGCAGCTCTATGTACAAGACAAAGATACATGAGGTGAGAGGGAGTGGCTGAATGATCATACTTTTATTAAGAAGGTTTAAGTGACTTGGAAGGGAGAGCTTGGTGGACCATGCAGGACTCTATCTTCCTCCTGTTCCTGCTCAACATGTGTATATAATATGTCATAGATGTAAGACATTGATTGCTTATTGATCAAACCTATAAACAATATAAAAGTAGAATAAGTTCAGTCCAAAATTGTTATTTTCCCTTTGTAATATAGATATTTTACTGCTACCAAAGTTGGTTTTCTAACAGATGCACCTGATTTTATAATTTCCTCCTAAAACCTCTCATTGCACATGTAAAATTTGAAACTCTTTATTATAGTTTGTCTCCAACCAGAGATTTCCTGATTCAACCCTCCCCATATCAAGAAACAACTTCAAAAACTATGAGAGTCACTAGTTCTACCATATTTCATACAAGGACACACTTAGAGTATTGGTTTTGGTTTTGGTTCTAGATCACTTATTACCAAAATGTCATCACCAATTTAAGTTTAACCAAAAGAAAGCAGAAAAAAGAATGCAACGCCATGTCCTTATGACCAATTCAAAGATCAGCCTTTAAAAAGATTGTTTAAGTGGGAAAGGAGGGCTGAGACAGTCATGCATCTGTGCCTGCTTTCAAGGAAGGAATAAAGAGAATTGTTCTAGATTGCCTCTGTGTGAAGATGGAAGAGACTGAGAACTACAAAGGGTGAATTTCTATTCAATAGAAAATAACTTTATCATGATTATGCCTGTCTTAAAATACGATAGGCTACCTCAACAGAAAGTCTATGATTCTTAAAATGTTTTCACCTCTGAATAGTTCTGATGACTAACGTAGCAGCTGGGAGTATATGTGAAGTAGGGGCAATCGTTTAAAACCAAATTATGAATAATATCCATTATGGATAATCAATAATATGCAGTGTTCATGGGCATAGTCTCCAAATGCTTTCTAGATAGTAAAAAGGAAATTGAAGTACATAAAGAATTTTATTTATTTTATACACTTTACTTTCACAAACTAAAAACATTTCTTCTAAGCTTTCCAAATAACACAAGTGAGTCGTTACCTCTAAATTTAAAACTCATGCGAACATAGTAATAGTCTTTCATCAAGAATTGAAGGTCAATTTTAACCCCATTCTTTACAAAAGACCAAATTTTTAAAATTCCAATAGATGGAATAGTATAGCCTTTACAATTCCATTTTTTCATGTAAACTTCCTGATTGATTTTTCGGCCAGTGCTTTTTAAGAGGCCAAGTGCAAACAGCTAATTATCAAAGTAAACCAGGAATTTGCAATAGAGCATCACTGCTGTAATTAAACAGTTCTGACTCCTTGGGGCTTGTGGCTAACACTTAGCCATGGAGCAAGACAAAAATCCAACCTAGACCCCAAAAAAGTGAATATGTGCATATTAGAAACAGCATGTTCTCCAAGATATAAAAATGATTATTCAAGCACTTATGTTCCTTCATGGTGAGTTTGGATACAGCTACCTGCCAACTAGTGTTGTGGGAAGTCAGGGACCCTGAATGGATGGACCTGCTGGAGCCATGGCAAAGGAACATATATTGTGAAGATTTCATTTTAATATGGACATATATCAGTTCCCAAATAATACTTTTATTTCTTACTCCTGTCTTTACTTCAATCTCTAAACATAAATTGTGAAGATTTCATTTTAATATGCACATTTATCAGTTCCCAAAATTAACACTTTTATAATTTCTTATGCTTGTCTTTACTTTAATCTCTTAATCCTGTTATCTTCATAAGCTGAGAATGTACGTCACCTCAGGACCACAATTGTGTTAACTGTACAAATTGATTGTAAAACTTGTGTGTTTGAACAATATGAAATCAGTGCAGCTTGAAAAAATAACATAATAACAGCAATTTTCAGGAAACAAGGGAAGACAACCATAAGGCCTGACTGCCTGTGGGGTTGGGCAGAATACAGCCATATTTTTCTTCTTGCAGAGAGCCTATAAACAGATGTGCAAGTAGGGAAGATATCACTAAATTCTTTTTCTAGCAAGGAATATTAATAATTAAGACCCTGGGAAAGGAATGCATTCCTGGGGGGAGGTCTATAAATGACCACTCTGGGAGTGTCTGTCTTATGCAGTTGAGACAAGAACTGAAATATGCCCTGGTCTCCGGCAGTACCCTCAGGCTTATTAGGGTGGGGAAAAAACCCCGCCCTGGTAAATTTGAGGTCAGACTGGTTTTCTGCTCTCAAACTCTGTTTTCTGCTGTTTAAGATGTTTATCAAGACAATACGTGCACAGCTGAACATAGACCCTTATCAGTAGTTCTGAATTTGCCCTTGTCCTGTTTCCTCAGAAGCATGTGATCTTTGTTCTTCTTTTTGCCCTTTGAAGCATGTGATCTTGTGACACACTCCCTGTTCTTGCACCACCTTCCCTTTTGAAATCTTTAATAAAACTTGCTGACTTTAAGGCTCAGGTGGGCATCACAGTCCTACTGATATGTGATGTCACTCCTGGAGGCCCAGCTGTAAAATTCCTCTCTTTGTACTCTTTCTATTTATTTCTCAGCTGGCCAACACTTATGGAAAATAGAAAAAAACCTATGTTGAAATATTGGGGGCAGGTTCCCCCAACAAACTAGTAATTCATTATTGGGACCCACTTTCAATTGCAGGGCTCGCCAGCAGTGAAAGTACCTGCCACTCTCTACCTGGGAGTTTTCTGCAACTGTGGGAATGCATTCTGCCTATGTGCAGGTAAAGCTGGAGATATCAGGGAGGTTACACCATGGGGAACAGCTTCCAATGAATGTGGAAGTTGGTGGATAAATGTCTCAGCTTCCTTGTCCTTTGGATGAAGCAATTCTGGGTGATTTGTAAACCAACTGCCAAATCTGTAGCAGAATTGAGCTCCAGCTGCCAAAAGCAGAAGTCAGATCAGTAATCACCCATATTCCCTTCCTGGTCTCTTTTCTATACTTTCCTGTTGCTGTTTGCTGGGATCATCTCCAAAATAAACCACCTGTTCTCATATCCTAGTCTTAGGCATAAACTTTGGGAAAATCAACCTGAGATTATGTTTATCAAAATTATTATTTTATATATATATCTGGATATTAATAGGGATTTTTAAACCTGTATTTTCCCAATTTTTGTTAATATGATAATTTTTCTTTTAAAATATAAAAATAATTGTACACATCTATGAACATACATGAACTACTATATTCAACAAGGATGAACTTCACAAACAGAGATGAGCAAAAGAAGGCAGAACTAAAGAATATTCACTATATGACAAATTAATGTACATCTTCAAGAGCAGGCAAAACAAATCTACAATGTTATAGCTCAAAGCAGATGACACTCAGGGAAAAGTGACAACAAGGAGAACATCTGGGTGCTGTTTCTGTTCTTCTTGTTCTGCATTGTGGTTATACAGGTGTATCCACTTTGTGCTAATTCATCAAGCTCTACACTTAGTTTCTTGTCCTCTTTTAGGTTCCTATGTTATTTTTCAACAAATTTTATTTTAAAAACTAGGGTTAACAGGATGATACAATCTTATGCCACTCAGAATGGCTGTTATTAAAAAGTCAAAAAACAACAGATGTTGGTGCAGATGTAGAGAAAAGGGAATACTTATACACTGTTGGTGGGAATGTAAATTAATGCAACCTTTACAAAAAACAGTATGGAGAATGCTCAAAGAACTAAAAGTAGAACTACCGTTCTATCTGGCAATCTCACTACTGGGTATATGCCAGAAGGGGAAGAAATCATTGTACCAAAAAGACACCTGCACTCATATGTTTATTGCAGCACTATTCCCAATAGCAATTACATGGAATCAATCTAAGTGTGTCCATCAATGGAGGATTGAATAAAGAAAATGGTGTGTGTGTGTGTGTGTGTGTGTGTGTGTGTGTGCAGGCACACACCACGGAATACTACTCAGCCATAACAAATAATGAAATCATATCTGTTGCAGCAACATGGATGGAACTGGAGGCCATTATCCTAAGTGAAATAATTCAGACACAGAAAGTCAAATACTCAATGTTCTCACTTACACCCGGGAACTAAACAATGGGTACACAGGGACGGATGGAGAGGACTAATAGACATCTGAGACCAGAAAAGGTGGGTAGGCAGGAAGGTGGAAGGGAAGTGAGGGTTAAGAAATTTGCTATTGGGTACAATGTTCACTATTTGGGTGATGGGTACACTAAAAGCCCAGACTTCACCACTATACAATGAGTCCAAGTAACACAATGCACTTGTATCCCCTAAATATATATATAAAAAAAATTTAAGTAGGGTTACAGTTAGGTAGTTATAGGTACTTATCAACCCTCAAAGAATTGTTTCCTTATCAAGCTCGATTTTATCTCAGATAGCACAAAAAATGATATGAACTTATTTTTAACCCATTGCAATATGCTCTAATTTATTCTCTCCCCTGAAATTCTTAAATGGAATATGTCAGCCACAATTATTCCTGAATATATTGGCTTTAGTGCTCACAAACTGGTGATCCTTTAACATTTTAGAAAAGGCAAATCCTGACTGATGTTCAATTAAATCTCCAGACTCAAATGTGTTCAGCATTTACATATGGCCTTTGCAAGGATCAACATACCAACTTTTGTATCTTCTAATCTGAGAAAAGCCTTAAGAAGGTAACAGCTGTATCGGGGACAAAAAGCACTACTCTCTCACAGTTTACAAAGGAATCTCTAAAAACAAAACAAAACAAACAAATAGAAAAAGAATCTTTTGCCCCACATTGCTGAGAAAAGCTTTGCTACAGGAAGGGAGGGGAAAGAAGCTTTTAGATATCCTCTTATTAGCACCATTCACAAGTTTTCTTTAATTATACTATAACAAAATATATTAAAACCCCATCGCTGATAAAATGTCATGTTTTCCCTACCCCTAGGTTTGAAAGAAGGCATTTTCTCAGCAAAAACATTCTCTTGTGCTTCTTCTCACAAAGATTCCTCTCAGTCACCTCTCATGAATGCATTCTCTTTGCAGAATTGCTTACATTAATATCCTGCAATCTCCATCTCTAGGGACTCTCTTTCACAGTTAGTGATGTATTGAAACAGGAATGAGCACATGCTACATCTTAAGTCAATATTGCTCAACCTTTGTATGTCTCACCATTGCATGGAGGCCTTGTTAAAACACAGACTGCTGGGCCCCATCCCAGAGCTTTTGATTCAGTAGGTCTGGGGAGGGGCCAAACAACTTGTATATTTAACAAATTCCTGGGCACTGATGAGCATGCTGGTCCGGGGACCACACTTTGAGAACCGAGGCCATATATTACACTTCTGTGTAATTTACCAAGTGCCCTAGAGCTTCGTCTCCCTTTGTACTCAAACCTTTAAGATAAGTATTTACTGCCAAGAGTCATGTGCCTGTCTGAGCCTACAAGACAGGCTCTCCAGCCTCCATCCCACAGCAGATCCCAAGGGAGCCCAATCTCAGCTCTGGCCGCTCTCACTGCAATTGGGGACCCATCTGCCTATGCAGAGATCTGCTGGGAAGCACACCTGCCTGAATGACCAGGGCAGTCTTCTAGACTCACAACCTTGGTCAGTGTTCCCATACAGCCCCAGTATCTTCTTTGCATCTTCCCCGGGTCCACCTGAGCAGAAAGTCACATCAACCCCAGAGCCTTCTCAAGGCTCTCAGCAAGCCTGGGCAAGGGGTATCCGCTAGTGCTGTGATGACTGCAGTGATCTTGGCCTCAGGAAACACAGATCAGTCTGATTAGAATCCCTGGAGGCCCTCTGAACAAGGACAGGCACAAAGACAAACCATGAAGACTCAAATAAATTCCTAATCCTTCAATGTGTAGACATTGTCACATGTCCACAAGTCTCAAGAATATTCAGGGAAATGTGACCTCAACAAATGGGCAATAAGGCACTAAAGTTCTACCCTACAATAATGGAGATGTGTGATCGCTCAAAGAATTGAAGGCAACTGTTTTAAGAAACCTCAGCAAACCTCAAGAAAATTATTTACTGTGGGGCCTTTTCCTGACTTTCCTAGAAAGAAAAGAGCCTAGTCACTGTGGTGTTGCTGCAAGATGCTCATTTTTCCATCCCATTCTCTTTCTCCGAAGTAACTCAGTTACCCATTTTGTTCAATACTACTTCTAAATAATAATTTCCCAAATTCTATTATCTATCTCTCTTTGTCTCCCTCTCTCTTTCTGTCTCATAGGATGACACATTTGGTTTTCTAAATAACATCTCTACTCTAATGTCTTGCCCATTCCTTTTGTTATCAGGTACAAAGGTTTTGTCAGGACCCAGCCCAATGTCCCCATGAGCATCATGATTAGATCATAAACATAAAACTCCATTACATTGTTATTCTTCTTCATGGTCATGTACTATGTCACATACTTACATTTCTTTCTTTTCTTTTTTTTTTTTTTAATGGGGTCTTGCTCTATTGCCAGCCTTGAGTTCAATGGCATGATCTTGGCTCACTGCAAACTCCACCTCCCGGGTTCAAGCGATTCTCCTGCCTCAACCTCCTGAGTAGCTGGGACTACAGGGCACACCACCACGCACAGCTAATTTTTGTATTTTTAGTAGAGACAGGGTTTCACCATGTTGGCCAGGATGGTCTCAATCTCTTGACCTCTTGATCCACCTGCCTCGGCCTCCCAAAGTGCTGGGATTACAGGTGTGAGCCACCATGCCCAGCCTATTTCTTTTCCTTTTCAGTCTTATATACATAATTGTATTTCAAGACTCAAATTTTCTGCCTGTCAGTGTGTACTCATTTTCAGCACTTTTCTCTCAGCTAAGAAATGATCGAGAACTCCGTCTTTGTCGATAATAACTGGCAACATCAAAACTGTCTACCAGCTTGCTCACTTTCATTGTGAGGTAACATACCTTTCTTTCTATCCTAAAGTCCTTTCCCTCCTTCAAAGTCAGGCGCTCTTTCTCTTGAATAAAGATGCAAGCACTTAACATGATTTAAAATTGACCTCTTCCATAGAGCCTTTCCTGATAAATTGCATCTCACTCAAGATCTCATAATAATTTCAACAATTGTTTGGTGGAGAACACAACCCCCAAATTATTGTGTGTACATTTTTCTGGTGATATGCTTATGTATACGTTCCTATTAGAAAAATATCTCCAGATAAGGAACTTCTTTATTTATTTTGCTATTGGTACCACACACAATGTTCTCTTTGATTCTAATTTTTGGGAAAGGGTCTCACTTTGTTGCCCAGGCTGGAGGACAGTGGTGTAATCATAACTTACTCTACCCAAGGGTGCACCTCCAGGGCACAAGCAATCCTCTTGCCTCAGCCTCCCAAGGAGCTGTGACTATAGCTATGCACCCACCATGCCTGATTTTTAAATTTTTTGTAGAGATGGGGTCTTCCTATGTTGCCTAGTGTAGTCTTGAACTCCTGGGCTTAAGCAATCCTCCCACCTGAGCCTTCCAAATTTCTGGGATTACACTGCACCCAGCCCCCTAAAACTGCTAAAAGAAGATTAGCAGTATCCTCTTTTTAGAGACGAAATAACGTGACACAAACACTTTGTGCAGGAGTAGCAAGTGGTTCCTATGTTCTGTCCAACCTCCTCAGCCACTTTGGCCTATGTGATGCTGGTGCTCTATTCCTGTATTAATGGGAACATTATCTTAATGAGAAAGTACCATTTACCTGCATCTGTAGTACAAATTACCTTGCGTTGAGAATCATCAGAGTATACAATTATTAAGACAATTTATGTAAACTTGATACAAATTCATGGTTTAAATAAACATGGATGTATAATCTATCATTTTTAGATGATAGATACATGACAGGAAGGAAGGTAGGTGAGTATATATAGACAGAAAGATACACAGACAGACAGAGGGGCAGACAATACTACTGAATTTTAAGAAAAAAGAATATGGATATATACAATAACCCTAGAAAAAGGTATATTGCATTTCTGTCACCATCTAAGCCAAGGAAATATAAATTTAGTTTTGTAAGCTTAAGTGAAGAATGAATAAGGCTTCATCATACAATGTTTGTTGATTTTCTTAAGTACACATTTTGTGCCAGATACTACATATGCTGAGAGACAGTCCTCCCTCTAAGGCACACACTGTCTAGCAGGGGAAAAAATAAACTATAATACAATGTATCAAGTACTTTAAGTCATAGAGTCAGAAACTTGAGTGCAGGAGGTTAATGGCTGATTGGGAAGAGACAAAGTGAGTCTAGACTATTTTTTTCAATGTGTTTGGTGAAAACTAAAAGGTGTCAAATGAAGTAGTAGAATAGAGAGAAAGGAATGTTATTTTTTTCTTGATTTTCAAGTGAGGTAAATGAGATGGTTTGTAGGCTGTCTGGGAGGAGGTAGTGAAAGAAGGGATGGAGAAGTTATAGGAGTGGGGACATGGGTGGAAAGTGATACAGTTGTTGGAGAAAGGAACGAACAAAGGAATGAGCTAACTGAATGGAGAGGGGAAGGAAAATGCATCTAATCTGTATCTCTCAATATTAGCAAGAACAAAACACAAATCAACATTTCAAAACATTATTCTGCTTTACATGGAAGCACAAGACCTCATTTCTTCCTGCTATTTGCTTCTTAATTCATATTCACAAAACAACAAACTGCTTTAACTGCCAAGACACATCCTGCTGCTTCTTGCTTTTGTGCCTTTCTCACCACTACTTTCCTTGCCTGAATATTCTCCCATCTACCCTTCAAGCATGCGGCGCACTTCTCAGGTAATCTTCACAAAGGCAGAAGAAATGAGCATGGGTATCTAATCACCACACCCTCCCCAAGAGAACCAAACATATAAAATAAAGAAAAACTTCTATCAAGCCTCCAGACTACACTGTTTTAGTTGTAAGTAACAAAATTTTATCTCAAGAAATTACGTCAAGAAAATAAATGAACAAATGTGTAAGTAAAGTAAATAAATTAAAAATAAATGTTTATATTAAGCATTTTCATAGCGTTGGACTGTAATGACACCAGTAACTGAGACGCTATTAACCTTACTTGTTCTACCTTCTACACAGGCGGCAAGTTCTGTCTCCTGCAGTATGACCCTTAATTACCAACTGGCGTCCTCTACTTACTCTTAGATTATGTTCCCTCTTTACTTAGTCTGTAAGGTACCACATCAAAAGTGATAGGGCTTTGATTCTTCTTTATGAATTTTTCAACCAACAATTGCAAGGCTATCTGGATTATTTACTTAGATTTTCTTAGTTCAAACTTGCAAAAGAGATAAATTGGCTCAACTCATTTTATTTTTCATGCCACCACATAGACTGGTATTCAGTCTATAAATTTATGAGTTAGTTTCAGATACCTCTAGTCCAAACAGTTATGGCAATGGGACCAAAGTCATATGATAAAAAATACAATCACATGTAGATTGCTAAAAGAAAAAAAAATCAATGCTATTCCCATTGAGCTACCATTGAATTTCTTCACAGAACTAGAAAAAACTACTTTAAATTCATATGGAGCCAAAAAAGAGCCCATATAGCCAAGAAAATCCTAAGCAGAAAGAACAAAGCTAGATGCATCACACTACCTGACTTCATACTATACTACAAGGCTACAGTAACCAAAACAGTATGGTACTGGTACCAAAACAGATACATAGACCAATGGAACAGAACCGAGGCCTCAAAAATAACACCACACATCTACAACCATCTGATCTTTGACAAACCTGACAAAAACAAGCAAGAATTCCCTATTTAACAAATAGTGCTGGGAAAACTGGCTAGCCATACGCAGAAAACTGAAACTGGACTCCTTCTTTACACCTTATACAAAAATTAACTCAAGGTAGATTAAAAACTTAAACATAAAACCTAAAACCATAAAAACCCTAGAAGAAAACTTAGGAAATACCATTCAGAACATAGGCATGGGAAAAACTTCATGACTAAAACACCAAAAGCAATTGCAACCAAAGCCAAAATTGACAAATGGGATCTAATTAAACTAAAGAGCTTCTCCACAGCAGAAGAAACTACCATCAGAGTGAACACGCAACCTACAGAATGGGAGAAAATTCTTGCAATCTATTCATCTGACAAAGGGCTAATATCCAGAATCTACAAGAAACTTAAACAAATTTATGAGAAAAAAACAACCCCATCAAAAAGTGGGCGAAGCATATGAACAGATATTTCTCAAAGCAAAACATTTATGCGGCCAACAAACATATGAAAAAAAGCTCATCATCACTGGTCATTACAGAAATGCGAATCAAAACCACAGTGGGATACCATCTCACGCCAGTCAGAATGGCAATCGTTAAAAAGTCAGTAAGCAACAGATGCTGGAGAAGATGTGGAGAAATAGGAATACTTTTACACTGTTTGTGGGAGTGTAATTAGTTCAACCATTGTGGAAGATAGTGCGGCCATTCCCAATGATCTAGAACCAGAAATAGCATTTGACCCCGCAATCCCATTCCTGGGTATATATCCAAAGGATTATAAATCATTCTACTATAAAGACACATGCACATGTATGTTTATTGCAGCACTATTCACAATAGCAAAGACTTGGAACCAACCCAAATGCCCATCAATGATAGACTGGATAAAGATAATGTGGCACATATACACTATGGAATACTATGCAGCCATAAAAAAGGATGAGTTCATATCCTTTTCAGGGACATGGATGAAGCTGGAAACCATCATTCTCAGCAAACTAACACAGGAACAGAAAACCAAACACCTCATGTTCTCACAAATAAGTGGGAGTTGAACAATGACAATACATAGACACAGGGAAGGGAACATCACACACCAGGGCCTGTTGGGGGTCGGGGGCAAGGGGAGGGAGAGCATTAGGACAAATACCTAATGCATGTGGGGTTTAAAACTTAGGTGACAGGTTGATGGGTGCAGCAAACTACCATGGCACATGTATATCTATGTAACAAACCTGCACGTTGTGCACACGTATCCCAGAACTTAAAGTTTAATAACTTTTTTTTAAAAAGAAAAACTTTTGAAGTATAAATTTTGAAACCTGATCAAAAATTTTAGAAAACAAAACCATGCTGTACTAAATAATTCCTAGGGCAAAGAAGAAAACAAAACTAAAATTCTAAACTATTTAGAAAAATAAGGATAATGGGTAACCTCTGGTTCCCGACAGGTAGAGAACTATCTTGGACTGTTGAATTCCTAGGAAAATGTTTTAATTATGAAGCAAATAGTAATGAAAGGAGAAACCTTGAATCCAAAGTACTAATCTATTAAAATCTCTTATAGGAAAACAAAAGAGTAATCTTCTGGAAACTTCCACCTGTACAAAAAGAAAGAGTGCATCTCTGGTTTTTTTTTTTTTTTTTTGCCTTAAACTCACCAAAAGATGCACAAGATAGCACTTAGGTTCACCACGCCTCCTCATATATTACAGAAAGTATAGTTACAGCCTCAGGGTAAGCTGAGCTCATAGGCAAAAATAGCTAGACAATAAGGAATATGTGAACAATCGTGTTTCACAAAGATGCCCACACCTATATATTTATGCATTCCCACATGCTCATCTTACAATGTAATTGACATTCCTCCCACCAAGACATGTGGTCTATGTTCTTTCCTCTTGAATTGGGCAGAGACTCCTGCCTACATCAAACAATGGAGTAGAACAAAAGTGATGTTATGTGACTTCCAAGGCTAGGTCAAGAAAAGAATACAGGTACATGTCTATAGACTACAATCCCAGCTACTTGGGGGTGGGGGGGACACAATGGGAGGATCAGTTGAGGACAGTAGTTCCAGAGCAGCCTGGGCAACATAGCATAGCAATAGCCTGCTTCTTTAAAAAAAAAATTAAAGGAAAAAAAAAAAAAGAAATACAATTCTGCCAGGTTCTCTCTCTCTCTCTCTCTCTCTCTCTCTCTCTCTCTCTCTCTCTCCTCCCCCCCCCCAACAAATCGCACCATATGCCCATCCATGGAGTTCAGCTACCACGTTGTGAGGAATCTCAAGCCACACAGAGAGGCCACATGTGGATTCTTGTAAATAGCCCCAGTTAGTCCTCCAGGTAACACCTGTGCCAACCACCAGACATGCAAGTGAGTGCAATTCACATGATTTTAGTCCCCAAGCTTCAAGCTTTCCAGCTGGGGTCTCCAACAAGGTGGAGTAGAAACAAGTCATATCCCTGTACAGTGTCTGAATTCCTGACCCACAGAAATCATGAAAGGCAAAAAAAAAAAAAAAAAAAAACTGTTTCTTAAACCCACTAAATTTTAAGATAATTTGTCATTAATTTTTTTGTAGCGATGTATAACTAATTCCAAGTGCATTTACTACAAAGAAGAGCTTTATTACACAATGTAAGATTAAGAATAAGAATTAAATTCTCAAACTAATAGGACAGGTTAGTGCTCATATGAAATAGGAACTCAAAGCCAAAAAGAAAAGCCAAGTAGAAATACTGAATATTGAATATTCATCTCTTATCCCTTCTTAGACTCAATATGATAGTTGAAAACAGAACATAATAAATGAATAAATTGCAGAATCTATAAACTCTAAGAAGGAATAAGAGATGAAAATGAAGAGATATGAAGAACAGAATTTGATGCCAACATATACATAATAGAAATCCCAGAAATAACAAAGAAATAGATGAGAGAACTACTTGAAGGTAATTATGACATATTTCCCTGAATTACAGAGTGATTAAAGATCTTAAATTCAAAAATCTATACAATTAAAAATGGAATAGTTAAGAAAAGAAAATGTACACTATATATGTAATAGCAAAATTTAAGAATATCAAAACTGTAAATAATGGATGACTTTTGCTTCTCGTGTTCTTCATTGGTTTACTGCATTAGGTTTGTGATTAGAAAAAATATTTGGAAAGGTTAGAAGTCACCTTCCCCAGAATCCATCCTTACTCACCTCCCTCTGAGGACACATGAAATGTCCCTCCTTGGCTTTCCCTAATATCCTGTCCACATCTCAGAAATTGTTTTTACCATGCTGTGTCTGTCCCCACCTATTAGTGGTGATGATTGGTGATTATTAACCAGAGTGACACATCAAAATCTCAGGGAAGCTGTTTCTATTATGAGCGATGTGTTTCTTACTCTACTTTCCCAGTTTGCACTGCAGGCTACTGAATCTGAATCCTAGAATTGTATACAATTTTTTAAACACACTCCATGATTTACCTTGGTTAAAACCACCAAAATAGAGGGACAGTACTATGTATTCCTCTGTATCCCTAGGACTTAACACAGTGCTGGCCATATAGAACATGATCAGAAAAATATTTGTTGAATGAAAGCATGGTCTATAGATGCACATTATTTCTAACATATACAAGCTAATAACATTTGTGTCTCCAAAAATCCAGCAATTTGTTTTGCTGTCTGATAATTCAACACCATTTATTAATCCTAACATAGTCATCTGTGTGTTCTAACACTGTTATACATTATTCAGTTAAGAATCAAGTTTTATATTTTTAGTAGAAAACAGCTGGATGTGGTGGCATGTGCCTGTAGTCCCAGCCACTTGGGAGGCTGAGGCAGGAGAATCGCTTGAACCCGGGAGGCAGAGGTTGCAATGAGCCAAGATCACGCCACTGCACTCCAGCCTGGGTAACAGAGTGAGACTCTGTCTCAAAAAAAAAAAAAGAAAGGAATCAAGCTTTTTTCATTATTGACATACTGTCTAGGAATTTGGTCTAAATTTTTACTTTCTAATGCTAGGTATTGGACAACCGAAACTGCAATGTCTCCTGTACATTTGTATTCAGAGTTAGCTAAAATTACAACTGTTTTAAATCTATGAACTAGATTTCTCACTTTTCTCAGTAATATGGTAGAAGTTTCTGGTTTAAAAGGTCACTGAAGTTGGGATCTCATAAAGTGAAAACAGATTAAAATTGCTCAATGTATCAAGAAACTAATAACTTGTTTTGTAAAATTTCAAATGACAGTAGTGAATAACGTCATCATATGTGGAAGATTCTCTAAAACAACCACTTCCTTTTGACTATGTTTTTTAGGAAGAATCTACTTATGAGTCTCCACCCACAGTGATGCTTTTACTTTTAAAATAGAGTTTCCAGAGTACTTTCCCATATATTATCTCATTGGGACATTACAGCAACCTCATGAGGTTTATACAGCAAGTATTACCATTTTTTCCACCTTAAAGATAAAGAGCTTCAAATTCTAACCTGATAAGTGTTTGTCTCAGAGACTCCCTGATGAACTGGGATGGAGAGCAGGTCATCTGACTCCCCAGATGGTGTTTTCTCCATCACTCCATAGTGTTTCCCAAGGATTCTGCTCAAAGTAGCAATGGAACATGGGCAGTTACATATCTCATTGTCCTATACTCTCAAGTTCACTATACACTCCTTTCAATTGAAATTTTTGGGAAGTCACTGATCATGTGAAATGGTGAAAGACAATAGACAAATAATATAATACATTATTAAGAAAAGAGATGGCCGGGCACAGTGACTCACACTCATAATCCCAGAGCACTTTGGGAGGCCGAGGCAGGTGGATCACAAGGTCAGGTGTTCCAGACCAGCCTTGCCAATATGGTGAAACCCCATCTCTACTAATAATACAAAAATTAGCCATGCATGGCGGTGCACGCCTGTAGTCCCAGCTACTCGGGAGGCTGAGGCAGAAGAATTGCTTGAACCCGGGAGTTGGAGGTTGCAGTGAGCCAAGATTGCACCACTGCACTCCAGCCTGGGCAACAGAGTGAGACTCCATCTCAAAAAAAAAAAAAAAGACTATTCATATTCTATTGCAATGTGCTTTCTATGTATTATATTCAAATGAAGAAATTTATTCTTTTCACATGAACTGAATATGTCCCTTCAAAATACATACATTGAAATCCAAATCTTCAATGTGATGGTAATTTGGAGGTGGGGCCTTTAGTGGGTACACAGGTCATGAGGGTAGAACTCTCATGAATGGAACTAATGCCCCTAGAAAAAGATACTTGAGAGCTTGCTCTAGCTCTCTGCTCTCTACTCTGTAAGGATATAAGAAATCAGTCATCTGAACACCAGGATACCAGATCTTCTGGCACCTTGATCTTGGACTTCCCAGCCTTCAGAACCACGAAAAATAAATTTCTGTTGCTGAAGCCATCTACTCCATGGTATTAGGTTATAGCAGCCTGAACTAAGACATTATAATTTTAAAAATACTTAAAACTTAAAAACCCAATTAACATCTTTAGAAAGTACAGCCAGCTCTAGACCATTAGTGTCGGGATTTCTGATGAACATTCATATGAAACACTTAGCGCGTGCCAGGAACTTTGATGTTTTCTATAAATCCCACTTTATCTTCATATCAGTCTTATGATTACATGTCATTTACATTATTCCACCTTTTGTAAGAGGTAAATGCAGTGAACATGTCTAACCATCATGCTCTGTGCCAGCAACAATCATGCAAATACGTTAATCAGGTCCCCATGCCAAAACCAGTTTTTCAAAAAAAGTGAACTGTCCCTGATTCAGAGATGAAGAGGTAGGTGGAGTGCACAACTAATGGATACTTAGCTTCTATGCCCGGAGGGTGAATGTGGAAATTCATAGAGCAGTTCACCATAGGACTTTGTGTTGTACAAGTGGAAGGAAAACATTTTCCACTTACCTAACTCACAGGATGTAACAGAGATTAATGAGTGTCAATGAAACATTGAACCATTTAGATGAGAACAATAGATCTCTTCAAAAAAGAACAACTGTAAGTTAAAGATTCATCTATATTCCAAATTCTTTCATAAAATCTACGTAACTCACTAGATACGCAAGAGGGACAGATTAACGATCCTTTAAAAGCTTTTCTATTTCTTGCTTTGAGTTTTTAAATTATATGCATTCAGGCTTAATTTCCATTTTTAAGATAAATTCCAATAGAGGAGGAATGAACAGCTGATTCATTCTGGTTCAGTGGGTTACTTTTCCATTAGATTTTATATTTTTCTGGCAGCCATTAGGAGTGTTCCAGGACTGTGATGTCAGATAACATATGCCACACAGATTCAATACCACATCAGTGGGCCAGCAATTCTTACTGTTCCCTATTTTCATACAGCTGAGCCCAAAATGTAGCTTCTATCAACCTCAAAACCTCCCACTGGCTCATTCTTGGATTTTCTCTATGAAACTACACAGCAGAACAAGGAATGCCTGGGGCTCAGAAATCTGCACACTCATTTCAAACCAACTCAAACACCTGGGTCTCCATAGACTCTAGGCCTATGCACAGAAGAGAAAAGCTCCTTTGAGAATCAGCAGAACTCCCACATTAAACTACTTTCCCCTCCTTCTATATCCAAGATGAATCCAATAACAATATCAAAGGTTTCTACCTTAGCCTGCTGCTTTGACTTCACTTAGAGCTCTTTGACAAATATACTGGGAAGATCCTGATTGAAAATGCCTCTCCCCACCCTAACCTCCAGAGCAGTGAGTCTCAGTGGAATTTACATGCAATTTCAATATTGGAAACAGAATTAAAGAAGTAGGGCACATTCACTGAATATTCATTTCTTGAGTACATACCATGGGCCAGGCACTTGGCTCATGTTAAGTGTTTTATAGATTTCCATCAATAACTTGAAGGTTAAATTGCTTCAACCGCAGGAGATACATTAAATCATGCACGTGTAGTTGAGGTGCAACAAGAGTGAGTCAGCATACTTATAACATTGCCATTCCAGGCCACATGCAGTGACTTACGCCTGTAATACCAGCACTTTGGGAGGTCGAGGCAAGGAATTGCTTAAGCTCAGGAGTCCAAGACTGGCCTGGGAAACATGATGAAACCCCGTATCTACTACATATATATATATATATATACACACACACACACACACACAAATTAGCCAGGCATGGTGGTGCCAGCCTGTAGTACCAGCTAGTAGGAAGGCTGAGGTGGGAGGATAACTTGAGCCTAGGAGTTCAAGGCTGCAGCGTGTCATGATCAAACCACCACACTCCAACCTTAGTGACAGAGACTATGTCTCAAAAAAACAAACCAAAAAAATTGCCATTTTGAAAATGACCATCTAATTGTAAATGGTATGGCTGTTATATCATTAAATAGAGGGAAGAAAGCAAGAGGAGGCATGCTCTTTGCTGCCGCTGTTAATTCATTCAAATTCTCTGTCATCAAAGGGTAATCATTGGCAATTTCATATTTCAAACAAGTTAAAACTTTATAAAGTAATGGACAATCTCTAAATGCTGAGACATTAAATTCCTCATTCCAAGACTTACACAAACTTATTTTTTTCCCAGCATGCTGCCAGATGGTAAATTAACAGAAGCCATGACTCCTAACCATGGAAGAGTTAAGGTAATATATTTTTGTTTGTTAAAACCGGGCTGACTTAAAAGAAGATAGGACTTCCCCAGTTAAACCAAAAAAACGATAAACTAGGAAATATAGTTATGAAAAAATATAGAGATTAAGAAGTGAGCAAGTCTAAGATCTTCATCTATCATACATCTTCCTCCAGCATGAGTGATTTCATTTGCTTCTTAAACAGATAAATACAAAAACAGCATTTTCCCTTGGCAAGAAAGTAACTGTTTTGTATTATTTACCTACAATGCATCTGTGTTTCTAAAAAGAACAGTAAATACATTTCTGGAGCAAGACATGTTTCTGTGATAATGTGAGTAATGCTTCTTAAACACTTTGGAGATTATTAGAATGCTTTCCAGAAGCTGATACTGAACTCAGTCAGTTTAGCAAGAACACAAGATAAAGATAAAGAGACACTCTCGGCATTTTTCACTAAACTATTTGTAGAGTGCTGCAATTGGATGTCTTTCAGAACAGTAACCACCAGAAGCAGAAGGGTCAGGACTCGTTCCAATCCAGTCTGAAAGATATCCAGGCCAGACTGCTTTCTTCAGGAGGGTCCTTTAAATAAACAACCCAGTTTGAGTGACATCTGCCACCCCAAATACTGGGTTAATTTTCAGACCGCCCTGAGAAATTCACAATATGGCTGTTGCAGCATCTTCTAATTGGTGTTTAAACCTTAACTGGGCAAGCACTTCACAACAATGACAGAAATAAAATAGCTAATGATTAGGTCTTGTACATACCTTCTTCTAAGCCAAGCCAGATCTGAGAGAAACATGGCTTAAAGCAACAGTCTTCTCAGGTCTCTCAGATCACCTAGAAGGAGACTATGTGGGGTGGTGGTAGCATATATGTATTCTTCTTTCTAAATCATGATTCATTCATTCATTCATTCAACAAATATTTGTTAAGCTACCATGGCATGCTTTCATGGAACTGATATTCTTATGTAGGGAGGTGAGGGAAACAGTCTTATAAGTGACAAATTAATTAACAATCAAATATGGTAACTTGGTTGATTTAATATAAGTGCTATAAATGTTATGAAGAGAATAAGAGAGTGGCGCTAATTTGAATGTGGTGGTCAGAGATCTTGCTAAATAAGCACCACTCAAGAGGAGACCTGCATAAACAGAAAGAATAACACATAGCAAAGAACGGTGGGGAGAACAGAGAATGAGCTTGACATTTTCAAAAAGTAGAAAGCAGGTGTTGTGTTAGCTTAGAATGCTATAACGAAGTACCAGAAAATGGTATGGCTTAAATAACAAGAATTTATTTCTCACCATTCTGGAGGCTGGAAGGTCCAAGATCAAGGTACCAGCCAGCCTTTTGGTTCCCCCTTGAGGGTTCTCTTCTTGGCTTGCTCATGGTTGCCTTCTTGCTGTGCACCCACTTGACAGAGAGAAAGAGAGGAAGTAAGCTTTCTGGTGTCCCTTCTTATAAGGGCACTAATCCTATCATGAGCACCCCACCCTGGTAACTTCATCCAAGTCTAATCCTTCCCAATGGCCGCATCTCCAAGTACCATCACATTAAAGGTTAGGGCTTCCACATGTAAATTTTCAGGGTGACACAACTGAGTTTATAGCAGTGAGTATGTCTAGAACTTGGGAATCCAGGGAGATAGTGGCAGGAGATGAAGCTAAGAAGTAGGGTGAAAACTGTACGTTCCCTGGAAAGAGTTTTGTTGAGCTTTTTTTGTTTTTGTTTGTTTTGTTTTGAGACAGTCTTACTTTGTCACCCAGGCTGCAATTCAGTGTGCTACAAACTCTACCTCCCAGACTCAAGTGATTCTCATGCCTCAGCTTCCCAAGTAGCTGGGACTACAGGCATGTCCCATCACCCCAGCTAATTTTTGTACTTTTAGTAGAGACAGGTATTTGCCATGTTGGCCAGGCAGGTCTCAACTTCCTGGCCGTAATTGATCCACTAGCCTTGGCCTCCCAAAGTGTTGGGATTCCAGGTGTGAGCCACTGCACCCAGCAAAGTTTTGACTTTTTTTCTAAGTGCCATAGAAAGTTGTTATATTTTGAATTTTCCAGGAAGTAGATACCAAGATAAAGTTCAGTATATAAGAGGATTATTAGGGAATGTCCTTGGGATTAATACTGGTGGGAAGGAGGGAGGGAGGCAAAATTGGGCTAAGTGAGAAGTTGGACTGCAAGATCCAACATCTTCAGCCAACCCCACAGGGAGCTAACATGGCCAATAAGAGTGGTCACATGCTGAGCAGATAGAGCTAGGCCTTTATACTCCTATCTCCATCAGTCAGTGGATGTGGGTCACTCTGAAAGTGGAATTATCTTGGCACATGGGGTCTCTTTGCAACTATGAAGTCCCCAGATGGATATACAGCTGCAGACTGTCCTCTGAGCACTCCCACGAGCTGGGCAGCAAAGACTTCCTTTAAAGAAGATCAGACTGGGAAATCATAGTGCTCAGCACACAATCAACTGGGGAGGTGATTTGATTTGGCTGTGTCCCCACCGAAATCTCATCTTGAATTCCTATCTGTTGCGGGAGGGATCCAGTGAGAGATAATTGAATCATGGGGGCAGGTCTTTCCCATTCTGTTCTCATGATAGTAAATAAGTCTCATGAGATCTGATGGTTTTTAAAATGGGAGTTCCTCTTCACAAGTTCTCTCTCTCTTTGCCTGCCGCCATTCATGTAAGACATGACTTGCTCCTCCTAGCCTTCTACCATGATTGTGAGGCCTCCCCAGCCACATGGAATTATAAGTCCATTAAACCTCTTTCTTTTGTAAATTGCCCAGTCTTAGGTATGTCTTTATCAGCAGCCTGAAAACAGACTAATAGAGTAAATTGGTAAAAACAGAGTGAGGCACTGCTGAAAAGATATCCAAAAATGTGGAAGCAACTTTGGAACTGGGTATCAGGCAGAGGTTGGAACAGTTTGGAGGGCTCAGAAGAAGAAACGAAAATGTGGGAAAGTTTGGAACTCCCTAGAGACTTGTTGAATGGCTTCAACCAAAATGCTGGTAATGATATGGACAATTAAATCCAGGGTGATATGGTCTCAGATGGAGATGAAGAACTTGTTGGGAAATGGAGCAAAGGTAACTCTTGTTATGTTTTAGCAAACACACTGGTGGCATTTTGCCCCTACTAGAGAGATTTGTGGAACTTTGACCTTGAGAGAGATGATTTAGGGTATATTGCAGAAGAAATTTCTAAGCAGCAAAGCATTCAAGAGGTGACTTGCATGCTGTTAAAGGAATTAAGTTTTAAAAGGCAAATAGAGCATAATGTTTGGAAAATTTGCAGCCTGACAATGCAATAGAAAATAAAATTCCATTTTCTGAGGAGAAATTCAAGCTGCAGAAATTTGCATAAGTCATGAGAAGCCGAATGTTAATCACCAAGACAAGGAACAAAATGTCTTCAGGGCATGTCAGAGGTCTTCACAGCAGCCCGTCCCATTACAGGCCTGGAGGCCTAGGAGGAAAAGATGGTTTTGTGGGCCAGGCCCAGGGTCCCTCTGCTGTGTGCAGCCTAGGGACTTGGTGCCCTTTGTCCCAGCCACTCCAGCCATGACTAAAAGGGGTCAAGGTACCGCTCAGGGTGCGGCTTCCCAGGGTGCAAGCCCCAAGCTTTGGCAGCTCCCACGTGGTGTTGAGCTTGCACATGCACAGAAGTCAATAATTGAGGTTTGGGAACCTCCGCCTAGGTTTCAGAGGATGTATGGAAATGCCTAGATATCCAAGTAGAAGTTTACTGTAGGTGGGGGGCACTCACGGAGAACCTCTACTAGGGCAGTGCAGAAGAGAAATGTGGGGTTGGAGCTCCCACACAGATTCCCCACTGGGCTGCTGCCTAGTGGAGCTGCAAGAGAAGAAGGCTACCATCTCGCAGACCCCAGAATGGTAGATCCATGAACAGCTTGCACTGTGTGCCTGGAAAAGCTGAAGACACTCAATGCCAGCTTGTGAGAGCAGCTAGGAGTGGGGCTGTACCCTGCAAAGCCATGGGGGTAGAGCTGCCCAAGACCATGGGAATCCAATTTTTGCATCAATGTGACCTGGATGTGACATGGAGTCAAAGGAGATTACTTTAGAGCTTTAACATTTGATTGCCCCGCTGGATTTTGGACTTGCATGGGGCCTGTAGCCCCTTTGTTTTGGACAATGTCTCCCCTTCGGAATGGCTATATTTACCCAATGCCTGTACCCTCATTGTATCTAGGAAGTAACTAACTTGTTTTTGATTTTACAGGCTCAAACGTGGAAGGAATTTGCCTTGTCTCAGATGAGACTTTGGACTGTGGACTTTTGAATTAATGCCCAAATAATTTAAGACTTTGTTGGACTGTGGGAAGGCATGATTGGTTTTTAAATATGAGGACATGAGATTTGGGAGAGGACAGGGGCAGAATGATACGGTTTGGCTGTGTCACCACCAAAATCTCATCTTGAATTCCCAGGTGTTGTGGGAGGGACCAGTTGGGGGTAACTGAATCATGGGGACCGGTCTTTCCCATGCTGTTCTCATGATAGTAAATAAGTCTCAAGAGATCTGATGGTTTTATAAGGAGGGGTTTCCCTGCACAAGCTCTCTCTTTGCCTGCTGTCATCCATGTACAATGTTACTTGCTCCTCCTTGCCTTCCACCATGATTGTGAGGCATCTCCAGCCACATGGAACTGTAAGTCCATTAAACTCTTTCTTTTGTAAATTGCCCAGTCTTGGGTATCTCTTTATCAGCAGCATGAAAACAGATTAATACAGGAGGTTTAAGCACAAGAGTCATCCAAATAATTTACTTTGTTTCATCAATTCTGCAATGAACTCTTTTTTCTAAATTTTAATATTTCTAAAATTAGAATGTATCTTATAAGTATTGGTATCATGTGAGGATCAAGCAGTCACCATTGCCTCTGTATGTGCAAATATTAATCGTGCATGAATTAAAACTTATAGAATAGGTTTCAGCAGTATAAAAGCAAAACCTGGGCACAATAAGAGCACCACTCTTTTTATACCCAAGAACCAAATGGATGTGGGAAGGAATTAGAAGGTGGTGCATCAGACAAGTTTAGCAGCATTCCAGAATTCCTAAAGGAAGAGTCCAAGGTAGATTAACTACATATAGTTTCCAAAGCCATGTTAAATGCCAGCACAATTTGGTTTTAGTTCTATGACTTCCTTTAAGATACATTGCATCACCACGTTATTGATAACTGGAAGGACCATACTGTGTATATAAGACACTGAATTGAAAAGTGATCGGGAGACTTGGCCTTGAATATGAAGAAGGTGTAGAAATACCTTATTTTGCCTTTTTTAAAACAATAGATAATTGATATTACACAGATTATAAAATAATTTTCACAATCGAAGTCTATTTTCAAATACCACTATACTGCTTCATGGGTAGTAAGAGTATCTTATAATAAAGTATTCCCAATTCTCCCTCCCATCCCTTAGAACATTGGTGTCATTCATTTCACTTATCCATAAGCTATATATTGTTGTTATTGTTTTAAACAAATGTTATTGGTTAGATCAATTCTAAAAAATACAAGATTCTATTTCACTTTTATTTATTCCTTTTATAACACTCTTCCTTTATGTAGATAAAATATTTTCACCTGTGTTATTTTCCTTTCTCTAAAAAAACTAATATATCTTGTAAGGCACGTCTATTAGTAAAAATTTCCCCAATTTTGGTTTGATTGAGAAAATCTTTATTTTACCTTTACCTTTGCTGAAGTCAGAATTCTAGGTTGTCTTTTTTCCTTTCAACACTTTAAATATTTCACTCTACTCTCTTCTTGCTTAAATGGTTTCTGAAGAGAAGTCTGATAAAAGTTTTATCCTTGTTCCTCTCTAGGTAAGATGTTTTCTGCTTTTTATCAGATTTTCTTCACTTTGAATATGATATGCCTAATACCTTAGGTTTACTTCAGTTTGAATATGATATGCCTAATATCCTAGATTTTCTTCAGTTTGAATATTATATGCCTAAATATAGGGTTTTTTTATATTTATGCTCCTTGATGTTCATGATTTGAGCTTCATGAGCTTAAATTTCATGGATCTGTGGTTTGCTGTCTGTCATTAAGTTTGGAAAATTCTCAGTCATTACTATTTCAAATATTTATTCTTCTTTCTCTTTCTTCCTTCTCCTCTGGTAATGCCATTACTTATATGTTACATCTCTTGCAGTTGTCTCACACTTCTTGAATATTCTCTTCCATCATTTTCCTTATTTTTTTCTCATTGCATTTCAGTTATGAAAATTTCTATGAGCGTATTTTCAAGCTCACTGATTATTCTTCCATATAAATGTGAATTTCTACTCATGAGCCCATTAAAGGCATTCTTCATTTCTGCTAGTGTTGTTTATTGCTAGCATTTTCTTTCTATTATTTCTTAGAGTTTCCACTTCTCAGCTTATGCTACCCATCTGTTCTGACATGTTGTCCATATTTTCCATTTTGATTTCCCAGTATAATTCCAAAATCTCCACCATATCTAAATTGGGTTCTGTTGTTTGGTTTATCTGTTTGGACTGTGTTTTGTTTGTTGTTGTTTTTGTTTTGCTTTGTTTTTGCCTTTTAGTATACCTTATAATTATTTTTAACAGCTAGACATTTTATCAGATTGAAGGAACTGAGGCATATGGCCTTTTAGAGTGAGGTTTTATGTTTATCTGTATAGGAATTAGACTGTGTTTACTATTTGCTGTACCTATAGGTATCAGAGACTAACAATTCCTCTAGTGTCTTTGTTTCTCTCTTCCTTGTTGCCTTTGGGCTTCTCTAGAGACTCCTTCTTAAATAGAGTTTGTGCTCTGAAATTGCTCTCAGCTACAATCTCGGGTTATACAGGAGCCCTATTGATATTGGTGGGGGTGGAGGGAAGGAAGTACTCTACAATCTTATTACCATGTGTTAGTCTTTTAGTGAGACTATGCCCCTAGACTGTGATCTTTGCACATACTTTCTAGCTTTTTCTGCCTCACATGAAAAAGAAGACTAGAGGGTGCAGGAGTTGGGTATTTACTTTCCCTCATAGGTTTATTAAGCTCTGGTAAAACTCACATTGGTTAGAAGCTGATAAAATAGTTTCCTTTGAGGGCACAGAACACTCTAGGTATATTTCAAAATAGTTACTCTTCCTCTTGGTATTAGAAGCATGAGGCAATTTTCCTCTGACCTTGACCCTGAGAGCTTGATGAAGCTCCTGGAGGTAAAACTCATAAAAGTATGGGTATTGCCTTCCAAAACCTGGGCTCCCAGGGTTTTTAACCTTTCAGACTTCAGCAATTATTTAATCATCTTTTAAGTGTTTAAGTCTCCAGATATGGCTTCTGCTCCCAGTAAGTGCTCTGATTTCTGTATCTGCCAATCTCTCTAGTTTTTAGGGTAGCAGTTTGACCTGTGTCAGTAATTTTATGAGGGATTTAAAAACAGTTGTTGATTTTCAGTTTGTTGAGTTTTTTCTTTTTTTTCTTTTCTTTCTTTCTTTCATTTTTCTTTTGTTTTGTTTTGTTTTTGTTGTTGTTCAAGACAGAGTCTCACTCTGTTGCCCAGGCTGGAGTACAGTGGCACAATCTTGGCTCACTGCCAAGATTCCTCCACTTCCTGAGTTCAAGCGATTCTCCTGCCTTAGCCTCCCAAGTAGCTGGGATTACAGGCATGTAGCACCATGCCTCACCAATTTTTTGTATTTAGTAGAGATGAGGTTTCACCATGTTGGTCAGGCTGGTCTTGAACTCCTGACCTCAGGTGACCTACCCACCTTAGCATCCCAAAGTGCTGGGATTACAGGCACGAGCCATTGTGCCCAGCCTGTTCAAATTTTTCTTGTTAGAATATGACTAACAACTTCCAAACTGTTTACATGTCAGACTAGAAACCTTCCAAACTATTTACATGTCAGACCAGAAACCAAACTTTAATCTTATGACTCTATAGTGATATATGATATAACCCTATGTCTCATTAAATTTAAAAGATATTTTCATAGAAAATAGAAATTTAAGTGCTAAAAATTGGGTCATTATTTTAATAGCTAAACTTCTTTCTTAGTAGTGAATAAAATAATTGTACCACCTAAAAATCAACCCTGTCTCTGATTTGTATAAATACAATAGGACAATTAAAATCACTGTTTTTAAAAATAATCTTGTCTACAGAGACAAGACTGGAAACAGGTAAACCAATCAGGAGCTTGCTTTGATATTTTAGAAATGAAAGGGTAATGAGTAGATTCAGTGCAGTTAAGTTTAGGAGCCTTGATTCACAATTGAAATTAGTTGAATGAAACTTTTCTTAGCCTGCTGACCATGTTCCTACAAGGAAAACATCTTGGATAAGATCTCAGAAGGTAAGACCTGCATGTTTGCGGCTAGAATGGTCAGCCTGTGGAGCCATCAAGAGGTCCAGAATGAGGCATCCTGAGACTCAAAAAGATACTTAAGAGAATTTAGAATTCATGACTGAAGAAAAGTTTATTAAGACTGAAAGTATAGGAATGCAAAGTTGATTCAACATACTCTAATCGATAAATCTGATTTATTACATAAACAGAACTAAAGACAAAAATCACATGATTATTTCAATAGGTGCAGAAAAATTTTTTAACAAAATTCAACATCCACTCATGTTAAAAATTCAATAAACTAGGTATTTCAGGAACATATCCCAAAATAATAAGAGCCACAAATGACAAACTCAACAGCCAACATCGTACTGAATAGGCAAAAGCTGGAAGCATTCCCCCTGAAAACTTACACAAAACAAGGATGCCCTCTTTCACCAGTCCTATTCAACATAGTATTGGAAGTTCTGGCCAGAGCAATTAAGAAAGAGAAACAAATAAAGCACAGCCAAATAAGAGACGAAGTCAAACTATCCCTGTTTTCAGACTATACGATCCTGTATCTAGAAAACCCGATAGTCTCAGCCCAAAAGCTTCTTAAACTGATAAACAACTTCAGCAAAGTCTCAGGATACAAAATCAATGTGCAGTAATGATTAGCATTCCTATACACCAACGACTAGCAAGCAGAGAGCCAAATCATGAACAAACTCCCATTTGCAATTGCTACAAAAAAGGAATAAGATACTTAGGAATACGGCTAACAAGGGAAGTGAAGGACCTCTTCAAGGACAACTACAAACCACTGCTCAAATAAATCAGAGATGACGCAAACAAATGGAAAAACACTGCATGCTCATGGATAGGAGAATCAATATTGTTAAAATGGCCATACTGCTCAAAGCAATTTATAGATTCAATGCTGTTTCTAACATGCTATCATTGACCTTCTACTCAGAACTAGAGAGAACTATTTTAAAATTCACATGGAACCAAAAAGAGCCTGAATAGCCAAGGCAATCCTAAGCAAAAGAACAACACTGGCAGCATCATACTACCTGACTTCAAATTATACTACAGGACTACAGTAACCAAAACAGCATGGTACTGGTACAAAAACAGACACATAGACCAATGGAACAGAATAAAGAACCCAGAAGTAAGACCACACCCCTACAACAACCATCTGATCTTCAACAAACCTGACAAAGACAAGCAATGAGGAAAGAATTCTCTATTGAATAAATGGTGCTGGGATAACTGGCAAGCCATATGCAGAAGATTGAAATTGAAACGCTTCCTTACACTATATACAAAAATTAACTCAAGATGGATTAAAGACTTAAATGTACAACCCCAAACTATAAAAACCCTAGAAGAAAATCTACGCAATACCATTCAGGACATAGGCACAGTCAAAGATTTCGTGACAAGGATGCCAAAAGTAATTGCGACAAAAGCAAAAATTGACAAATGGGATCTAATTAAACTAAAGAGCTTCTGCACAGCAAAAGAAACCATCAACAGAGTAAACAGACAACCTACAGATGGGAGAAAATGTTTGCAAACTACACATCTGAAAAGGTCTAACATCCAGCATCTATATGAAACACTTAAAAATTTGCAAGAAAAAAGCAAATAACCCCATAAAAAAGTGGGCAAAGGACATGAACAGACAGTTTTCAAAAGAAAACATACATGCAGTCAACAAACATAGGAAAAAAACATTCAACATTGCTTATCACTGGAGAAATACAAATCAAAAACACAAGATACCATCTAACACTAGTCAAATGGCTATTAATAGAAAGTCAAAAATAGCACATACTGGCAAGTTTATGGAGAAAAAGAAATGCTTATACACTGTTGGTGGCAGTGCAAATTAGTTCAGCCATTGTGGAAGACAGCGTGGCAATTCCTCAAAGACCTAAAGACAGAAATATCATTCTGCCAGCAATCTCATACCCAGAGGAATATAAATCATTCTGTTATAAAGACACATGCACACATATGCTTATTGCAGCACTATTCACAATAGAAAAGGCATGAAATCAACTTAAATATCAATCAATGATAGACTGGATAAAAAGAATGTGGTACATATATACCATGGAATACTATGCAGCCATAAAGAAAAATGAGATTATGTCCTTTGCAGGGACATGGTTGGAGCTGGAGGCCATTATCCTTAGCAAACTAATGCAGGAACAGAAAACTAAAAACTACATGTTCTCACTTATAAGTGGGAGCTAAATGATGAGAACACACGGACTCATAGAGAGGAATAACACTCACTGGGTATTGGAGGGTGGAGTGTGGGAGGAGGGAGAGGATCAGGAAAAATAACTAATGGGTACTAGGCTTAATACGTGAGTGATGAAATAATCTATACAACGACCCCTCATGACACAAGTTTCCCTATGTAACAAACCTGCACATGTACCCATGAACTTAAAAGTTAAAAAATTAAAAATAAATAAATCATCAAAAAAAGAGACAAAGATGCAAACATAAAATAAAAGATTTTAGGAGAAAAAACCTATAACATTAAATTTAAACTTAAAATGGAAATATCAACATAAATTCATAATTTTTAAGATTATATTTTCTAGTGTCATTAATAATAAGGCCTAGAAATACCTAGAGCTTAGATCTTAATTTCTAAATACTAATTCCCATTCAAGGAACCAAGGCTCTTTGAAGAAAACTTTTTATTTATTTTATGTATTTTGAAGAAATAAAAATCAGGGAGCCTACAGTGACATAAAAAAGAAAATCTTAAGAGAGGAAAACAAGAGGCTTCTCTTTATAGAAGAATGAATGTCAACTAAAAATGCGGAAGCAATAATTTTAAAATTTCATCATAGAAAAAAATTGATAGTGAGTATAATTGCAGTCAAGAACTGTGAAGTATCTGAGATATTATGCTGCTTGCAGGCTGTTAACCTGCCAATTTAGTGGGTACTGGAAAAGACACAACACTCCTAGGTCAGAGTGAAATGACTATTATTCAGCAGGAATATTCAGAGTGAAATGACTATTATTCAGCAGGAAACATTAGCTTACTGTTTGCATTTATTTTCCTTTGTTCCTTATGGTGTTCAGATTAATCCAGGTGCATGCTATACACACAGTGGGTTTGATTCTTGGGCTAGGAAAAAGGGACTCCTAGCAAACCTACTCAACTTTTGCCTTAGAAGGAGATTTTCTCTTTATTATCTTGGACAGGAAATAAATCTGCCTTTTGTTCCAGAAGGGGATATTGTCTCAATCTTCCAAGGCAGTTTGCTATACAAATATATTTGAAAAGACAGCCCAGAGTGAAAACAATCAATCCTCTGCTTGCATAAGGGTCAGAAAGAGAAGAGCCCTATGAAGAATAGTCTCCTAACATGTATCACTCCACAGATTGCTTAACGATTGCTGAAAGAAAATACCAGCTTTACAATGGAATGGCCTAATGCTCGGCCCCTTGACTGAGTGACAGAATTTCGCATCATGAATAGAGAGACAACTCGATACTATATCCCTCCAGATGTGTTACACAATATGAAGTATTCTACATCAACTATGAAGTGTCATAATTTTTAACCTGAACCTCATCAAGCTCCTAGACTTAGTGAGCTACCTTCCAGTTTGTTAGTAGTCAATATAGAGATAGAGGAACCAATTAAAGGACATCATGAAGAAAGCATCAGAAAAATTCTGAAAAATTCTACAAGTTTTAAATTACTCAAAAAAGATTAAGACCATTGAAACAACAAAGCAAGTGAAAGAATTGCTCCAGACTAAAAGTTATGAAAAAGCACAAAAAAAAATGTAATATATAAAATTAAATTGAGTCCTTGCTTTAGAAAAGAAAATAGCCATGAAAACATTCCTGGGACAAATGGGAAGCTTTAGGTACAAACTGTGTATGAGATGACACTATGCATCTCCATTTTCTACTCTTCTTCATACTCTTCTTCATACTCTTCCTAGGAAATCCTCTGCAATGTACCTTACCTTGCTGCGATATTTTCTGAGTTAACTCTTGTCCCTTCTTTATGACTTATATCAGGCCTCATGTTCTACAAAAGAGCTTTCCCATTCATACTTCCCCTACAGACTGTGTGATTTGCTCCTTTTCCTCAATAGCCCACACACATATTTATCATGATGTTTATCACATTTTAATTAACAATTTGTATGTCTTTCCTTGCCATGAGACTAAATCCAATGAGAACAGGGACTATGCCCTATTCATCTATGTATCTTTATTATCTATTATTTAATAACTACTTGTGAGCTGGGTATCTAGATGGATAGATGGATTAATAGAAGATCCTAGGGCCAATATAAGGACTTAATGGCCTTTAGATAGAAACCTAAAAGAAAAGATAGCACTCCCAAGCTTTAGGGACAAAAGAGCACCCCAGAGGAAGGAGATAACCAAAAAGACATTAACTTGGTGACAAAACCTAGGCTGTTTGAGTGTGATTTTATTCAGCAAGAAAGTTTGTACTTTGATGTCCTTTCTCTTTATAAATACTTACTGTTGATCTTCCCCATGCTGGCTTCAACCAGCATATCTGAACTGATGATTTCTACCTCTCCAATTCTAGCTTTAAGCCTTCTCTGAAAATTCAAACCAAAAATGCCATCTGCTTATTGGTAATCATCAAGGGAATTTCTTTCTCTTATTCTAAGGTGGGTTTAGGAAGCAGAGACAGGATACTCAGTTTTAGAAACTGATTTAATTAATACTGGCATTGAATTCAGTACTGACAGAAATAAATAACCAAAAGAATAGCAATTAAAAGAGGAAAACTAGATGAGAAAAAGAGAGGAATTTATAAGCCTAAGTTTTTAAAATTTCAGTATATAGAATAATTTCATACACTATTACTGAATCAGATATGATCAATTGCTACCTAAATCTCACCTACAAAATAAAATATTGTGCATCTTGTACTTTTGCAAACATTTTTAAATTTCATAACTCAATACTGCATGCTGCCCATACCCACCTCCAAATCTCTTCATTCCCTCATTCATTTGTCAAAAGAAAGGACTACGAAATAGAGGTTTTCAAATGTTTGGAATGTTAGCATTTGTGAGTTCTAGTAATTGAGGTCTTCAAATAATTTTTTACAAGTCACCACATCATAACAGATATATCTTAAAACTTTGACATTGCACACACTTAGGAATTTCATTCTTGTTTTTCTTCAGTTGTTGTTAAAAGAACTGTTAAAATGTTAAAAATGAGCCCTTCCACTCATTGAGCCCTTCTACAATCCCTTCCAGATTGTCCACTGAAAGACTTTTCTAAGAACTTTTTTTTAGTCCACTTTACATGTCAATTTGACTGAGCCATGGGATACCTCAATATCTGATTAAACATTATCTCTGGGTGTGTCTGCGAGGGTGTTTCTGGAAGATATTAGCACTTGCATTGGTGGGCTGAGTAAAGTGGACGGCCCTCCTCAGCATGAAGGCCTGCATAAAACAAAGGCAGAGGAAAGTTGGATTCCCTCTTCCTCTACCTAACTGCATACACGAACATCAATCTGCTACTGTGCTCACCATTCCTGGACCTCAGGCCTTAATACTAGAACTGCAATCTACACCAACAGTTCTCTCAGGCCTTCAAATTACACCACTGGCTTTCCTGGGTCTCCAGCTTGCAAATGGCAGATCATGGGACTTCTCAGCCTCCACAATCACTTGAGCCAATTCCTTATTTTACACACACACACACACACACACACACACACACACACATATATATATATATTTCCCATGGTGTTCTGTTTCTCTGGAGAGCACTAATAGAAAACTCTATGTATATTTGACGAAATTTGCCTACCTTGCTTCATTTTATTTAAATATTTTTTCTAAGGAAACCTTTATAGATTCTCTTTGACGCTGTTACCTCTTGGTTATTGGTAAGTTTCCTCCATACCAAATACTCCTGCTTTATTTTACTATCTATTAAGGGTATCACCATTATCTCTTTTATTTAAATTTAGAACTTCAGTATCATCTTTGAGAAAATGGTTTTTTGCTTTCTTTGGTGTTTTTAAAGTTATTCCATTAAAACACATTAACATTTACTTATAAAGATGTACACTTAGAGGAATGCTTTTAAGTAACATTCAAACATTAAAAGAATTTTCAGATCTCATCTATCAGTTGCGTAGTTCTAACTAGATAAGTAAAATTATATTCAGCAAGTCAATTTTCAGAAGGCGGCTGAGCAGATTCAGCCTCCTATGACAAACACAGCTTACTCCTCTAAGACAGCAAACACAATTCTCTAGAGTAAACATTCTAGAAAATGTAGTTGTTTGGGTTTCTTTTTTTTAAAAATCCATCTTAAGTTTATAAAACATCAATCCTTAAATGTAGTAAAACAAACCTTAGACTATTATAGGAAAGCCTTATATCCTTTTCAGTAAACAGATTGACAGGAATTCAACATTAAGATGACAAGATACAAAACAATTGAATTTAGCTTAAAATTTGAGGTGCATATTTAGCTTCTAACACCATATGGGTACATGTGGATATTAACTATTCAGTTATTAGTTAAAAAGAAAAAAACTGATTTTGATAATTTCACTACTTGTTCAAATGACTTAGTAGAAACTTGATCAAATTGCTACATTGACCATGGACCTTTCCATCATAGATTTACTGACTAATGAAAAAGCTGCATTCAAGCTAACTAAATTCAAGATGGAAACACAGATGCTTGAAAGTGTTTCTATTCCTTCCTTTTGCACCCAGGTGTCACTTCTCCCACCCACATCCACACGGCTATGATCTAAATGTTGTCCTCTCAAACAACGTAGGAGTCAATGGAGGATTTAAATGTCCTTTTGGTTTTTTTCCTTTCAACTTAACTTGTTTTTTTAATCACCCAGGAAATTTCCCAGTTCTCTTTTCTCTCACACATACACACACACACATTTTCAGTAAAAACTAATTTCAGAGAAGTTACATGTTAAATCTTTCTCTTGGAGACTGTTAAGGGAGTTCTCAACCTGGAAATGAAAGAATGATACCTGATACCAAAAAAAGAACAGACCCGCTAAAGGAACCACACAATAGAAACTACAAAGCAACCAAGTAACCTCACAATAGGATCAACACATCACATATCAATATTGACCTTGAATGTAAACTGCCTCAGTGCACCCCTGTAAAAGGCACAAAGTAGCAAGCTGGATAAAAAGATAAGAGCCATCTGTCTGCTGTCTTTAAGAGACCCATATCACATGTAATTACTCAGAGAATATTATAAACAACTCTATGCAATCAAACTGGAAAATCTAGAATAAATGTAAAATTTCTGGAAACAATCTCCCAAGATTGAATCAGGAAGAAATTGAAATCCTGAACAGAACAATATCAAATTCCAAAATTGAATCAGTAATCAAAAACCTACCAACCACAAAAAGTTCCAGACCTCATGGATTCACAGCCAAATTCTACAAGATATATGAATAAGAGCTTATATTAGTTCTGAAACTATTCCAAAAAAATTGAGAAGGAGGGATTCCTCTCCAATTTATTCTACAGCCAGCATTGCCCTCACACAAAAACCTGGCAAAGACACAATGAAAAAAGAAAATTACAGACAAATATCCCTGATGAACACAGACATAAGCGTCTTCCAAAAAAAATACTAGCAAACTGAATCCAGCAGCACATGAGAAAGTTAATTCACCATGATCAAGTAGGCTTCATTCCTGACATGCAAGTTTGGTTCAACACAGGCAAATCAATGAATGTGATTTACCACATAAACAGAATTAAAAACAAAAACCATATCATTATATCAATACAGGAAGAAAAATCTTACTGTAAAATCCAATACTCTTTCATGATAAAAACCCTCAACAAACTAGGCATTGAAGGAACATGCCTCAAAATAATAAGAGACATCTATGACAAACCTACAGCCAGCATCATTCTGAACAGGCAAAAGCTAGAACCATGCCCTCTGAGAACTGAAACAAGACATGAATGCCCACTTTCACCACTCTTATTCAACATAATACTGGAATTCTTAGTGATGTGGTTTGGATCTGTGTCCCCACCCAAATTTCATGTCAAATTCTAAGCCCCAGTGAGATTCTGCACAGCAAAAGATACTATCAACAGAGTAAACAGACAATCTACAGAACGGGAGAACATATTCACAAACTATGCATCTAACAAAGGTCTAATGTGCAGAATCTACAAGGAACTTAAACAATTCAACAAGCAAAAAAACAACCCCATCAAAAAGTGTGCAAAAGACATGAACAGAGACTTCTCAAAAGAAGGCATTTAATGGTTAACATGCATATGAAAAAAAAGTTTAACATCACTAATTATCACAGAAATCTAAATCAAAACCACAATGAGACACCATCTCACACCAGTCAGAATGGCTATTATTTAAAAAAAAAAAAAAAAAACGCACAGAAAGACAGATGCTGGTGAGGCTGCAGGGAAAAGGGAATACTTATACACACTTGGTGGGAATGTAAATTAGTGCAGCTGCTGTGGAAAGAAGTTTGGAGATTCCTCAAAGAACTTAAAAGAGAACTACCATTTGAAAAAGCAATCCCATTACTGGGTATATATCCAAAAGAAAATAAATTGTTCTGTCAAAAAAACACATGTACTCATATGTTCATCACAGCACTATTCACAATAGCAAAGTCATAGTATCAACCTAGAACCATCAATGGTGACTGGATACAGAAAATGTGGCACATATACACCATGGAATACTATGCAGTGATTTAAAAAAAGAACAAAATGATGTCCTTTGCAGCAACATAGATGCAGCTGGAGGCCATTATCCTAAGTAAATTACTGCAGGAACAGAAAACCAAATACCAAATATTCTCACTTATGAGTGTGAGCTAAACATTGGGTATTCATGGACATAAAGATAGCAACAATAGAAACTAGGGGCTACTAGAGAGGGGAGAGCTTTAGTAGTCCCTAGCTTCTACTGTTGCTATCTTTATGTCCATGAATACCCAATGTTTAGCTCACAGTTATTAGTGAGAATATTTGTTATTTGGTTTTCTCTTCCTGCAGCAATAGTAATGGAGGGGGACAGGTGTTGAAAAACTCACTGTTGAGTACTGTGCTCACTACCTGGGTGACAGGATCAATTGTACCCCAAACCTCATCATCACACAATATACACAAACCTGCACATATACCTCCTGAATCTAAAATAAAAGTTGAAATTATTTTTTAAAATTTTCCTCTTGGATGCAAACAATGTTCATTAGCATATTAAGAGTTTGAAAGGTACATTTTGAAGGAAATCTGTTTAATGCCACTTCAACCCCTTAGACAACAGAATTTTTAATTCATTATAACATCTTTAAGATATATTTTTAAAAAATAAGTCCTATGGAAACCCTTTGGCAAATCCTTTCATCAATGGCGGAATTCTTTTACTTTCTTACTCTTTCTTCCTAGACTCTCTGCCCTCACACCTTTCTACCAGGGCCCATCACTCTACCGTGGCCCAGAAATATATCTCTTATTTAGTTCCCCTTATTAAGATGTTTGCCATCTTTCCACAACAGCTAATGTTTCAGGCAAAGTTAAGAAAAGAGAATTAAGAAAAACATGGTGCCCTAATATCAATGGCATGAGATTCCTAGAAAACCAAAGACATCAAGGCATCTTTCATGCAATGTACCTCACAGGGTATAATGCTTACATAATTTTTATGGCAGTATTATATTCATACTACAAATTTAAGTGTTTAATGCTTTCAGGCTCTAAAATGTGTATTTAATGAGTGATAATAATATAATATTAGATGTTGATTTTTTCCTAATTAGCTAGTATGCAAAATAAGTTACAAACATTGCTCTTGCCTTTTAAAAGTTTATAATCTGTTAAACACAGAAAAACATAGACTCTACAGAAAAATACAGCATCCAGTGATCAATTCAACTTGTATGTTATTTAACCCACATATACTTTGCACCAAACAGCGCAGGCATGATAAGGCACAAACAGGCTATCATTGAATCTAGGTAGCTAAAACATTTAAAAACCAGAAAATCATGTTATTAAAAGGTAAGAGAGAGATAAAAATAGTGAAGAGAAGAAGAAAATATAGAGTGTGGCAGACCGATTCTAAGGAGGTCCCCATGATTCTTAATGTGTTGACACCCTTGTGTAATTTCTTCTCCTTGAGTGTTGGTAAGATCTGTTACCTGCTTCTAACCAATGAAACATGGCAGAGGGGATTGATTACATATAGAGTATTACACGAAAGTATACAGCCCATCATACTGAAGTCTCTCCTGCTCTACTGCTGGCTTTGAAGAAGTGAGCTGCCATGAATCTTACAGCTTTAAGAAAATGAATTTTGCCAACAACCTGAGGAAGCTTGGAAGTAGATCCATTCTCTGTTAAGCCTTCAGATGAGAACCCAACTCATCCTGACTGATACCTTAATTTCAGACTTATGAAACCCTAATCAGAGGACCCAGTTAAGCTGTACCTGAACTCCTGGCCTACACAAACCATAAGATAATGTATGTGTGTTATTTCAAGCCACTACATTTGAGGTATTTGTTATGCAAAAGATAATTTATGCATAGAGTTTCAAAGGAAAGAATATCTAATAATGAGCAATAGGACAGTTTTTATTGCAGAGGTTGCCTAGTTATAGATGTTATGGATTTTTAAGGAACGGTTATTATTTAACCCTAAGTTATTAAAGCAACAACTATCTCTTAATTTTGGGAGATGTAAATTCAAATTTAAAACTTTGAAATTACTAAAATAAAGACATGTGAATAAGAAACATTTATATAGCTTGAAACATCACATTGCTGACTTCAAATTATACTACAAGGCTATATTAACCAAAACAGCATAGTACTGGCATGAAAATAGACACATAGATTAATGGAACAGAATAGAGAACACAGAAATAAAGCAACGTACATGTAGCCAATGGATCTTTGACAAAGTTGACAAAAACAAACACTTGGAAAGGAATACCGTATTCATTAAAAGGTGCTGGGAAAATTGAATTGCTATATGCAGAAGAATGAAACTGTGCCACTACCTTTTTCCATATAAAAATATTAACTCAGGACATATTAGAGACTTAACTGTAACACCTGAAACTATGAAAATACTAGAAGAAAACCTAGAAAAAATTTTTCTGGACATTAGCCTGGGTAAAAAATCCATAACTAAGACCACAAAAGCAAATGCAGTAAAACCAAAAACAGACAATTGGGACTTGATTAAACCATAAATCTTCTACACAGCAAGAGATAATCAACAGAGTAAACGGACAACTTTTAGAATGGGAGAAAATATTTGCAAATTCTGCATCTGGCAAAGGACTAATATCCAGAATTTACAAGGATCTCAAACAAGTCAACAAGAAAAAAACAAATAACCCCATTAAAAAGTAGGCAAAGCACATAAACATATGTTTCAAAAGAAGACATCGAATGGTTAACAAGCATATGAAAACAATGCTTAACATCACTAATCATCAGAGAAATCCAAATTAAAACCACAATGGGATACCATCTTACAATATTCAGAATGGCTATCATTAAAAATTTTTTAAATAACGAATGTTGGTGAGGATGCAGAGAAAAGGAAACACTGATACACCATTGGTAGGCATGGAAATTAGTACAACCTCTATCAAAAACGGTATGGAGACTTCTCAAAGAACTAGAAATAAAACTGCCATTCAATCCAGCAATCCCACTACTGGACATCTACCCAAAGGAAAAGAATCCACTCTATAAAAAGGAAACCTGCACTCATGTTTATCACAGCACTGTTCACAACTGCAAAGATATGGAATCAACCTAAGTGTCCATCAGAAGATGACTGGAGAAAGAAAATGTGATATGTGTGTGTGCATACATAAAATGGAGTACTACTCAGCCATTAAAAAAAAATAAAGCCATGTCTTTTGCATTAACATGGATAGAACTGGAGGCCATTATCTTATGTTAAAAAAACTGAAACAGAAAGTCAAATATTGCATATTCTCACTTACAGGTGGGAGCTAAATAACATGTACACAGGGACATATAGTGTGGAATAATAGACTTTGGAGACTCGGAAGTGTGGGGGGGGGCAGTGAGGAATGAGCAAGCATTTAATGGATACAATGTACACTATTCAGGTGATGGTTACACTAAAAGCCCAGACTTCACCACTATGCAATATATCCATGTAACATAACTGCACTTATACCTACCCCTTAAATATCTATCAGTAAAAGAGAAGGAGACAGCTATAGCCCAGGCTGCCTAGAGCATAGGGTGTAACCAGGAAGAAGTAACCAATCTGGCTACATTTTGCAGGATAACCCTAATTATTACACAGAGGAGTTTGTCCTTTATTTGGGTATCAACTAGTAACTTAAGTTTGGCAGTGATGTGTTGGAAGAAGTGTTAAGAGATTAGTCTGGTAAGGCAAGGCCTATGCATTGTGTTGGAGAAGGGAGAAAGACCACAGGAATCAAGAGCAACTGAGGTAAGAAGAGACTAGATTAAGGGATCGAGGGGGAAGAATTGAAGTGTGTGATGATTCATTCTATGTGTCAACCTGACTGGGTGAAGGAATGCTCAGATAGCTGGTAAAACGTTATTTCTGGGTATATCTGTGAGGGTGTCTTCAGGAGATATTAAAATTTGAGTCCTTACACTTACTGAAGAAGATAACCCTCAACGATGCAAGTAGGCATCACCCAATCCTTTGAGGGCCTGAATAATACAAAAAGACAGAGTGTATTAGTGTGTTCTCATGCTGCTATAAAGAAATGCCTGAGACTGGGTAATTTATAAAGAAAAGAGGTTTAATTTGCTCACAGTTCCACAGGCTTAACAGGAAGCATGGCTGAGGAGACCTCAGGAAATTTACCATCACGGCAGAAGGCAAAGGGGAAGGAGGCTTGTCTTACATGGCTGGAGCATAAAGAAGTTGGGGAGGGAGGTGCCACACACTTTTAAACAACCAGATCTCATGAGAACTCTATCATTTGAATAGCACCAAAGGGACGGTGCTAAGCCATTCATGAGAACTCCACCCCCATGATCCAATCACCTGCCACCAGGCTCCACCACCAACACTGGGGATTACAATTTTACATGAGATTTAAGAAGGGCACAGATCCAAACCATATCTCAGAGGAAGCACAAATTTTCTCTCCCTTCTTGAGCTGAGACATCCATTTTCTCCTGCTGTCTGACATTGGAGCTCTTGATTTTCAGGCTTTTGGACTCTGGGACTTATATCAGCTGTCCCCCACAATCCATACACCAACCCTGGGTTTCAGCTTCAGAACTCACCTTCCACTTCAGACTGAACTACATCACCAGCCTTCCTGGTTCTCAAACTTGCAGATGACATATTGTGGGACTTTGCAGCCTCCATAACCATGCAGGCCAATTCCCATAATAAACCTCTTCTTATTTGTGTGTGTGTGTGTGTGTGTGTGTGTGTGTGTGTGTGTGTGTATGGTGTATGTGCATATACCCATATAAACACATATTTATATCCTATACATTCATCATATTGGTTCTGTTTTTCTGGAGAAGGTTGACTAATACATAGTGGGAGCAATATCCAGAGGCATGTGCCAGTGGAAGGAAAAGGGCTTAGTAACTGGTGAGCATAGAAGGGCAGGGTTGACTCAAAGGTTTCAAACTTAAGCTTCCTGTCATAAACAGATAAAAGAGATCCATGTATGGTAAAAGGAAAGGAGGTAAAGGAGCTATTAAATTATAAGATGGGGCCACTGCCAAGCATTTTTGTCAATGTGTCTTGATGTAACAGTCTTATCCAAATTCCTAAGTACTTCATTGAAAGTGTCTCAAAACAAAGCAAGATAGCTCTATGCGGCAGTATTAGAAAAAAGAGTGAGTCAAATCCTGCTATCAGCTGTATCCGTGCAATATCCTTTAAACTTTTATATGCATGACTGTGGACAAACTATGAGCAGAGTTAATAATTTTGTTATCATTAAACTACCTTTCTCAAATATACGCATAATGTGATTTTTTAAAATACAATGAGATACCAGACACCTTTCTTCAGTGAAAAGTGAAAAAAAAAAAATGAGGATTTAATATCCTCAAGAAGCTAATTATAGGTCATCAGATTACAGGTAATTCAGAGAAGCTACAAAATCTAGCATCTCTATTTCCACCGGCACATACATTGAAACCACTCTGACAACGCTGTCATTCTCCTTTGTGAGACCAAGGCAGGATGGCAGGCTCTAAATAATGCATAAGCCACCGGCATTCCTGTTCATATCCCTTTTCAAAAAATGGTGAAGAGTCTCTTTTATAGTCCATAAAGGATTGAAGTCATATGGTGAATCCTGATAATTGCTTTCAGAAGGAGCTTTTGGCACAAGCTCTAGGGTCTTCAGTTCACTCATGTCGGGAACACAGACTGCCACTGCATATAGATGAGTACAGCGCCCAGAGAGCCACCCAGCTGCAGAGTTTTCCCAAGGTTGGAAAGATCCATGCCAGCTTGAAATCTTATCTCTACTCCTTCCTCACCAATTAGCATTTTTGTCACCCACATCATTCCTTTCTTATGAAGTCAAGTTAATATTTTACACAAGTCAACAGTGCTCTCAGAGAAGTGTGAAACTCTTTAACTCTGAATACAGATTTCAGTTAAGCAGACTGAAAAAAGAATAGAAAAAATAACCCACACGTACATTAGCACTAGCCCTCCATTTCTGGGCCACACAGATGCACACTGCCATTTCAACGTTTCACTGAGAGTAGGGCCAAAGAAGAACTACAGAGGGAGATGAAGTGGTGGGAAGAAACATGCTTTGTCTAAGCATAATATGTCTTCCTTCTTTTCTCTCCTCTCACTTTCTCTGGGTTCTCCTTAGGTTATAAACTCTCAGGATGAATTCTTCTGAGATCAGGCTAACCAAATCATCTCCCTCTGGTCCCTGAATTCACAGCAATTGTAATAGCAACATCCTCTTCCATGAGATTTCTTATATTGTTGCTTTGTTTCAGCATTTATTACGTGTATATGATTTACATGCACTCCAGGTAAAAGCCATAAAGTAGAGAATGTATGCTGTCCAATGGTTATCATCTATATTCTTTCTAGTGCATAGTACTAAGAACATAGGTTTTTAATAAATATTTATAAAATGAATAAACATTAACTTTAGAAGCCAGTTTCTTAGGAGTAGTGGGATTAGTGGCATGCACAGGATTTAGCTGAGAGTAACTATGCTAATGAAATTTTGTATAAAGAGAAGAAAACATAATTCCTGCTAGAGGAAAGGGGAGCAAGCTGGGAATTAGGAGCTGAAAATTCAACCTGTCCATGGTGCATTCACCACAAGGGCCAAATGTTTCAACTCAGTCTAGGACCATGGAAAGCTCTTAATGCTATTCAGTAGAGATTTACATGGTAGGGATTGTAAAGAGAAGTCAAATCAATTTGTCAAAGCATATTATTTTATCATCTGCATGACTTCTTTTGGAAATAATGTTTTCCAGTCACCTAGCATAGCTTAGCATTTTGTCTCATAGCCCTGGGTGGTAGTGGGTTGGTTGACTTGTCATATACATACACACACACACACGCGCGCACACACACACACACACAGTGATAAATGATCCTCAAGCCTACTTTACATGTATGAAAGCAGGCACAAAGGGGCAAAATACTTTGACCACAGCTTCATAACATCACATCAGGAGTCATGACATGGGACTTGTTCTTCTGTGACACAAGCCTGCATTTAGTCTTCAGTCAATGCACACTACAAAGAGGCAGTGTGATGAGGTAATGAAGTAGGTTACAGATCTGCTTTTGAGATCCTAGGCACTGCCCAACTTTAGGCAAATTACTTACCTCTCTCAGCCCTAGTTTTGACATCTGAAAAGGTGATTCCTAACAGCAGACATATTGTGATTGGAGATAAGCATAAAACAGTGGTTCTCAGTCCCTAAGAATCCCCAGCAGGGCTTATTAAAGACCACTTGCTGGACCCCATCCTTGGACTTTCTGATTCAGTAGTTCTGGAGTGGAGGCCAAGAATTTGCATTTCCAGTAAGTTCTCAGATGATGCTGATGTGAGGGTCTAGGGACCACACTTTGAAAACCTGTGATCTAATGCAACTATCACAGAATGGCCATTCAATAAGTACTGGCTATTATTATTTCTAAAGCAGAGAAGGCAAGAAATGCCAGATGATGGGGATGGCATTGAATAACCACAGGAGACATAACCAAGAGCACAAGTCCTGAAAACTCAACCCAGGTGGATGGTCATCTCAGCCAAAGTAAATCTGCAAGCCTTAAGAAGGAAGTGCTGCTCTTTAGTATTTATGTTTAAAAAAGAAATCCTTCATTTTACAAATGTCTTTTGTAAAAATTTTTAACGGCTCATACAATGGATTGTATGGAAATGATTTACTTGCCTGTCTACTTCCTCTTCATATGTGACCTCTTCTCTGAATGTGGTGAAACTTTAATGTCCTAGGAGTTGGATGATTAACATTAATGGGAGTTGCCTGTGTTAATCCCTTGTGCATAACTGGATTTTTATCTGTTAAACTTTTCCAGATTTAGCCCTTACATATGTAATACAATTTGTGTCAGAAAAATTCTGTAAATGTGTTTTATTTAAACGTGAACATTTGGAAGTTGGAATGTTGGCTCATCCATAGGAGACACAGAAATACTACTGAATATCTAATAGTTACAATTTTTAAGCAATTAATGCCCATATGTAGTGGCAATTTGAGAAAAAGAAGTGCCTGGGGACATGGAAAATCTCTTTTGTAACTGTATAGTAAAAAACCAATTATTGAGCCAGATTAAGTTTGAGATTTGGGGCCATACCTGTGTTCCCTATTTCTATTAATTTTCTCTGTCATCAAAACTTAGGAAAAGCAAAGATAGCACAAATGTTCTTATCTATCCACCCTTCATATCTGAGACTGATTCTGTTCTCAACTTTCGTCTCAACTGTTCCCTCATTTTTATTTCCATTTCCTCAGTTCAGAGCCTCATTTATTTTCAGTTGGATTATTTCAATAACTACTTAATTCCTCATTGCCCCATTCCAGGACATCTTATACCTAATGTCATATAATTTTTCTTGTCATGCCAACCCTCTCTTCATAAGGCAATGATTTGTATTGCCTAGTGAAGAAATGACCAAATTTGGCCAGAAAATCAAGACCTCCATCATCTGGCCTAACCTCATTTTACTAGTTTATTTTTACATTTGCATCAACTCAGCCATATGGAACAACCAATGACTTCTGGAAAATCTTGAGCTTTCTTCCCTGTATGTCATAGACTGCACTATCTCTCTGTCTCTTTAAATAACCAATAAAAATATTAGTGCTTTATTATTTATAAAACAATTTTTTAAGAATTGTGTCAATAGGCCCTCAAAGAGGATATAAATAGAGGTATACACTAGGCATTTTCCTTTCCATTAAACAGAAGAGTAAATAGAGACTTACAGATATTAGTTGTTGACAGAAACAGCCTAGCAGAGATATAGCTACATACAATAACTATAAAACAAAATTAAACAAAACACACATACACACAAAAATCATTCCAGTTTAACAAAATCTCATTTTATAAATCATAATAAGGAAAGAAGTTACAAGATCTCTAAATCAAAATGTATCTGAAAATGTGTCTTGATAGAGGATGAGTCAATTCAGTGATAATTACATTTAAGGCAGGCTTTATGTAGAATGAATCCCAATAGCCTGAATATGAATCCTCTATGGAGCTACCAAATACTGCTACTGAAAAGTTTATGACTAATGGATTATATATTAATTTCACACCTAGAGAGTTTTCCACCCCTATTAAATAGACTCTCCCCTCATTTTCCTTTCCTAATGAGTTTATATTCCCTGGTTTTACATACTCTTATCACACAAAAAGAAATCCACAAGTTTGTGATAATGCTAGCTTTCTTCTTATTAACATTGTTGTCAATAAAACATAAACATTTTATCACAATAGAATAGGTAAATAGTAGGTTTTGAAATATAGAATCTAAAGGATGTAGAATTTCATTACAGGACCAACTATGTCAAAATTATCTGGTACTTTGTTAAACATGGAGATATAAATCAGAATCTTCAGATATGGAACCTAGAAAGCTATTTTTTAAGGACTTCAAATGATTCTCATGTCCTCTGACCTTTAAGAAAAAATAGAGATCTTTCACTTATATCAATAATGGAGTAGCTTGCATGAAACCAAGCTTTCTGCCATGGACAATCATAGAACATACATAAAATACAGAAGACTAAACAGCTATTTGGACAATCATAGAACATACATAAAATACAGAAGACTAAACAGCTATTTAAAAGAATCAGACAACAACCAAGGTAGCCTGGACTTGAGGGATTAATTCCCAGGAGCGAAGGGATATACATTTAGGTAAGCCCCACATTTACCACCATTTTTTTCTTTGATACATTTGCCAATTTCCAGGATGGTACATAAAAAACAAACAATTTGAATCTTAAAATTCAAAGTTTCAAAATTATACTCAGAAAACTTTGGATTCAGAACTCTCAAGCCAACCAGAAACTGAGGAACCAAAATCAAGGGGAAAACAAAATCATGTTCAGCTTGGATTTTACCCATTAGGAATTGGCTGAATGGAACAAGATGTAGTAAAAGTCAGCATAGAGCAGCTGCCAAGATCTGTAAAAGCTAAGCAGAACTTTACATTCTCACAGAGCTTTGCAGTAAAATGAGTTTAGAGACTTTAAAGGTACAGGGGTGTAAACTATTCAGGCTTCAGGTAAGACCCTGGAAAGACAACAGACTAGTGATAAGAACAAACCAGAAAGAGATCAATCTGGAAAGCAGTCTCAGTTCACCTCATCACTGATTAGATCAAGATGATTAGCCTTTATTCTGGCTGCCTTCTAAAAAAAAATCGCAGGAGAAAGATATTATCAAGATCTTTTACATACACTATTAAGCATGCAATCCAAAATTACCAAGCATGACTAGAAATAGGTTCAAATTACAAACAGAAAAAGAAAAAAGAGATAATACTAACAGCTACAGTGATGCAAGTACAGACAGTTATTCTGTCCCCTTACGATAGAACAGTATAAAATACAGAAAATCAAGTAGAGATGTGAACCTATGTCTAAAAATAATACATGAGCAATCTAGAAATGAAACTGAGAAACTAAGGGATGGGTTTAACAACCAATGAGACAAAGCAAAAAGGATTATCAGTGAACTGGAAGAAAGATTAGTATAAAATATCCAGTTGAAAGCACAGAGAGAAAAAATATTCAAATGAAAACACAGAGAGATAAATAGAAATAAAAGTCTGTAGGGAATATACAGGACAAGGTAAAAATGTCTAACATAAGGAGAGAAAAGTGTAATAAATGTTTAAAGAGAGAATGCCCTAAAGAAAGATAGATCCAGCAGGAAAAAAAGGACACATTTATTTCATAAGAGCATCCATAAGGCCTAAAGTTAACTTTTATTACAAATGAGGGAAGCCATGAGACAATAGAAATATTTAAAAGCAAAGATAACACAAGTGTTCTTATCTATCCACCCTTCATATCTGAGACTGATTAATTCTGTTCTCAACCTTCATCTCAACTGTTTCCTCATTTACATTTACATTTCTTCAGTTCAGAGCCTCATTTCTTTTCAGTTGGATTATTTCAATAACTACTTAATTCCTCATTGCCCTATTCCATGACTGGAATATCGATGAAAGGCAATAACTACCAACCCGGAATTCTATGCTCACTAAAAATATTCTTAAATAAAGAAGACTAAAGATAGATATTATTAAGAAAGCAAACCAAAAAGAAATCAGTGCCTACAGATGTGCTTTAAAATATATCCTAAATGAAGTTCTTCAGGCAAAAGAAAATGATAATAGAAACATGGTAAATAAAAACAAAGAATAAAATTTCTGAAAACAGTTAAAATGTTGATAAATCTAAATAAATATTGACTGTTTCAAACAGCAATAATAGTTTCTCCTGGGGCTTAAAAATGTATGTAAGTTTAACATAAATGACAACAATGGCACAAAAGTTGTCAGAAGTAAAAGTAACTTATAACATACATAATAATTCAGATATACAAGTTTAATTCTCTAGGATAACAGTTAGTTGAGTAGTCAATAAATGTACAACTAATAAATTAGTATAGCATGGAAAATGGAATAACAGCAAATGAAGATAAAAAAGGGAGGAAAAAGGGCAACCATAAACATATGGGCAAATAGAAAAAACAAAAGTACCTATACTTATATCATATAAAAGAGACTTTAAGTCAAAAATAATAAAAAAGACAAGGCAATGTAGTGATAAAGGGATCAATTCAGCAAGAAAAAATAGCAATTCTAAATACATATGCACTCAACACTAAAGCACCTAGATATATAAAGCAAACATTACTAGATCTAAAGTAAGAGATAGACTTTAATACAATAGTAGTGGGAGACTTCAATACCCCATTCTCAACATTAGGTGGATCATCTATACAGAAAATCAACAAGGAAACAGTAAATTTAAACTGGACTTCCGACTCAATTGACCTAACAGACATTTACAGAACATTTCATTCAACAGCTGCAGAATATATATTCTTCTCATCAGGACGAGGAACATGCTCCAGAATAGACCATGTTATGTCACACAGAAGTCTCAACAAGTTTTTTAAAATTCTAAATCATGGGCCGGGCACAGTAGCTCATGCCTGTTATCCCAGCACCCAAGGCGGGCAGATCACTTGAGGTCAGGAGTTCAAGACCAGCCTGGCCAACATGGTGAAACCCCATCTCTACTAAAAATACAGAAATTAGCCAGGCATGGTGGCACACACCTTTAATCCCAGCTACTTAGGAGGTTGAGGCAGGAGAATCGCTTGAACCTAGGAGGTGGAGGTGGAGGTTGCAGTGAACCCAGATCATGCCACAGCACTCTAGCCTGGGTGACAGAGTAAGACTTTGTCTCTCTCTCTATATATATATATAATAGCTGGGCATAGTGGCTCAAGCCCATAATCCCAGCATTCTGGGAGGCTGAGGTGGGTGGATAACCTGACGTCAGGAGTTCAAGACTAGCCTGGTCAACATGGTGAAACCCTATCACTACTAAAAACACAAAATTTGCCAGGTGTGGTGGTGCATGCCTGTAGTCTCAGCTACTTGGGAAGCTGAGGCATGAGAATTGCTTGAGCCTGGGAGGAGCAGGTTGCAGTGAGCCAAGATCATGCCACTACACTCTAGCTTGGGTAACAGAGCAAGACTCCATCTCAACCCAAATGTCCATCAGTAACAGACTGGATTAAGAAAATGTGGCACATATACACCATGGAATACTATGCAGCCATAAAAAAAGATGAGTTTGTGTCCTTTGTAGGGACATGGATGCAGCTGGAAACCATCATTCTTAGCAAACTATCGCAAGAACAGAAAACCAAACACCGTATGTTCTCACTCATAGGTGGGAACTGAACAATGAGATCACTTGGACTCAGAAAGGGGAACATCATACACCGGGGCCTACCATGGGGCGGGGGAGGGGGGAGGGATTGCATTGGGAGTTATACCTGATGTAAATGATGAGTTGATGGGTGCTGACGAGTTGATGGGTGCAGCACAGCAACATGGCACAAGTATACATGTGTAACAAACCTGCACGTGATCCACATGTACCCTAGAACTTAAAGTATAATAAAAAAAAAACTAAATCATATAAAGCATCTTCTGAAACAATAATGGAATAAAACTAGAAATCAATACCAAGAGCAGGTTTGAAAACTATATAAATACATGGAAATTAAACAAAATGCTTCTAAATAACCATTAGGTAAATGAAGAAATTAAGACAGAAATTTTTTTAAATCTTAAAGCAAATGGAAATGGAAACACAGCATATCAAAACCTATGGGATACAAGAAAAGTAATGCTGAGAGGGAAGTTTATAGCAATGAAGACCTACATCAAAAAAGTAGAATTCAAATAAACCATCTAATGATTCACCTCAAGGAACTAGAAAAGCAAGAACGAACTAAACCTAAAATTAGTACAAGGAAAGAAATAAAGATCAGAGCAGAACTAAATGAAACAGAGACTAACAAAACAATACCAAAGATTAATGAAAACAAAAAGTTGCCTTTTTTGAAAAGATAAATGAAGTTAATAAATCACTAGCTAGACTAACAAAGAAAAAAGAAAGAACCAAATAAATAAAATCAGAAACCAAAAAGGAGACATTACAACTGATACAACAGAAATACAAAAGATCATCAGAGATTACTATGAACAACTATATGCTAACAAACTAGAAAGCCCAGAGGAAAAGGATAAATTCCTGGAAAACCTACAAAGATTGAATCAAGAAGAAATAGAAAATCTGACCAGTCAATAATAACAAGATTGAATCAGTAACAAAAAGTCTCCCAACAAAGAAAAGCCTAGGTCCAGTGGCTCCATTGCTGAATTCCACTAAACTTATAAAGAACTAATACCAATTCCCTTCAAACTATAATGAAAAAATTAATAGGAGGGAATTCTCCTTAACTCATTCTATGAGGCCAGCATAACATTTCCAAAAGGTAAACACACACAAAAGAAAAATACAGGCTAATATCACTGACAAAAATTGATGCAAAAATTCTCAACAAAATTTTAGCAAAACAAATCCCACAGGACGTCAGAAAGATAATACACCATGATCAAGTGTAATTTATCCCAGGGATGTAAGGATGATTCAGTACATGAAAATCAATGAACGTTCTATGTCACATCAATGCAATGAAGGAGAAAAATAATATAATCTTCTCAATAGACAGAAAAAATTGATAAAATTCAACAACCCTTCATGATAAAAACTCTTAACAAACTGAGCACAGAAGGAACATACTTCCACATTAAAAAATGCCATATTTGACGAATTTACAGTTAACGTCATACTGAATAGGGAAAAAGCTGAACATCTTTCGTGTATGATCTGGAACAAGACAAAGATGCCCATTTTCACTACTTCTAGTCAACATAATACTGGAAGTCCTAGCCTGAACAATTAGTAAAGACAAAGAAATAAAAGGCATTCAAATTGGAAAACAGAAAATCACATTGTTCCACGTTGCAGACAATATGATTTTATACCTGAAAAACATCTAAAGACTTCACTAAAAAACTCTGTCTGATAAATAAATTCAGTAAAGTTGCAGGACACAAAATCAATAGGCAAAAATCAGTACTGTTTCTGTATACTAATAAAGAACTAGCTGAGGATAAATCAAGAAAACAATCCATTAACAATGGCTACAAAAAATCAAAATATCAGGCCAGGGGAGGTGGCTCACACCTGTAATCTTAGCACTTTGAGATGCTGAGGTGGGTGGATCACTTGAGGTCTGGAGTTTGAGACCAGCCTGGCCAACATGGTGAAACCCTGTCTCTACTACAAATACAAGAATTAGCCAGGCATGGTAGCCAGCGCCTGTAGTCCCAGCCACTTGGGAGGCTGAGTCAGGAGAATCACCAGGAGGTGGAGGTTGCAGTGAGCTAAGATCGCACCACTGCACTCCAGCCTCAGCAACAGAGTGAGACACTGTCTCAAAAAATATGTAAATAAAATAAAATACCTAGAAATAAATTTAACCAAGAGAATAAAAGACCTCTACAAGTAAAACTATAAAACACTGATGAAATAAATTGAAGAAGACACAAACAAATGGAAAGACATCCGTGCTTATGGATCAGAAAAATTAATATTAATAAAATGACCATATTGCCTAAAGCAATCTATATATTTAATGCAATTCTTTTTTTTTTTTTTTTTTTTTTTTTGAGGCGGAGTCTTGCTCTGTCGCCCAGGCTGGAGTGCAGTGGCACTATCTCGGCTCACTGCAAGCTCCACCTCCTGGGTTCACGCCATTCTCCTGCCTCAGCCTCCCGAGTAGCTGGGACTACAGGCGCCTGCCACCACGCCCGGCTAATTTTTTTGTATTTTTAGTAGAGATGGGGTTTCACCGTGTTAGCCAGGATGGTCTCGATCTCCTGACCTCGTGATCCACCCACCTCGGCCTCCCAAAGTGCTGGGATTACAGGCTTGAGCCACCGCGCCCGGCCTATTTAATGCAATTCTTATCGAAATATCAATGTCATCTCAGAGAAACAGAAAAAAAACCACAAAAAAAAACAAAAAAAAAAAACTTAAAATTTGTATGGAATCAACAAAGAACCCAAACAGCCAAAGCAATCCTTGGTAAAAAGAACAAAGTTGTAAGCAACACATTATCTGACCTAAAATATATTACAAGCTTATAGTAACCAAAACAGCATGATATTGACAACACATAAACCAATGCAACAGGATAAAGAACCCAGAAATAAATCCACATAGTTATAGCCAATTTATTTTAAACAATGGTGCCAGGAATATACAGTGGGGAAAGGACACCCTCATCAATAAATTTTGCTGGGAAAACAGAATATTCATATGTGGCAGAATGAGGCTGAACTCCTGTCTTTCACCACATACAAAAATCGAGTCAAGATATATTAAAGACTTAAACGTAAGATCCAAAACTATAAAACTGCTAGAAGAAAACACAGGGGAAACACTTCAATACATTATTCTAGAAAAAGATTTTATGGCCAAGACCTCAAAAGCACAGGCAACAAAACCAAAAATAGACAAATGGGACTATATTAAACTAAAAAGCTCCTGTACAGCAAAGGAAACAATCAACAGAATGAAGAAACAACTTGTTGAATAGGATAAAATATTTACAAACTATTCATTAGACGAGAGACTAATATGCAGAATATAGAAGGAACTCATACAATTCAACAGTAAATATATGTAATGGGATAGGTAGTTATACATATATAGATATATATTTATAGGGAGTTATATAGATATATATCCCATTAAAATGTGGGCAAAGGACCTGAATAGACATTTCTCAAAATAAGATACACAAATAACTAACAGGTATTTGAAAAAAGTGATCAATATCACCAATCACCAGATAAATTAAGTCAAAATCACAATAAGATATCAATTTACCCCAGTTAGACTAGCTATTACTATAAATACAAAAAGAAAAATAACAGATGCTAGTGAAGATGCAGAGAAAAGGGAACACTTCTACACTGTTGGTAGAAATGTAAATGACTATAGCCACTATAAAAAATAGTAGAAAGTTTTCTCAAAATATTAAAAATAGAACTACAGTATGATCCAGCAATGCCACTACTGGGTATTTATCAATAGGAAAATAAATTAATATATCAATGAGATACTTGCCCCCCACTCTGTGTTCATTGCAGCACTATTTACAATAGCAAAGATGCAGAATCAACCTAACTGCCTATCAATGGACAAATGGTATAAGCAATGGGATACTATTTGGCCATAAAAAATAATGATATCATGTCATTTACAGCAACATATATGAAACCAGATGCTATTATGTTAATTGAAATAGCCAGTAACAGAAATAAAAGTATCGTATGTTCTCACCCATATGGGGGAGCTAAAAAAGTGGATTTCATAGAGGCAGAGAGTAGAATGATAGATACCAGAGGCTAGAAAGGGTGCATGAGTTGTGTCGTGGGGGTGGTAAAGAGAGGTTGATTAATAAGTTAAAACATAGTTAGATAGAATGAATAAGTTCTAATGTTCCATGGCAGAGTAGGGTGACCCTGCCATGAAACATTAGCAGATATAACAAGATGGTATATATTTCAAAAAAGGCTAGAAGGACTCAAAATGTTCCCACACATAGAAATGATAAATGCTAAGAGTAATGTATACTCTATATATTCTGTCTTAATCATTATTAGACATTCTATGTATGTAATGAAATATCACATGAAAAAAGTATGTGGTTTTAAACTCAGTAACTACATACAATGAAAATAAACTAAATACTACAATTAAAAGACAAAGATCATTAGACTGAGCAAAATCAAATCCAAATACACATTGCTTATTAAAAACACTTTAAATACAAGAATACAGAAAAGTTGAAAATAAAGTGATGGAAAAATATATGCCACACAAATGCTAACGAAAAGAAGGCCAGTATTGCTATATTCATATTAGACAAAATAGACTTTAAGATAATAGGAGAACCAATGTATCAATAAAATATCAATAAACATACCAATTCAACAGGAAAATATAAATTTTTTATTGTGTAAGTGTCTAGTAACATGTTTTCAAAATATATAAAACTGAAACTGATGGATTTAAAGGAGAAATAAAGAAATCCACAGTCATTGTTGGAGAATTTCAACTTACATCTCTCAGTAACGAAAAAAGAAAGCAGTCAAAAATTAGTAGCAATAAACAAACTATGACAATATGATTAACAAATTTGAATATATATCCTAATATACAATATTACACTTGACAAGTGAGGAATACACATTCTTTTTAAATACAGAAAGAACATTTACCAAAACTGACCATGCACTGAGTCATGCGGCAATTTTAAACAAATTTGAAAGAACTGAATTCATAGAGAACATGTTTTTTAACCACAGTGGTATTAAACTAGAAATAGTACTTTTAAAAAATATATCATTAGAATGTCCATAGTTAGAAAATAAGTGATAGACTTCTAATTAACACGTACGTAGAAAAAGAAATCACAATGAAAATTGTTAAATGCTTTGAACTGAATAAAAGTAAAGCTGTGATATAAAAAATTGTAGCATACAGCTAAACATATAGTTTATAGGAACATTAATAGCCTTAAATGAACATATTGAAAAGGAAGAAAAGTTTAAAATTAATTGTCTAAGTGTTCCTCTCTAGATGCTAGAAAAGAATAGTATGCTAAATGTGAGGAAAGTAGGGAGAAATTAATAAGGAACATAATTTAATGAAATAGAGATTAAATGTATAATAAAGATAGTTCTTACAAATTTGTTTTCTTGAAAAAATAAATAAAATTAATAACCTTTACCAAGCATGATAGAGAAAGAGAGAAGGAGGAGGAGGAGAAAGGAGAGAAGAAAGAAAGAAAGTAAGGGAAGACCCAGGCACAGTGGCTCACACCTGTAATCCCAGCATTTTTGGAGGCCAAGGTGGATGGATCACCTGAGGTCAGGAGTTTGAGACCAGCCTGACCAACATGGTGAAACTCCCATCTCTACTAAAAATACAAAGTTAGCCGGTCGTGGTGGTGCATGCCTGTAGTCCCAGCTCTTTGGGAGGCCGAGGCAGGAGAATGGCTTGAATCAGGGAGGTGGAGGTTGCAGTGAGCCAAGATCACGCCATTGCACTCCACCCTGGGCAACAAGAGTGAAACTCTGTCTCAAAAAAAAAAGAAAGAAAGAAGGAAAGAAAAGAAAGTGAGCAAAGAAAGGAAAAAGTGAAGAAGAGAGGAAGGGAAGTAAGCAAAGGAGGAAGGAAGGGTAGAACAGTTGAGAGGAGAGAAAAAGAAAACACAAATTAGCACTATCAGAAGTCAAAAAAAAAAGGATTATAGTCTATATGCTAAAGACATTAAAAAGGGATAGAGGATAAACAACTTTAGGACAATAAACTTGAATATTCAAATGCCCAAATTCCTTCGAAAGAACAACAAAACTAGAACATGAAAAAATAGAAAATCTTAATAATTATCTACCTATTTAAAAGTTAAATCTGTAACTAAAATTTCTTAACAAGGAAAATGTCAGGACCAGATGGCTTTACCACTATCTTCTTCCCAACATTAAAAGAAAAAAAATTTTACACAAATCCAATCAGTGAAATTTACTCTATTAACAGAATAAAGGATCAAAGTTATATGGTCATATTAGTAGGTGCAAAAAAAAAAAAAAAAAAAGGCTTTAATAAAGCCCAACTCTTTGGATGTTAAATACTCTTCACAAATTAGGCATATAAATGATCTTCCTTAATATGATAAAAGGTATTTATTTTAAAGCTATAGAAATTATATTTAATGACAAATATTAGACTTTTCCCTGCAATCAGGAATGAGACAAAGATGTTCATTAATATTACTCCTTTTCTCGTTGTATAGGAGTCCGTGCCATTGATATTATGTAAGAAAAGAGACAAAAATTGTAAGGAGTAGAAAGCAAGAAATAGAAATATTGTTATCTCAGTTACGATTGTGACATAAAAACTCCAAAACAATCTATTAAAAAATTATGCTGGGAGGCCGAGGCGGGTGGATCACAAGGTCAGGAGACCGAGACCATCCTAGCTAACACGGTGAAACCCCATCTCTACTAAAAATACAAAAATTTAGCTGGGAGTGGTGGCAGGCACCTGTAGTCCCAGCTACTCGGGAAGCTGAGGCAGGAGAATGGCGTGAACCCCGTAGGCGGAGCTTGCAGTGAGCCGAGATTGAGCCACTGCACTCCAGCCTGGGTGACAGAGCAAGACTCTTGTCTCAAAAAAAAAAGAAAAAAAAATTATGAGAATTAAGAAATGAATTTAACAATGTGAGATGCACAGTTAATATAGTACAAAACAGTTATATTTCTATATAACAATTTATAATATCAAAATATAAAGTACTCAGGAATAAATATGCAATTAAATTTCTATCATTCACTACACACATACACACACACACAACTTTGTGGTGAAACATTAAAGAAATGAATGGAAGTATATATCATACTCATGAACTGGAAAATTCAATGTATAAAGATATCAACTCTCTTCCAAACTGATCTATTGATTTAAAACAATACCAATCAAAATCTTGGCAGAATTAGTGCATCTGCCTTCTATAACAACTTCTAGTACTAACTGTGATAATTAGGTGTCTACTCCATTTATGCTGCCATAACAAAATACCACAGATTGGATAATTTATAAACAATAGAAATTTATTTCGCATAGTTCAGAAGGCTGGGAAGTCCAAGAACAAGGCATTGGCACGATTGGTGTCTGGTAAGGTCTACAATCTCTGCTTCCAAGATGGCATCTTGTTGCCAAGTCCTCCAGAGGGAACCAACTTGTCCTCACATGATGGAGGGCAGAAGGGTATTGCCTTCAACCTCAAGCCCTTTTATAAGAGTTCTAATTCCATTTACAAGGGCAGAGTCCTCATCACTTCATCACCTCCCACAGGCTACACTTACTGTTGCATTGGGGATTAAGTTTCCACCTGAATTTTAGAGGGGACTACCATTCAAACCACAGCAGTAGGGTTTCCTGGAAAACAAAAGCTTAAACTCTGAGATTTGCATGCAGGCAACTTATTAGGGACTACTCTCAAGAACTCTGAGGAAGGGCCACAGTATTGGGCAGAATGGGAATTGTAACTGCAATGCAATTGCACCATATATTCAGCTAATCCTAAAGGGAGGTCTGGAGCTAGGATGGCCCTTGAAAATTGCCCTAATTGTGGAAAGAGAGCTAGGCCCGTTATCCCTAAAAGGACTAGTCATTGGATATAGGCAGCTCCTGGGGGAATGGTATATCCTTGGGTTAGGCCTTTAGTCCAGAACAATTTCTGAAGAGGGCCTCTTCTGTGAGCCTTCAGCAGTCAACATTCAGGCAACTGGAAAAATAAGTGCCTTGGACAGAAAGAGGGATTTGGAGTCATACCACAGCACCCATTATAGTAGTTCATATACATTATTTCACTGATTCTTACAACAACCCTATAATGAATATACTGCTATTATCAAATGACAAAGTCAACAGTGGTTAAACAATTTGTCCAGCATCATATCATCTTACTAGCAACAACACCTGTACTGTTTACCACTCATGCCTACATTCTTTTAATCAAGCTTACTAAACAGAACAAAATTTTGTTTTCATACTCAGAGAGTTCAATTTACCTAGAAAAAATATTTATTTACCTGAGGGCTGAAAATACTTCTATATTCTACTACTTTCAATATTTTCTATCTTATATTTTAAGATTATGTTATACTTTTAGTAGAGTCTTCCCCATCAGTAGATTTTTTTTAATACTTTAAGTTCTGGGGTACATGTGCAGAACACGCAGGTTTGTTACATAGGTATACATGCACCATGATGGTTTGCTGCACCCATTAACCCATCATCTACATTAGGTATTTCTCGTAATGCTATCCCTCTCCACACCCCCCAACCCCCCGACAGGCCCTGGTATGTGCTGCTCCCCTCCCTGTGTCCATGTATTCTCATTGTTCAACTCCCACTTATGAGTGAGAACATACGATGTTTGGTTTTCTGTCCCTGTGTTAGTTTGCTGAGAATAGTGGTTTCCAGCTTCATCCATGTCCCTGCAAAGGACATGAATTCATCCTTTTTTATGGCTGCATAGTGTTCCATGGTGTATATGTGCCACATTTTCTTTATCCAGTCTATCATTGATGGGCATTTGGGTTGGTTCCAAGTCTTTGTTATTGTGAATAGTGCTGCAATAAACATACGTGTGCATGTGTCTTTATAGTAGAATGATTTATAATCCTTTGGGGATGTACCCAGTAATGGAATTGCTGGGTCAAATGGTATTTCTAATTCTGGATCCTTGAGGAATCACCACACTGTCTTCCACAATGGTTGAACTGATTTATACTCCCAGATGTTTTAATAAGCAACTAAGACATTGTTCAGGCCCTTAAATTATACATGAAGTCAAAACATTTGTCAAACGTCCACTATCATCAAAGCACTGTTGTTCTAGGCATAAAGAGATGGTGGATGGGCATAGGAATTAAAAACCAAAATCAAACCAAACCAAACAAATATCTCTTGCCCCTTAAGGCTGTTTATTCTCCCAAGCCAAGTAAGAAATAAAGCTGAAATGGCAACAGTTCTCATAGCATGTAAGTCCTTCTGAAGCATGAGAACATTTGTTTAAAATATGACATTGAAATTCAACTTAAATTTCATTATTACAGGTATTCTGATGAATGTTAGTTATTCTAAAACAACGCAAGAGATCAAATTACTTGCTCTCAATTGAATTATAATCAATCACCATATTTAGTCCAGAGGTATCACAGCCCTATTATTTTCAAATAGTTTTATTGATATATAATTTATATAGAGTTAACTATGTTTGCAGTATGTAATTTGATACATTTGCATATATATGTGTGTGTGTATATGTATACACACACACATATATACACACATGTAAAACTATCATAGAAAGCTAGATAATAGACATATTTATAATCCACAAATATTTGCTTGTGGATTAAGAATATAATCCATTTTGGTGGGTGTATCATTCCTTTTCTTGTTGAGTAGTATTTTAAGGACATACCACAATTCGTCTATCCATTTATTTGTTGATAGATATTTGGGCTGTTTGCAATTCGATATTGTTACAAATCAAGCTGCCTTGTATACTTTGCCCAAGTCTTTATGGGGCATAGACTTTCAGTTCTCTATGGTAAATATCTAGGAGCAGAGTGATAGTTGTATGTTTTGTTATTTAACATTGACAAATTTTTTCCAAAGCAGTTGTGCTGTTTTATATCTCACTAGTAATACAGTTAGGTTCTTCAGTATTTACTTCCATCCTACTTAGATAGGCAGGCAGCACTGGAGATATTCACTATGGAAAGAGTCTCATCTCTCCATCAAGCTTCCTGTCCCGTGATAAGACTGCCTCAAGCTGATAGGGCTTGTCTGTGTGATTCTCCACTTAGCATTGCCTCCTTCACGGAGGAACCTCTCTAAGTCTCCCACCCACAAGTTACGTACCTTCTACCCATTTCTGAAAAGAAGAAAAGTACTTCTTACCTTGGAAAAGTGTGCTTTGCTGGCCCATTAGGACTGTAACCAATAGTATTCTCTCTTCCACCAGCTCTACCTGATTTTCACGGCATTTGATAGCTCTTTGATAGTGCTTGATGTGGTCAGTGTTTAGACGTTTTCTGGTTTTGGCGGAGGCAGAATTGTATGTCATCCTCCTTGTGTTTTTCATTGAATAATTTCTGAGTGGAGAAAGGGAAATACAGCTTTGCTCTGCCACACTCAAAAATGGATGCCCATTCTTCCTTTTAGTACTCAAATAGCAAGAGATCAAGTTCCAGTGATTTAAGACCACTTGAAGCACAGTTTTTAATGAAAATTATTCCTTGTGATTTCTCGATATTTCTGGGACTTTTGGGGAATTACCACTTGTTCCACAAATTTATCCTCTTGGATGTATGTCATCTTGGGCAATTGTCTCACTTTAGATTGCTTCTTCCCTTCCTATAGCTTACCTTTTGCCAACTCATAACTAACCTCTTCAGGTTACTGCCACTTTCCACATATATCTTTTTTAACTCTCAAAGACCTGCTGAGCTCAAGTTATAGTTTCAGCTAGGTATTACAGAAGGCCCAAGGATAACAGACAGCAACACAGAGAACTAACAACTTCCAATAAATGTGTGTGGGCCTTAGTGCCCACCAGGTCAACCCGAACCTAAGTCTCTAGAAACTTCCTGCAAATAATTCATAGGTTCAGGTGAACCCAAACAAATGAAGTAGAAGTCTTCACACAGAACGGCTTTAGCACAAACTCTCTTCACCCCCAGAAAAATAGAGAACCTTTCCTTCCTCCAGCCCAAGGTTTGCCTTTTTTTTTTTTTTTTCTCAAGATTGTTGACAGAGGGACCATTCATTCCATTTAGGGGAAACTCCATTCCAGTCCACAAGGATGTGAACTGAGCTGCATAATCAGGACAAGAATATCACAATAGTCCAGGATTATGTATCTTCAGTAACATGAGAACATACACAGACAGGCTAGGTGGTACTTAACTGACTAAGCCCAGTTCAAGTTCAGGTCACAGCCTGTCTTCCAAATTAACATAGCCTTTGTAGTCTAGCCTTAACTCCCAATCCCTAGTAAACAAAGTCTTACTTAGGTAAGAACATACATATGCACCTACATATATATCACACATATATCTCCCCCCCTCCAGAAAATAATTTTCAAGCATACAGCAGTCAAACTTCAGGTTTGAGTTCAGATTGGGAGAAAATTACCTAATTCTTTAATGCTAGGGTTCTACTATATCCAAGTGCACATTCCTAAACGATACCCTTAAGATCTCAGTCTAAAATATCTTCATTTGAATTAATTCACCAATTTAGAGCTTCCCAAACTAAAATTATGTCATATGTGACTAAAAATGGTTTTCAAAATATTTCCTCCTAGAACAAAGGAATTATATACCCCATCCCCATCTCTTCTAAAACAGGTGGAAATTTTTTACAAACTCCCCAAATGACAGCTTTCAACAATTCAAAAAAATTAAATATCTTCTCCACTAAACACAGATTTATAAAGTATGTACGTCAGTTCTAGGAATAAACATCTTGGATTTTTATGTCTTTCTCAAACCAATGGGTATTTGTCTTACATGGCAAAATACTTGATAAGGCATGATACCTAACACGGAATACAGCCCACCAGGGGACTCTGGTCCATGCCAAACCCAATGTGATCACAACTGCCCTTGCCTTGGATATTGTGCTCTGTTAATACAGCCAAAGGTATCCTCAGCATTCTTGGTAACCACCTCACATCACCGGCTGACTGTAAACAGTTTGGTCAGTGACACACAGATTTTTTTCACATGAATTATTGTCAGGCAAAGCCCCCCATACATCTAGGGCTCTTTTTAAATTTGAGTGTACAACTTGACATTTAGCCCTACTAAATTTTATCTTTCTTATTTTTGTTCACTACTTGTCCCTCAAAACCATTTTGAACCTTGTCTTCTAAAAGTTTAACTGTTTCTCATCAGTGCTTATTGCTCACAAATATGATAAACATGCCTTCCATCTCATCAACATTGTAGATAATATTTGGAACAAAACAGTCACAGTTGGGACCCTACAGCATGTCACTGAAAACATTAGTCCAGGTTGATCTCAACCAGTTATTTAACACCCTAAGCCATGGAGGAATTGGTAGACGGCAAGCTGCAGGCAAAATGTGACCTGCCATTTGTTTTTGTAAAGCAGGTTTTATTGCAAACCCAGGCATGCTCATTCATTTATGTCTATCTGTGGCTGCTATTCTGCTACAGTGGTAGAGTTGAATAGTTGTATCAGTGACCATGGGCCATAAAACCAACACTATTTGCTTTCTGGAAATGTATAGCAAAAGTTTGCTGTCTATTGCTCTAAGTGACAGATGGGTCAGTCAGGTCTAAATGCCACCTGATGGAACTATCATTCCTTTGTCAGTTGTATGAAGAAATTTCAAATGTCATTCTGCTGAAATGAAAAAATCTAAATCCACAGCATTCTCTTGGTCTGTAGAATTTCAAAGCATCTCCAAAAAGGAAATGAAATTAATTTTGTTTAGATTTTCCTGTATTTTTCTCATTCCAAAATAAGGCTGGGAATCGTCAATCTACAGCTTTTAAAACGTTTTACTCGTTTTTTGGAAGTTGGGTCTACCCTATTTTTCTGGAATATCTATCATTCTCTATAACATACGGCAATTCCTCAAATAGGAAAGCTGTTTCACTTAGTGATTGTAACATAAGAGCAAAGTAACTGCCATGGTATTTGTATCTCTAATATTAAGATACCTATAGTAACACTGGTGTTTCATCTTTTAAGGTGATTTATTTAATATTATGAGTTCTGGACAAGCAACTAAACAAAATAGTGCATTTTATTGCAAGTAAAATATTTCTAAATGTTGCAATACAAAAAAGTAAATTACTAAAATTTAAATGTTAAACATTCATTATCATTTTATATCTATGCATACACATACATACGTATATATATATGTAATTAGTTGCTCCTGGCTCTCATGCTTCCCTCTACTTAGCACCCTCTAAATCAGAAGCTGTTGGCGTTGTTGCCTCTTAATGTAGACCCGAATGAGCTTCAGAACCTTTCACCTGAGTTGACTTCCTGCATAGATTTATCAGGACTGCTGCCTCCCAACTGTAACTCTGCTCTGCAAAGTGGAGCCATATTACCAAAACTACGATTCAATGTTCCACCAACCCATGGGGACTGGCCTTGGTTTAGTCTACATTTTTCCCAACAGAAATATCCACCCATTTCAGAGGATCTCTCCCACCAGCTCCATGCTTATCCTTCCCCCTATTTTGGAGTCAGGGACTGGGCTGGGGAAGAGGTGAGGGCCTAGAGTTGTTGCAGGAGCTGAGAGGAGGACTGTGGGCCAGGGAGAGGACAGCAGAGGAAGACTGGACAAAGAAGTCGACGAACGAAGGAAGCTGCTGCCCAGTGATCTAAAAAAGAATTCTTTTATTTGGGTATGTACTTAGAAATAATAAGTTACAGTACATAGGAACTTTTATTTAGGCAATTTAAATAGCAAGTTATATGGGACCTTAAAGAAAAAAAAAACAGTGTTGAAGAGGCTAAAGATATTATTCTCTGGCCTTTCTCTTCATTGCTCTTCCTTCTTTCAGGCCTTCCCCTCTCACCTAGACAAATGCAGAGACCTAAGTCACCTGCTTCTGCTGTTCTGTCCCATCATGCACAGGTAGAATTCCAAACTCCTAACACCTGCTCTCAGTGTCACCTTCTACCACTTCTCCTCATGGAGCCAACGCTGCAGCCATAACATCCTGCGTATCCTTGACACAGGATGTTTCTGGGTCTTTGTATGTATTTCTTCTTTCTGGAAGGACCTTCCCCCTCTTTTCCATTAGAATAACTGCTACTGATTCTTCAAGAAAATGATCATTTTAACTCACGAGTGAGGTGCTTCCTAAACTGCTCTTCAAGGCTACATTAAATGTTCCTATTCTGTTCTCTAACAATGCTCTGTACAAGGCTCTTTAATAGGACTTTCCATGCTGTATCATAACTACTTGTGTCCATATGTTTTGCTCCCAGAAACTGAACTCTTTGAGGAAAGGGCCATTCTTTATTCAGTTCTGTATGGCTCACTGCTATCACGGTGCCTCCCATTTGGCTGGGGCTGAGTAGTACTTAATGAACAGGAAATGGATGAGTGAACTCATTCAAAACAGCCTGGTCCTTTCTTACAATCACTATATCCGTTTTAAACTCCAATTATCTTTTAGTCTTATTTATTTGATCCTTTCTCTAGTTGGATGCGGTCAGATCATCTGTAATTTCTATACCTGCAATTTGCAGCTTCTTTAATTTCATAATTTGAAATCCATTTTAAATGGATCTTTTCTTCTAGTTTACCTCAAGTCAAATAAATGGGAAATTAAGCCAAAGGATGGCTCTGCTTGCTTTCACATCCATCAATGCCTGCCTTCCCACTGGGGCTATTTCTGCTTCACAGCCATTCCCCTGCACGCATGACTGAATCCGCCCCAAGGGTCCCTTCTTGATTAGCCATGTGCCCATCATTACATTTGTGACTGTCACTGCCAACTCTCCCTTTTATTCTGTCCTGTTTGCTCTTCCTCCTCCTTGTGTTTCTTTGTCTGCCTCACAAGACTCTTCTCTCAGCCCTGCACAGCAACATAAGGAAAATCGGAAATCAGAAAACCTAGTGTGTAGCTCCAACTCCAACAGTAACTAACCGAGCAACTCAGAGTGGCAAATAGGCCCATGACTGCTGTTGAAGCAGCGAAAGATATTATAGTAGATGCTTCCTTTGTACTCCGATTTAATTGTCAAAACATACTACAAGGTATGTGCTAAAATATCCATCCAAAAGATAAAGAGGCTGAAGCTAAAGTGAATTTCTTACAGTCACATGGCATGTTAGCTACAAACTCCAGCAAAGCAGAATGGAGTAAACCAGGCAGACTAGGGTTCAAATCCTGACTCCATCACCCATTAGCTGGCCCACCTCCAGTGAATTAATCATTCTGAGTAACAATTTTGTGTTTATTAAAAAGTGGATAATACTGTCAACACTGCAGCTCTGTGTATGATAGATAAGTGAGAGCAGTTGTCAAGCAAACAGCATGGTGCCTCACACATTTTAAGTGCTCAAGAAATGGTAACTCTTAATGTGAAGCAGAGATGCCAGGCTTCAAACCTGGCTATAAAGCCTATGCTCCCCGGACCATTCTGTCCTGCCTCTTAGGCAAATTCATTTCTCCATTAAGTGAGGGGTTGAATAAGAAAGCTTTGAGAACTGCAAAGATCTGGCTTGTCCTTCTGTTTTAGCCACTTCCTCAAACAGGGTTGTCACTAAACCTCTAAACCTCAGTTTATTCATCTGTGAAATGGGGGGTGGGTCTTCCTTTCCTAGGAGCTTTTGAGGGTCTGATTAAATAAAGTGGAATATCTTGAGAAATGCTATATTTAAAGGAATTTCTCTATAGGGTTAACCTATTAGGACTCCCTCACCACCACCACCTACCTCATTTTTTGTTTTTTCTAATTCCAGTGTTTGAGGTACTAGACAGCAGATAAGTCAGAGAAGACAGTTTACTGCTTGGCGAGGCACTCAAATAACACCACGTAATTTATGTTTCGCTTCCAATTCATGAAGCCAGCCCTAACAGAGCATCTGTTCTTATGTTTTGAAAATTAGTGAATTCTTTTCCTTGCCTGAACAGTAGATTTCAATTAAGTAAGGAAAAACTGTCCCCTACAAAAAAATGTAACTGTAGCATGCCAAAAATGTAGTCCAACATTAATTGTATGTAGGGAGCGCTGACTACAGGGTGAATGCACTTGGACAGAATTCTGTGCTTCTGAGCAACCGCACACACCGGGAATATTATGGGATGGCTGAATGATTAAAATTCTTATTTGATGTGATTGGTGTTCTAATTAAGGGATCCACTGCAGAAAGTTTGCTCAGAGAGTGGGTCAGGGGTGGGGGCTAAGGCACACCTAAGGCCCTGCATGGCCGGTGTTTCATACTATGTCCTGTTTCGTCCATGCTGGGCTCCTACACATAAACATAGCTGACCTGATGCACAAGTCATATTTCTACATTACTCTAGCAACTTCCTATAGTCAGGGAAGCCACAGCTACTTTACAAAGAAGTCCTGGCTGGAACTACTGATTCTGGCCAAAGACTGGGAGCAAACTCAGGATCCTACAGGGCTGCATTGGAATTATTACAATAATCTAGTTATTTGATTTGGCTGCTTACCCCTACAGAAATATAGGGAGATGCGGTGCAAAACAGTAAAAACAAGAAATCAATTTAGAATCACATCATCATCAAAGACCTCCCTCCAGCTCTGCCTTGGTGCAGTCTCCCTCCCTACCAAGCCCAACTCTTTCACCTGGCTTTAGAGCCCATCCCCTCCCACAGACTTGTCTGCATCCATGATCTTTTATCTCTCATAGATCAATTCTTCTGTCTTTATTTTTCCTCCCTCTTCATTTGTTAGATTCTCAGTTGTTGTTGACAACTTGAGTCACTCTCCCATTTCTGTCTTTAAAGGGCTAATAATCCTCAAGATCAGCTGGTTCTTTACTGGTTCTACCTCCTCATCACACATTCACTGAGGCCTCCTGTACTGTCATTTCTATTTCCAATATTTGACTGAAGATGCTCTCCCAAAATATCAACAATAGCCTCCTAAAGGTTAGCTCTTACTGTCTCTTCTCAGCCTCAAACTACTGAAGTTCGGCACTGTTGCCTACACCTACCTTTTAGAAATATTTCTCTGCTTTGGAACCCTGATTTCTGTTGAGTCTCTACTAGCCATGATCATTCACATTTTAGTCCTCTATTTCTCTGCCTATCTTTTAAGTAACAATTTTGACTAGGATTCTTTTCCCAGTCTCCTTTTATTATTCATCCTTGGCTATAATGATGAATGCAGTTAAACTTTGTTGCAACAATTAAGATGATTATACAATGCCTGGCATTTACTAAGCATTCAATAAATAGCAGTAGTTATAAAAAATCTTTTCATCTTCATTTCCTACCACATGGAGTCATAAAACTTATGTTCCAATACACAGATTTTATGCTTTCCTACAACAACTTGGTATTTCCTCAGACAGTAGCTTCATCATGGAATGTCTCGTTCCCTCCCCCAAGGAGGACTTTACACAGCTTTCAAAGACCCATTAAAATATTACCTTCTTTTTAAAGCTTTTCTCAATGTCTCATTAGAATTTTACTCTGGTCCCCAAAATACCTTACCACCTCTGTTGAAACTAATTGCTTTATCTCTTTAAAATAATAATGTAGCCTGTCTAAAAGCTGGGGCGCCACATGACTCACTCCACACACAAAGTATGTTCAAAGGACAGACCAGCAATCCAAATATTTAAAATATAATTTTAATTTGTATTCACATCTTGACTTTGTGAGTGCTTTGCAGTTTATAACCCACAAGAACACTTCTCAAAAAGTTCTTCTATCTTTTCCTAATTCTTTCTCATATCTTCAAGCTGCTCTAAAATAATTCACATGCTAAAGCTTCCTACATTCTTTCATTTACCCAGTACCCATGGCATTTCTTGCTTTACTTTTTTTAGATTGAATTAGCCTCTTATTTATCTGGTTTTTGCTCCAGACTTCAGACACTCCTGATTCTGCATCTTCCAAAATTTAGAACTTCCCTGGAAAAGATATATCTTCTTGGATGACACAGGAATTGAATAACACTAGTATAGTGCAGGGAGAAAATAAATAACACTCACATATGAAGAAATTACAACCATCACCATTTTAATTGTATATGTCTTCTTCTTCTTCATTTAGAATGGTACTTGAAGAAAGATTCTGTATCATTTGTTTTCTTTAGCACCAAAGCACCCATAATTTATGCACTTATTTGTAGAACACATAGTATATATTAGACAGAAATGGCTATCAGAAGGAGGAGGAAAAGTTGGAGAAGGAAAAGGTGATGGAATCAACAAGGATACTGCTCTCAGAGAGTTTATGATGAGTGATCAAGATCAAAGTGCCTAGAACATTAGAGATGCTCAAGAATTATTCGCCAAATTGATTGCAACTCCTACTCCCCCCAGCTACTTATGTATATATATAGAAACTACTCTGTATTACACAGCAAACTGGCATACAAAATTTCAGAAGTAACTTATCATTGTTGGCTTTGATCTAGGTGTTTTAGGTGGTTGTGAGAGTTCTGAAAAGTGATCTATGATAACAAGTTATGAAAGATTTTATATTTTAAAAATAAAGTGGCCAGGCACGGTGGCTCATGTCTGTAATCCCAGCACTTTGGGAGGCTGACGCGGGTGGATCAATTGAGGTCAAGACCAGCCTGGCCAACATGGTGAAACCCCATCTCTACTAAAATACAAAAATTAGCTGTGCATGGTGGTGCACGCCTTAATCCCAGCTACTCAGGAGGCTGAGGCAGGAGAATGGCTTGAACCTAGGAGGGTGGAGGTTGCAATGAGCTGAGATTGCGCCACTGCACTCCAGCCTGGATGACAGAGCGAGACTCCATCTCAAAAAAAAAAAAAAAGAAAAAGAAAATAAATAAATAAATAAATAAATAAAGTGGTTATTTCTGGAACAAGATCACTTTTACCTATTTGCTTACAATGTATACATTCTTAGCTGAAAGAGAAAGGAATAAAATTAAAATTAGTGTGCTATAAATGACACACAAACCTGGGTATATCCATGAGAGTGTGCCTTCCATGTGACATCTATTCCCAAACACGTTCATAATGGAAAAAGAGGTAAGAACAAATAGTTGAATAAAGGCCCCACATGTATTGGTTTTCATACAAACCAGCAAAACAGCAATTTCAAAGCGACTAAGACAGTTTCTGACATTGTCATCCTTTTGTTCATGTTCTTCCTCACCTTTCCTCCTCCCCCGATACCATTTTCCTTCCTTTCACAAACTCTATTGTTTTCATAAATATTTTTATTCAAATCTCTCGTTCTCATTTTGAGTTATTTTGTTATTTTAAATTTTCCTCTTCCACTCTTTAATTTTCCTCTTTGGGGCACACTTTCTCAGGCCTACCTCACTCTCCAGCTCCTGCTTTGGAAACAGAGGCAGTTAAATCAGCAGCTGTGGCTGAGGAAGCAGAGCTGGAAGGGGCAGAGTGAAAGGAAGCTGATTATCTATGTGAATACGTCATTCAGGAGAATTCATGAGCTTTAACATCCAACCACACATACGTTATTCACAGAGATAACAAGAAAGAGATTTAACCCAAGGGTAGATTAAGAACATAGGCCCAGTTGGATCTCGTTTTCCTAGGAAAGACACTTCTGAATGTTAAGAATTAAAACTCATGGTTCTCTTTATCCAATTCTCAGTCCATTTCTCCTATGCAGTAATTGGACTGCCCTCTTCACCCTACCTTCTCAAAAACTCTTTTTTTTACCATCCTTTAAAAATCTTCTGAAACCACATTTCCTTAAGAAATTCTTCCTCAAATTTGAAGGAGTAGAGGCCATTTGTCCTACTATTCAACATCAATACATCATTCCCCACCTAAATATGCAAATAGCTTGTCTTTACAGATAATACAATTACATAAATAAAAATTAAATTGCTTTTCACTTAAACCTCAAGAGACTACACAAAGCAAGTTATTTGGTTAACTGAAAATTTACATCTCAACTTCTTTTTTTTTGTAAGTTCTCAAAATCCGTTTTATCTCACTAAAACTTTTCTTCAACCTTATGGATACTATTAGTCTCTTGAACGCACCATTTTCCTGACTTTGCCTCCTTCCCTACCCAAGCATACCCACTTGGGCCACTCTTTTTCTAACTCTCCTAACAGGGTCCTTTTATCCAAATTAACTCTAACTTCCTCACCCCTGATCCTAACTAGCAATCGCTGTTCTCCACTCTCACACCCAAACTACTGAGCACCACTGTTCTCTCCTAAATACCTGATAGTGAATTCAGGGATAGTGGGCATAATCTTGTGTATATTGAGTGATAATGAATTCCTATTGGCTCAAACATCATTTGGTTTTTCAGCACCAATTGCATTTTTTACACGTCCGTGCCAACTGCCAATCCCCCAAGCAGCTATTTCAAATCCTCATCATTCCCTTCAAAAACCAATCAGTTCACTTCACAGTGAATAACCTTGTTTTATTTTTATTCTAGAGGTTTACCAGAAAAAAAAAAGTCCTCAGTTCCTTATCTGTCTTCATAGAAATCTGTTTACATTCATTCTCATCCCTTTAGCTGAAGGGATGAGAATCTCAAAGAAGCATCTTTTCAAACCTCTCCAGCCTTATTGTCTAAAATTTTCTTACCATGTATTTTTCCCTCAGCCTACACACATTCAAAAACTTTTCTGAAAACAAATATTGGGCCAATAAAGTCACCCAATCATTAATGAACATTTGCCTCACCCTTCTGCTTTATTACCCCACTCTTCCAGTCAACTTTTCTGAAAAACTAGCTTACTATTTTTTTTGAAAAACAGACTACACTTCTTACTCTCATTCAGTTTCCAGCCCCTTACCATAAAGCTTCATACTAAACACATCACCAAAACTGGGCTGAATGTGGTCAGTATTTACTAGACAAAAGTAAATATTATTATGAGACATTTTATACAGACACACACACACACACACACACACACACAATCTCCTGTAACCTTCATCTTCTTCAGGAGCAACTATGTTCAAATTTTACTTGTGGAATTGACTTCAAAATTTCTCAGTAATAGGTGTATTTTGCTATCACTACATCAATTTCAGGCAATATTTGTTAAATTGCTATTACGATAATTTACACCCTTCTCTATATCCCATCTTGTTACACTGTTATATCACAAATTTTGGTTATTTTCATTTCCATGTTTGTATTACTATGAGTATGCAAGCTATTACTTAAGATTGAGCCAAGTAACAAACTACAACTAGATTCCCTTTCTTTAACACCCTTTTTTTCTAGGTGTAAAACATATCCCTAATATTTTCATTTGCTTGATTTCTCTGTATCTTAGGCTATATCCCCTCATACTTTAACCATCTGTGTAAAAAGCCTCCTCATGAAAATTTTCAGGCTAGGCACAGTGGCCCATGCCTGTCATCCCAGCACTTTGGGAGGCCGAGGCTGGCAGATCACCTGAGGTCAGGAGCTTGAGGTAACTCTGGCCAATATGGTGAAACCCCATCTCTACTAAAAATAAAAAAATTAGCTGGGTGTGGTGTTGCATGCCTGTAGTCCCAGCTACTTGGGAAGCTGACGCAGAAGAATTGCTTGAACCTGCAAGGCAGAGGTTGTAGTGAGCCAAGATTTTGCCATTGCACCCTGGCCTGGGCAATGGAGCAAAATTCTGGCTCAAAAAAAAAAAAAAAAAAAACAAAAACAAAAATCTCATCATAAAACTCTATATTTTTCATAAGTTTTCATTTTTTCTGAGACTTTCCTCTGAGAATCTCAGTGATCTTTCTCCAGTAAATCTGGGGGGCCAGGGGCAGAATACTATTGTTTGAATATATATTCCAAAAAGCATGCATTGAAAACTTTACTTCCAATGCAACAGTTTTCAGAGGTAGGACCTTTAAGAAGTAACTAGGACACGAGGGCTCCACCTTCATAAATGGATTAATGGCATGACTGTGGGAGTGGATATTTTTATAAAAGGACAAATTCAGCCCTTTTTGCCTCTCTCTCTTTTTTGACCTTTTGTCATGGGATACACAGCAAGAAGGTCCTTGCTAGATGCTGGTCCTTTGATCTTGAAGTTTCCAGCCTCCAGAACTGTAAGTCACTAAAATTTTGTTCATTCTAAATTACCCAATCTGTGGTATTCTGTTATAGCAGAACAAAACTAAGAAAACCACATTCAGAGAACTGTTACTTTTTTCCATGTCTGGAAAGTCCCTGGAAAACCCATTCTCAGGGTTTGTTGTTATTTGATCTGATTCAGACCTTGGTCAGTGCCAGTAGCCTTTTCCATGGAACCTTTGCCCAATGCAGTCAGCAGCAATTGTTTAACCTTGAAACTGCCTAAAACGGTAACACTAGTAAATAAGAGCCTGGCCAAAAATTTCTAAAAGAAAAAGCTGGGGTATGCGATGTATGTACAAGCTTTGCATATCTTTATAAAACTCCACTATATTACAGGAAATTGAGAAGTCCATGGAAATGTATAGGGCTGAACACATACTCAAGCTTGTGAATACACATAGAAAAAAACTAAGAAGGTCCTAAGCTGATGTTTAGGCACTGTAAAGGCAGGAAGAATGAAGACAAATGCAGAGATATACGCTTCCTGACTGAAGGCATTGAAGGCATGTCCTGAAACATACACAGAAGCTCTTGCAAAGACTGGATGTCATATCCATTCAAAGCATTTAAGGAAAACTCTATTCAGTCATTAGCTGACTACAGAGTTAGCTTACGAGGGTGACCAGCAACACATAAATAAACAGCAACACAACAATATAGAGCAACAGTGAACCTCAGGAGAGATGAAAAATCTCAGTTACAAAGTTGTCAATTTACATTATGATTGTATTTATGTATTTATTTATTGAGACAAGGTCTTACTCTGTCACCCAGGCTGAAGTGCAGTTGTATCAACACAGCTCACTGCAGCCAGGACCCCCTGGGCTCAAGCAATCCTCCTTCCTCAGCCTTATGAGTTCCTGGGAATACAGGTATGTACCACTGTGCCTAGCTAACTTTTTTTACTTTTTGGACAAATAGAGGTCTCACTATGTTGCCCAGGCTGGTCTCAAACTCCTAGCCTCAAGTGATCCTCCCATCTTGGCCTCCCTAAGTGCTGGGATTCCAGGCATAAGCCGCTGTTTCCAACCCAAAATTACATTATTTTAAATGTTCAGTGTTCAACAACTAAAAAATTGAGACATGTAAATAATCAAGAAAGTATGGCCTATACAGAGAAAAAAAAGTATCAATAGAAGTTGCCGCTTAAGAATTTGCTGATGGGGGAGCGGAGCAAGATGGCCCAATAGGAACAGCTCCAGTCTCCAACTCCCAGCGCGAACGACACAGAAGACCGGTGATTTCTGCATTTTCAACTGAGGTACTGGGTTCATCTCACTAGGGAGTGCCGGACAATGGATGCTGGTCAGCTGCTGCAGCCCGACCAGCGAGAGCTGAAGCAGGGCGAGGCATCGCCTCACCTGGGAAGCGCAAGGGGGAAGGGAATCCCTTTTCCTAGCCAGGGGAACTGAGACACAACACCTGGAAAATCGGGTAACTCCCACCCCAATACTGCGCTTTAAGGAATCGGGCACACCCGGAGATTATATCCCACACCTGGCCGGGAGGGTCCCACGCCCACGGAGCCTCCCTCATTGCTAGCACAGCAGTCTGTGATCTACCAGCAAGGCAGCAGCGAGGCTGGGGGAGGGGCGCCCGCCATTGCTGAGGCTTAAGTAGGTAAACAAAGCCTCTGGGAAGCTCTAACTGGGTGGAGCTCACAGCAGCTCAAGGAAACCTGCCTGTCTCTGTAGACTCCACCTCTGGGGACAGGGCACAGTAAACAATAACAAACTCAGCAGAAACCTCTGCAGACGCAAACGACTCTGTCTGACAGCTTTGAAGAGAGCAGTGGATCTCCCAACACGGAGGTTGAGATCTGAGAAGGGACAGACTGCCTGCTCAAGTGGGTCCCTGACCCCTGAGTAGCCTAACTGGGAGACATCCCCCACTAGGGGCAGTCTGACACCCCACACCTCACAGGGTGGAGTACACCCCTGAGAGGAAGTTTCCAAAGCAAGAATCAGACAGGTACACTCGCTGTTCAGCAATATTCTATCTTCTGCAGTCTCTGCTGCTGATACCCAGGCAAACAGGGTCTGGAGTGGACCTCAAGCAATCTCCAACAGACCTACAGCTGAGGGTCCTGACTGTTAGAAGGAAAACTATCAAACAGGAAGGACACCTACACCAAAACCCCATCAGTACGTCACCATCATCAAAGACCAGAGGCAGATAAAACCACAAAGATGGGGAAAAAGCAGGGCAGAAAAGAATTTGCTGATGACTGGCTTATGAGACAAAGACTTTAAATCAGTTATTTCAAATATGTTCTCAAAAATCACATCTAAAAATATTAAAGGAAAGTATGAGAACACTACCCAGTAAAACACAAGATACAAACACATGGATATTATCTTTTAAAGAACCAATAGAAATTATGGAGTAAAAGGTACAATAAATTTGCTAGAGAGAACTCAGCAGCAGATATGTGTCAATAAAAGGACAAATTGACTGACTTGAATAAAGGTTGTCCAGTTTCAGAACAGAAAGAAATAAAAATGAAAAAAGTTAACAGATCCTCAGAGACCTTTGAAATACCATTAAGCATATCAAATATGCATCATAGAAGTCCCAGAAGAATAAGAAAGAAGGAGGTAGAAAGAATATTTGAGAAAATAATTGTCCAAAATATTCTGAATTTGATGAAGGGCATTAATGTACACATTCAAGAAGCTCAACAAACTCCAAATAGAATAAACTTAAAGAGATCAACTCCTAAAAACATTATAATCAAACTATCAAATCTAAAGACAAAAGAGAATCTTGAAAGTAGTAACAGAGCAGCAATTTACCACATAAAATTTATCCTCAATACAATTAGCACCTGATTTCTCTTCTGGTCATGGAGGCCAGATGGCAGTGAGATGACATATTTAAAGTGATAAAATAAAAATATTATTGACCAACATACTGTAGCCAGTAAAACAATCCTTCAAAAATGAAAGAGAAATTAAGATATATTTTCAGATAAACAAAACCAAAAAAAATCATCACAAGCAGACCTGTCCTACAAGAAATACTAAAGAGATTTCTTCAAATAGAAATGAAAGGACACTAGGCAATTACTTGAATCCATATGAATAAATAAATAGCACTGGTAAAGGTAACTAGATAGGTAAATTTGAATGACAAAAATAATTGTCTGTAAGGCTTTTATACTCCTGCCTGATTTAAAAATAACCTGAAAACAACAACAACTATAAATCTGTATTGATCACCACATAAAGTATAAAAATGTAATTTGTATGACAATAATAACACAAAAGATGGAGGACAAAACAGAGCTAAGTAGAACGAAAAGTTTTATATACTGTTAACATAAAGTTGGGAATAATCAGAACAGGGTTGTTATAAGGTATTAATAAGGTGCCAATATTATCCCCAGGGCAACCATTAAAAAGAAACTCAACAAAATATAGTAAAAAATGATTAAGAATTTAAAAATATGATCCATCTCTGTACTGTCTACAAAAGACACAGTTTACATCCAAAGATACAAATAGAAAGTAAGATGAAGAGAAAACTATCTTGTGCAAATAACAATTCTCAGAAAGTTGGAGTGACTGTAATATTAAAAATGTTATCCCATCTCTACTCAAAATAAAACAATTAGCCAGACATGGTAGTATGCACCTGTCCTCCCAGCTACTAGGAAGATGAAATGAGAGGATCACTTGAGCCCAGGAGGTCAAAGCTGCCATGAACCAAGATCATGCCTCTGCACTCCAGCCTGGATGACAGAGTGAGACCCTGAAAACAGGAAAGAACAAAAGAAAGAAAGAAAGAAAGAGAGAGGGAGAGAGAGGGAGGGAGAGAGAGAGAAAGAGAGAGAGAGAAAAAAAGAGAAAAACATTTCATAATGATAAAAGGACTTACCTTTCAGAAAAATGTAATTATAAATGTATATGCACCTAACAATCAGAGTCCAAAAATATACGAAGCAAAAACTGACAGAATTGAAGGAAGGAACAGACAATTCAACAATAATAGTTGAAAACTTCAATATCCCACTTTCAATAATGAATAGAACAACTAAAGAGAAGATGACAAGAAAACAGACGACTTGAACATTATAATCAGCTAGACCCAATAGATATATGTAGAACACTGCATCAAAAAATAAAATACACATTATTCTCAAGTGCACCTAGAATATTCTGCAGATGAAAAAACCATGTATTAGACCCTAAAACAAGTCTTAATGGGTTTAAAAGTATTGGAATTATATAAAATATCTTCTCTGACCACAATAGAATGACATTAGAAATCAGTAACAGAAGGAAATTTAGGGAATCCACAAAGGTATGGAAATAAAACAACACATTCCAAAATAACTAATGGGTCAAAGAAAAATTACAAAATGCTTTGATATGGATGAAAACCAAAAAAACACTATAGTCAATAATTGAAAGCATGAGAAAAATTAGTGCTTTGAGGAAAAATTATAGCTGTAAACATCTATATTTTAAAAAGAGATCTCAAATCAATAACCTAAGCTTCCATCATAAGACACTAGAAAAAAAAGAGCAAACAAAGAAGAAAGAAGGAAATAATAAAGATTAACATGGAAATAAATGAAACAAAGAACAGAACAACAACAGTGAACATCAATGAAAGCAAAAGTTTAGTTTTGGAAACAATGACAAACCTTAAGCTAGATCAATGAAGCAATGAAGAGAGAAGACTCAAGTAACTAAAATGAGAAATGAAAAAGAGAAAATTACAATCAATTTTATATAAATAAAAATTATGATAACAGAATATTACAAACAATTGTACTCCAACAAATTGGGCAACCTAGATGAAATATATAAATTCTTAGACATACATAACCTATCAAAACTGAATCATGAAGAAATAGAAATTCTGAATAGACCTATAGCCAGCAAGGAAATTAAACTAGTAATTAAAAATCTTTCTGCAAATAAAAGACCAAGACCACATAGGTTCACTGATGAAATCTACCAAATATCTAAAGAAGAATTAACACCAACCCTTTACAAACTCTTTCCCCAAAAAAATAGAAGAGGAGGGAATAATACTTAATTCATTCTATGAGGCCAGTATTACTCTGATACCAAATCCAGACACGGATATCACAAGGAATGAGTATCACAAATCAATTTGCCTTGTGAACAAAGACTCAAAATTCTCAATAAAATATAAGCAAGCCAAACTCAGAAACACATAAAAAGGAGTTATACATCATGGCCATGACCTGAAGTTTATCCCAAGAATGCAGAGTTTATTTACATTTATAATAACATAATAGCAATATAAGAAATCTACAAAAAAAAAAAAACACTGAAAGCATCATATTTAATGAATCACACGTCATGAAAACTGACAGCTTTTCTCCTAAAATCAGTAATGAACAAGGTATCTGCTCTTGCCACTTGTATTCAACATTGCACTGCAGTTTGTATGTAGAACAATTAGGCAAGGAAAATAAATAAGCAGCATCCAGACTGGAAATGAAGAAGTAAAACTCTCTTTTTGCAGATGACCTGATTTTGTATGTAGAAAATCCTAAGAAAAGTACACATTCACATGCACACACAACCCACTAGAGGTAATAAACTAACCAAGTATGGTTGCAGAATAAAAAAATCAACATGCAAAATTTAATTGTATCTGTATGCACTAGCAATGAACAATCAAAAATAAAATCAAGGAGTAAATTACATTTATAATAGCATCAAACAGAGCAAAATATGAAGCAATAAATTTAACAAAAGAAGTACAAAACTTGAACTCTTAAAAATATTAAATACTCTTGAAAGAAATTAAAGATCTAAATAAATATAAAGATATCCCATGTTCATGGATATAAAGACTTAATATTCTTAAGATGACAATACTCCCCCAGATTGATCTACAGATTCAACAGAATCTCCATCAAAATCTGAGCTGGCATCTTTGCAGAAATCTACAAGCTAATTCTAAAATTAATATAGAGGTGCAAAAGACACAGAATAACCAAAACAATCTTGAAAACAAATAGAGTTGGAGGCCTCACACTTTCTGATTTCAGAATTTACTACAAGTTCCAATAATCAAGACAATGTGATACTAGAACAAGGATACAAATATAGATCAACAGAATATGATAGAAATCCAGGGGAAAAAACTCTACTTTTATGGTCAGTTGATTTTCACCAGGGTGCCAAGACACTTCAATGGAGAAAAAATAGACTTTTCAACAAATGCCACTGGGACAACTAGATTTCCACACACAAAAACTGAAGCTAGACCTCCTACCTCTCACCATACACAAAATTAACTTAAAATGAATAAAATTCTTAATATAAGAGCCAAAACTATAAAAATCTTAGAATAAAACATAGGCATAAATCTTTGTGATGCTGGGTTGGGTAACGGTTTCATAGCTGTGAAACTAAAAGCATGAGAACAAAGAAAAATAGATAAATTAGAGTTTATTCAAACTTAAAACTTCTGTGCTTCAAAAAACACTATCAAGGAAATCAGGCTGCACAGTGGTGTATGCCTGTAATCTCAACACTTTGGGAGGTCAAGGCAGGAGGACTCCCTGAGACCAGAAGTTCAAGACCAGCCTGGACAACAAAGCGAGACCCCATTTCTAAAATAATTAATTAATTAATTAAAAATAAAAATAAAAAGACAACCTACAGAATGGAAGAAAATGATTTTAAATCATGTATCTGATAAGGGACTAATATCAAGAATATGTAAAGAACTCTTACAATTCAACAATAAAAAGACATAAACAATGAGCAAAGAGTTTAAATAAACATTTCTCCAAAGAAGACCTACAGTACCCATACATTACTGGTGAGAATGTAAATTGGTGCAGTCACTTTTAAAACAATGTCAGATCCTCAAAAATCAAACACAGAGTTACCATATGACCCAGTATATCTACTCCCAAGTATACACCGAAGACAATTAAAACGTATTTCTACAGAAAAAGTTGTTCATGAATGTTCATTACAACATTTTTCATAATAGCCAGAAGACAGAAACAATCCAAATGTCCATCAACTAATGACTGAATAAACAAAGTGATTTATCCATATAATACAGTGTTGTGCTATAAAATATCATGGATTTCTGATACACACATGGATGAACCTTAAAAAAATGCCAAGTAAAAGAAGCCAGGCACAACAAGCCACTTATTATATGATTCCATTTATAGAAAATGTCCAGAATAGACAAATTCATAGAGACATAAAGGTGGTTAGTGTTGCCAGGAGTGGGAGGAGCGGGGAAATAGAGGGTGACGGCTATGTATACCGTTTCTTCTACAAGTGATTAAAATGTTCTGAAATTAGATAATAGCAATCATTGTACAACTCTGTAAATATACTAAAAACCACTGAATTGTACACTTTAAAAAGATGACTTTTATCATATATTGAACTATACCTTAATTTTGGAAGTTGTTATCCTTTTTCTCATCACACAAATTTTCAGAATGCTGTGATAAAATGAGGGTCTTTGTTCACCCATATTTCTCAGAGAACAATTTTTACCCACCACTCATATTTCTTCGATGTGGAGAATTTCTTTAGTGTAACTCTTGGATTTTCTTGGCCACTTACGCATTCTGCCCTAAAGGAGGTAAAATGACAATCCTAGTTCAAATTCCTTTATTTTATTGAGAGCTGTATGACTATAATAGCATACTTACACTATTTCCCAATAACTCTCTCTCCCTTCTCTGCCCTCAGATGCTATGTTTCTATACTGTAATGGCTTATAATCTTGCTTCAGTGTGTTCCACCTGCTTGAAAGTATAGTACTCAGCTCTAATGTCTACAATATTCAGTCAAGAGGATTATTTCTTTGTGTTTTCCCATAATCTTCCATCCCCCTCATAAATGGTAGTTCAGAGTCAAGAGGCCTTCTAGGGTTTTTTGTTTTGTTTTGTTTTTTGTCAATACTAGAGTCTAAGTTTTCAGTTTTCTGTTGTTTGGGGTGAATTTGGAAAGCAGAACCATCATCTTAACTGCCCTTAAATGGAAGTTTCCCAATAACAATTTAATTACTCTTTCTGACTTTGCTTCAGTTTCTCCAATGCATCCTCCATATTGCTGCTGAAGTGAACTACCAACACATCTGACCATTCCTCTCACCTGCTCAAAATCTCTTAAGGGACTACAAAGTCTGATTTAAATTACTTTGCAAAGCATATGAAGCTCTTCCACATGTGGTCTCTGTTTATTTAACTCCTCTTCTCTTTGGCCCTAATCCCTTCCTGCATATACCGCAGGCAGACTAATTCACAGAAAGCTGGAGAATTGCAAATATTTTCTCAACTACCATGCTTTTGCACATGGATTTCTCTGTAAAATATTCTTATCTCCTTGTGCCTATCTGGAAAACAATTTTACCTTCAGGTCCATTTCAGATAAGATATCCTGTCTCATGTGAAGGGAGTTAATCGCTCCCTCTTCTCTGCTGTCTCTACCTGATACCTGAAGTCATCACACTCAGTGATAAATATTTGTTTAGGTGAAATTCTCATCCCTTTAAAATTGTTTCCCATTTGTTTGATAGTCTTTAAGCCCATTCATTCTTTAAAATACTTACTGAGCAACAACTCTGCTCCAAATATGAAATACAAAGAAAGATAAAAACATTCCAAGCCTCTAAGGATACAAAGCCAGTATTGTTACCTACCTTCCTGTGATTTTATGTCATGTGTCTGTACATATACGCTAACTACTTGGAGATGTGAAAGATGTCAGAATCAAAATGGAGTCACTCATGTTTAAAAAAAAAAAAAAAAAACTGGAGTCTGAGAAGGCACAAAGGGAACATTCTCATGCATAAATGACTAATAAGAATTGTCACAAAAGACTACAAAAACCACAACCTTGCACAAAGGTCATCACAACCTTACAAAACAATACTTCTGAGAGGACAATCACCTGTCCAAATTTGGACTGTTGTTGTTGATCCTGGTTACCAAGGAGAATTATCTCAAAACAATTATGTAATCTTCCTCATTTTTCCTTCAAAAACCCTTGTCTTCCTTTACCTGCCTGAATGTACACATATGAAATAGTTTACTATGGCATATTTATATCCATTGCAATGCTCTATTCCCAAATAAATATGATTTTCTTTTAGAAAGTCTCTCTCAGTTATTTAGGTTGATGGAGGCAAGAACCATGTCATATATATTGTTCTAGAATTTTCAGTGCTTAACAGAATTTTGTATTTTGTAGGCACTCGATATTTCCAGAGCCTACAAACTGTTCTTCAGTCTTCAGTTTTGTTCTGATATCTGCCACAAAATGTTCTTCAGAGGAAACTCAAAATTATGTTTCTAAAATACAAGGCTACACAAAGCATTCTCTGCTGTAAGACATTTAATGACTGTTATTTCCCTTTATGGCAAGGTCTGTCTTCCCCATCAGACTATAATCTCAGCAACAAAAGGGTCTCCATATTCTTCTTGTAAACCTTGCGGTCAGCAAAGAGTCTGAAACACAAACATTTGACTATTGGTTTGATTTGTTTGAGTATTGGTTGAAATTAGTGGGTAATTCCTGGGATTTAAATATATATTTGATTCAAATATATTTTAATTTATCTGGGATTAGAGCAATTAGACATGATTATATTTTATGTCACTCATTCATTTATGTGCCTCAAATATCCTGGCACATTATTCTCACTTTTTCTGATGAAAAGGAGCCATGTCTTAGTTACAGTATACAGAATCCAACACAGTAACATGTTCAAATACATAGCAACAGCTTATGACTGTGTTACATTTAGTTTTTTTTTAAAAAAAAATAGACAATAACAAAAATGTAGAATTTCCAATGCTATATTTTTTGTTTAAGTACTTTCTCAGTTTCACAGTTCCTAGGACTGATAATTTCACAAATAACTGAGGACATACATTTTTCTCTAAAGAGCTTAGAAGTAACTGTCATTCTTTTTTATCAAAGGAGGGTACTGAGACAGAGAGAATGAGTGATATAACCAAGGTCACCAATATAATCATGAGGTGCAGATGATGGTGGTATAAACAGAATCAGATAACAATTCACAGAACACAGTGAGGAAGGCCAGGAATACTAAGCAGGGAATATTGATGGGGATGTTAGACAGACAATTCTACAAACTAACATGCCTCATCCTAAACAATAAAATCCCTGACCACAGAAGGCAGAGAACAAACTAGGATTAAGAGAAGCAAAATCTGAAACCTCATGTAAAGTAACTCTCCTCCCCCTGAGGTCATAAAATAAGAAGAGTCCATCCTATAAACAAAAATCAAAGATCATGCTCCCAACAGAGTTTTTCCCAACAGACAACGCTCATCAGAAATTGGCACTTCTGTTTTCTCAAGGCAATCAATGTCTCTCACATAGGTCTAAAATAGTCCATTTAGCCCTATCTTTTACCCAGACTCTTCCTCATTTTTGCTTCTGAATACTGACCTATTTTTTTCTGCTGAACATATGGCCTGGTTGTCAATCTCATCATTCACTAAACAGAAAATTACAAATGTCAAATGATTTTTAAAAGGGCATAATCTCATACTCTTGGCTATTTGCATTCCTTTCTCTCCCTATTCCATTACAGTCATGCTCGTATGGGGCACTTCTTCTCCTGCAATGGATTTAGGTTTCTGAGTCTCCCTACCCTCTGCTCCTCAAGGACTTAACCAGCTGCATTGCCTGGTGGTTGAAGTCACAGCCTTGACAGCCCTGGCCTTAAGGGGAGTTGCTCCTTTCCAGGCAAATGTATTGTTAAGGGGCTTATGTTGAATTTATGAGAAAAACAAAGCAGTGCTAAAGATCACTGAGTTTTTAAAAGAACTTCTCTCTGGACTGGATACTAATAAAATTATCCTTTAAGCTACTTCTTATAGAACCACAAAGAACAAATACAAAGAAGCAAGTTCTACAGACAAAGTCCAAGCAAACACAAAGGCAGTGGATGTTTCTGCTTCAGCTCTATAAATTCTTGCTTCTAAAGGATGATGTGTAGGCAGAAATTGATGGATTCTCTCTTTCTTCCTAGCCTTTACGTGTTGGCAATGTCAATGGTCAGTACACAGTGCACAAGCCACTGTAAATACATGTATCTGTGAATAGTCCTTGGGAGCTGAGTAGTCAGGAAGAGAAAAGATCACATATTTCATATTGTGACCAACAGAGAGATTCTAGTAACAAGACTCATGCTACTGCGAGCTATCCCAGCATGTGTAAATTCTCTGACTTGAGCTAAGTGAATGTTATTCTTAAGGGCTCTTACTTTTAGCCCCCCTTATCTCAGCAAAGCAATCCCTGCTGATCTACTTTTGAAAGTATTTCTCCATTCAATAACTGGCTCTTTCTGTTTCATTAGATCTACATAGATCAACCAGCACAGCACTTGATTTGAATTTAATTGTTCCGTCACATGTGCATTCTCACAAGCTCTAAAATGTCCCCATGTACCTCCAAGGTGAGCCCAGTAACCTTTTAAAATAGTCAGGCCAGCCAATCTTCAGACCCTCCTGTTCTGGCTTCAGAGCAGGAAGTGTTCAGGCTTTTGAAAGGGCCTTTGAATGAGGAGGGGGCAGATCAGGAAGAGGCCAACCCTCTAACAGAACAGACCATGGCTAATACATTTTACTTTTTTTTTCTTCCACTCCTTTGAAGGTTCGGATACATTTTGCTCTGAGGAAGCTCACCACAATATCTCTCCTTCTCTACCTACCTAAAATCCCCTGCACATTGTCACACAGCTTGATAGTCTGTAAGCTAGATTTATGTGGGTAACATTTGCTTTTAAGATGCCAACACTTTCAGGAGGCTCGCTTGACCACTTTATCTCTAAATTCAAACTGAGATCAACCTTCATAGACAAAACATGAATTTTGATGTGGGAAGATGAGGGTGAATTTTCCAACAAGTAAGACCTCATCATAGCATATGATGAGATAAGAGTTTCAGACAGCAACAGGTCAGCAACAGGGCAGTTCAAGCAGCAGCTGGCGAAGTACAAGACAGACTGATTACATTATGTACCGGTATTCACTCATTTAATCCCAAATCAGCACTTCAAGGAGTTATTTTATTAGGTATCTTTTTTTCACAAATAAAAAGAAAATGGGGCTTAGAGAGGTTGCCACTTTTCCATAATCTCCTACTGATAAATGTTCCATCAGGAATTAGGATTCAAGAGTGTCTAGATCCAGAAACTGCCTTTACCTATAAGCCTGCACTTGGAACTGGCCAGTGGGAAGGGCAGGCATGGCTCTGGAGCCAGAGTAGGAGCAGGGGCCACGGAGACTGGGCTCTCTCTCTAATTTCCCCCTATTGCCATGAATAGCTAAACCATAATCTAAACTGTATTCTCTTCCTTTGCTTTCTAGAACTCCAGAGAATAATGAACTTGCAAAAATGCCACTTTTTCTTTTTATAATCTTAATCTGATAGAGTATATTTAGCATAAGGGAAGTAACACAACTTCGAAGATTGTGGGCTCCACTTTATTTTGGTCCCTCACTCATAAAGGTTAAGAGCATAGGCCAGGCATGGTGGCTCATGCCTGTAATTCCTGCACTTTAGGAGGCCAAGGGGCTGGGGGCGGATCACGAGGTCAGGGGTTCGAGACCAGCCTGGCCAACATAGTGAAACCTCTTCTCTACTAAAAATACAAACATTAGCCCCACGTGTGGTGGCATGCGCCTGTAGTCCCAGCTACTCAGGAGGCTGAGGTGGGAGAACTGCTTGAACCTGAGAGGTGGAGGTTGCAACTCCATCTCAAAAAAAAAAAAGAAAAGAAACATAGACCATAGAATCAGATTACTGAGTTCAAATTCCTATTCCAACATATACCAGCTATGTGACCTTGGGCAAACTCTTCAGCCTCTCCAGGCCTCAATTTTCTCATCTGAAAGATGAGGATGATAAAAATGTCTGCTCCTTAGGATGAAGGTGATGACTGATTCAATGAGATAACACATGTGAGGCACATAAAGTGAGCACTTGGTAAAGGTCAGGTATAGATGCTTTACTGAAAAACTATTTTTTGCTCTTGGGGTATTTTTAGGCTCTAAAAATTTAGAAGTGTGACAGGCACAGTGGCTCATGCCTGTGATCCCAGCACTTTGGGAGGCCAAGGTGGGTGAAACACTTAAGTCCAGGAGTTCCAGACAAGCCTGGGTAATATAGAGAGACCTTGTCTCTACAAAAAGCAAAAAAATAAAAATTAGCTAGGCATGGTAGTTCATACCTACAGTCCCAGCTACTTGCAAAGCTGAGGCAGAAGGATTGCTTGAGCCTCGGAGTTTGAGGCTGGTATGGTTTGGCTGTGTCACCACCCAAATCTCTTCTTGAATGGGAGTCCCCATAATCCCCATGTGTCACGGGAGGTACCCAGTCAGAAGTGATTGGATCTTGGGGGATTTTTCCCCCATGCTGTTTTCATGATAGTGAGTGAGTTATCATGAGATCTGATGGTTTTATAAGTGTATGGCATTTTCCCTGCTGGCTCTCATTCTCTCTCTTACTGCCCTGTGAAGAGGTACCTTCTGCCATGATTGTAAGTTTCCTGAGGCCTCCCTAGGTATGCAGAACTGGGAGTCAATCAAACTTCTTTTCTTTATAAATTACCCAGTCTCAAGTATTTCTTCATAGAAGCATGAGAATGGACTAATACAGAGTCTACAATCATGTCACTCGGCCTGAGTGGCAGAGATAGTACCTTTCTCTAAGATAAATAAATAAATATTTAGAATTGTGTGCCTTCATACACAAATATTGAACATATTGTTTTCAGTTTCTCAAAACTGGTGCATTTAATATAATATTAATAATAATAAATAAGCCAGAAGTCTACAGATAAAAGGAAGTTTTATCTTTTAGTAAAGATTTTTTAAATAAGCAGAATGAGAATTAAATAATATAAGCTGAAATACTTTAGTGTAGGTACTTTCTCAAATATTGAAATACTCTTAGGATTACCAGGGACTGTGGTCTAAGAGACTAACTGTTTCAGTTTGGCTTAGATTGTCCAAGTTCAGTATATTTAGACTTTGAAGAGTGCTATATAAATTAATCTTGATTGACCTACAAAGTTATTTCTGCAACTTGTGTCTTCTTGAAATCAATTCCATTCTTTAACATCATTTCATTATGCTTTAGTATGTAGTCTAATGCTTTGCTTCCAAATGTAAAATATAAGCTATGAAATAACAGGATTAAAACAGCATTTTTGATCTGACATTCTTCAATTTTACAGTCAAGAATGTGTTCAACAAGCCAGAGATGTACAATTCCCTAAGCAGGTGAAAAAATGTGATCGTGTAGGCTGAAATGACAGTTTTCATACCATTTTCAATGCATGTTGTGTGCATCTGTTCCACATCTGGAAATATGTTTTTACATTTTTTTTCCTGAAGAAAACTTACAAAGTGTTTCTATAGTTTGGTTTCTTAGTTATCATAAAATATATAAATGAGAATATGGAAATAAAAGGCCCTAGAGATATCTATCTGAGTGGAAGGCACTAGGATTCCAAAGCTGGTTATGATCTAGACTAACCTTTATCATTCTTACAAGTGTCTCTTCACAAACATGGGCTAGGAAGAGGACCCTACATTTAAAGTGAATATGATCATCTATTTGCAGCTGCCAGATAAATTTTTGCAAGACTCTGAAGTCTCCTTTTAAATAAAGGCAGCCAAAAATTAAAAGACCATTTCGCTGGCACTGTAAGTTTTGCCTAGAATTTAACTGGATTCCAGTTAAAACTCCAAGCTGGTTAAAGATAGGATACCCATTATAGTCTCTTACTTTTAAACTCTTTAGCAACACAATTATATATATAAGGAAACAGAGTTATAGTTGCTCGATTATAATCCAAGCCCTTTTAACAGACAGTTCACAGTTGGATTGACTATCAGTGTGTTTGTTTACTAGAATAGAAATTCATTTGTGATTCTCTGGAATTATAAATAGTAAGTGCAACTGAGTAAAAATGCCCCTGCTAAACCCTGCTAGCAAAGAGCTCAGTTGGATGTGCTGGCTTGTACTTGTAGTCCCAGCTACTCAGGATGTGGGATGCCAAGGTGGGAGCATCCTTTGAGCCTAGGAGTTCAAGGCTGCAGTGAGCTATGGTGGCGCCACTGCTCTGCAGCCTGGGCAACAGACTGAGACCCACCCCCTCCTAAAAAAAAATGAAAAAAAAAAAAGAAAGAAAGAAAGAAAGAAACAAAAAAGACTCAGGAGGATGAAATTCTACTAGAAAACAGCCCATATTTTTAATGATGTTCATTCAAAAGTGTTCATCATTTTAATTCTTCAGCTTGCTCTTCTTCCTCCCTTCCCCTCCATTTCCTTCCTTTTCCTTTCTGAGCAATTCAGTCCAAAAGTCACTCGATGGGGCAAGGTAAGGTACGTGTCCATGCAGGGAAAGGGGTGGCATGCATGGAGTGACAGAGCCCAGGCAAGGTGATGAGGGTGTTTACTGAAGGGCAGGAAGGGGAAGTCAGAAGCCAAACAGGGCAGGGAGGGAATCCACGCTGGAGTGTGGGCTGGTATAGGGTGTTGGAGCACAGGCTGGGAGAAGAGAGGTTGACTATGCAAAGGGAGGCCCAGGGTGTACAATCAGACACTGAGCAGTGTGAGGAGGGCACCTGCCGGGGGGCTGCCCAGCACAGGGTGGCAGAGCCTAGGCTATGTGAGGAAGACAGCACATGGGGTGGGGGGTGGCCAGGCATAGGGAGCCAGCACCCAAGCAGGATGGAGAACAACCTGGTAGAAGGAGTCAGAGCCCAGGGGGAATGAGAAAGGCATGTGGGCAGGGGAGAGAAGTGGTGTATCCATTGAAAATGTGTCACATACAGGGGAAGTAATCACATAAATACATTCAAGATAATGAAAACCAAGTTTGTTGTTTGGTTTTTTTTCAGCATAAGAATTACAAATACAAAATGTGAGAAAACTGTAACAAAGCTGTTGAGTTGAATTAATGTTGGTAGGTTCAGTATGAGTTTATGATTTTTCGTAGCTAGTTAACAAGCTAGCTTGAGAGATAGAGGCACAGCAAAAAATATAAATGCAAGTGTGTGGGTATGTGTGTGTTTGCCTATGTGTGTGTGTCCACCGTGAAGGCCTGAAGCAGTGATACCCCAATAGCAATGAGCATCCTGAGTGCCCAGATCTTAGCTACTAAATGCTATTCTCCACTAAAAGGAACCAGAAATCCATGGAAACGGCTGATAGTTAGGTTGGACAGCGAAAGTAAAATGAGTCTAGAACATTTTGTCCAGAAAACAGGGAAGTGCTCAAAGAAAGGTGGTGTATTAGTCTGTTCTCATGCTGCTAATAAAGATGTACCTGAGACTTGGTAATTTATAAAGAAAAAACGGTTTAATGGACTCACAGTTTCACATGGCTGGGGAGGCCTCACAATCATGGCAGAAGGCAAAGAAGGAACAAAGATGCATCTAATATGGAAACAGGCAAGAGAGCTTGCGCAGGGGAACTCCCATTTATAAAACCATCAGATCTGGTGATACTTATTCATTACTACAAGAACAGTATGAGGGAAACCACCCCCAATGACTCAGTTATCTCCACCTGACCCCATACTTGACACATGGGGATTATTATAATTCAAGGTGACATTTGGGTGGGGAGACAGTCAAACCATATTACATGGGGACAGAACAACACAGGAGCCACTGAAAAGTCTGGGATTATTTTAGCATTGAAGTAAATGATGGTGATGGATTATAAATCATTCAATAAAATAGGAACCCATGAATATGTAGAGATATATATAAGTGAAAAAAGTTTAATGACAAATGGGATATTTACATAGCTTCAAAGAGCTTCTTCACGAAATACTTATTAGTTACAAAGGGGAAGGAAAGTAAGTTCTGAATAAAGAGGCCTGGCAGACACCACCTCAATCAAGTGATCAGAGACAACAAATTTTGCACTACCTGGTGACTGTGTGGATCACAGGATCACCTCCGTGATGCTGCTGTCAAAGGTACATAACTGGAATCAGACTATAATGAAATGTGTAAGAATCCCAAAAGTGAATGAAAATTTACAAAATCACTAGTCTACAACCTTATAAAATGTCAAGATCCCAAAATGAAAGGAAAAGAAAGAGAAAGAAACTGTTTCTGACAAAAACAGACTAAAGAGACACAACTAAAGAAACTAAAAAGAAACTCAATGTGTGATTCTTAACTGAATTCTTCTTCTGTAAAGGACATTATTGACACAACTGGCAAAAACTGAATGGGGTCTGAGCATTAGATAGTTATTGTTCAGTTAGTTAATGTACCCATCTTAACTTCTTGATTTTTATAATTGTAAGTGTGGTTGTATAGAACAGTATTTTTGTTTATAGGAAATACATAATAAAACATTGAGAGAGTAGTGATCTATGCTTATAGTGAGAGGGATATAGTTTCTCTCACTACTCTAACTCCCTCCATTACTAAATTCTAAATTTTACTTTACACCACATTCCTCTTGCATATTGAATTTTCTCAATGTCCAGAAAAGTCATATTGCAGATGCATCCTGGAAAAAAAATTCTTTCTGGATGACATATTTTTCAGCATTTGTTGGTCATCAAGTTAATAGTTTTCTTCCTTCATGGTCTCTTTCCTGAGGAAACTTTGCTCGTTATGGGGAAAAAGTAAAACTAATATACAATATAAGTTAATTTTTTTAACATTTAGATGAGAACTTTCTTTTGGTTTGTTCCCTATACGCATGATCAGCTTTCTTCAAAATTATTGTCATTATTGACCACACAAAGCAGCTCTATTAGTGGTCTTCTATTAAGCCACGAGTTAACCTGCAGCACTGCTTCTATGCATTCAGCTGAATATGACTGAGGAGGCTTGAGTTGAAAAAGCCCGCGCCTTCTGAGTTTGGCATGCCTATATTTGAATTCTGGCTCTGCCGTGTATTACTGGTTTAAATGCCTAATAACCCCCCTTCTCCATTTCCTCCTTTAGAAAAATGAACAAAATGACTGACAGCTCAAAGTGTTGTCACTATAGTTAAATGAAATAATGTGCCTGTGGAAAAAAAATAGGTACATAGAAAGTTTTCACTTAAAATAATTGCCATTACTATTGTTATTTTCTCCCAGGTGCATAAAAAGTTTTTATTTATATAGTTGCACTACTGTAATTATTCCCTTCCCACTTTTTTTCTAATAGACCTGCCTGCTCTGAGTAATCTCTTCTCCAGCTACATACTTATGAATACTCTCTTTGTGAAAATAGACCATATTAATACCTGTATGAATTCAACTCTGCAGCTTTCCTTAATTCTTCACACTCATAACACAGGACAAACTTGCTCATTATGACACACCCAGTTGTTCTCCTGCCACTCTAGAGAAGACGGCATGGGAAAAATGAGGGGCTTTGCTGGGGGTCATTGGGAAGAGGCCTGGCCAACCCTTGACTTCTGAAAGATGACCTCAAGCAGCTGATATGTGGACTCTTTGCACTCATAGCTATTAAAATTTGATGCTATGTCCACATATGTCATTGGGATAGATTCTCTTCAATAACGAACTTCTTCATATATATTGAAAATGAATGACTTTAAGGCAGTCCTAGTGGTGACAAAATCTCTAAGCATTTGCTTATCTGTAAACGATTTTATTTCTCCTTCACTTATGAAACTTAGTTTGGCTGGATATGAAATTCTGGGTTTAAAATTCTTTTCTTTAAGAATGTTGAATATTGGCCCCCACTCTCTTCTGGCTTGTAGAGTTTCTGCCGAGAGATCTGCTGTTAGTTTGATGGGCTTCCCTTTGTGGATAACCCAACCTTTCTCTCTGGCTGCCCTTAAGATTTTTTCCTTCATTTCAACTTTGGTGAATCTGGCAATTATGTGTCTTGGAGTTGCTCTTCTCGAGGAGTATCTTTGTGGCGTTCTCTGTATTTCCTGGATTTCAATGTTGGCCTGTCCTACTAGGTTGGGGAAGTTCTCCTGGATGATATCCTGAAGAGTGTTTTCCAACTTGGTTCCATTTTCCCCTCACTTTCAGGCACCCCAATCAGATGTAGATTTGGTCTTTTTACATAATCCCATACTTCTTGCAGGCTTTGTTCATTTCTTTTTCTTCTTTTTTCTTTTGGTTTCTCTTCTCGCTTCATTTCATTCATTTGATCCTCAATCGCTGATACTGTCTCTTCCAGTTGATCGAGTCAGTTACTGAAGCTTGTGCATTTGTCACGTATTTCTCGTGTCATGGTTTTCATCTCTTTCATTTCGTTTATGACCTTCTCTGCATTAATTACTCTAGCCATCAATTCTTCCACTTTTTTTTCAAGATGTTTAGTTTCTTTGCGCTGGGTACGTAATTCCTCCTTTAGCTCTGAGAAGTTTGATGGACTGAAGCCTTCTTCTCTCATCTCGTCAAAGTCATTCTCCGTCCAGCTTTGATCCGTTGCTGGCGATGAGCTGCGCTCCTTTGCCAGGGGAGATGTGCTCTTATTTTTTGAATTTCCAGCTTTTCTGCCCTGCTTTTTCCCCATCTTTGTGGTTTTATCTGCCTCTGGTCTTTGATGATGATGGTGACGTACTGATGGGGTTTTGGTGTAGGTGTCCTTCCTGTTTGATAGTTTTCCTTCTAACAGTCAGGACCCTCAGCTGTAGGTCTGTTGGAGATTGCTTGAGGTCCACTCCAGACCCTGTTTGCCTGGGTATCAGCAGCAGAGGCTGCAGAAGATAGAATATTGCTGAACAGCGAGTGTACCTGTCTGATTCTTGCTTTGGAGGCTTCCTCTCAGGGGTGTACTCTACCCTGTGAGGTGTGGAGTGTCAGACTGCCCCTAGTGGGGGATGTCTCCCAGTTAGGCTACTCAGGGGTCAGGGACCCACTTGAGCAGGCAGTCTATCCCTTCTCAGATCTCAACCTCCGTGTTGGGAGATCCACTGCTCTCTTCAAAGCTGTCAGACAGAGTCATTTGCCTCTGCAGAGGTTTCTGCTGCTTTTGTTGTTGTTTACTGTGCCCTGTCCCCAGAGGTGGAGTCTACAGAGACAGGCAGGTTTCCTTGAGCTACTGTGAGCCCCACCCAGTTTGAGCTTCCCAGCGGCTTTGTTTACCTACTTAAGCCTCAGCAATGGCGGGCGCCCCTCCCCCAGCCTCGCTGCTGCCTTGCTGCCAGATCACAAACTGCTGTGCTAGCAATGAGGGAGGCTCCGTGGGCGTGGGACCCTCCCGGCCAGGTGTGGGATATGATCTCCTGGTGTGCCTGTTTGCTTAAAGCGCAGTATTGGGGTGGGAGTTACCCAATTTTCCAGGTGTTGTGTGTCTCAGTTCCCCTGGCTAGGAAAAGGGATTCCCTTTCCCCTTGCGCTTCCCAGGTGAGGCGATGCCTCGCCCTGCTTCAGCTCTCGCTGGTCGGGCTGCAGCAGCTGACCAGCACCGATTGTCCGGCACTCCCTAGTGAGATGAACCCAGTACCTCAGTTGAAAATGCAGAAATCACCGGTCTTCTGTGTCGTTCGTGCTGGGAGTTGGAGACTGGAGCTGTTCCTATTAGGCCATCTTGCTCCGCCCCCCGGTTAAGGTCCTCCGCCCCCCGGTTAAGGTCCTCAAATATTACAATTGTCAAGGGGACCAGATTACTCATATGCTGATTAGCACATTTTTTTATTTATTTTTTTATTTTTATTTATTTATTTTTTTTTGAGAGGGAGTCTTGCTCTGTCACCCAGGCTGGAGTGCAGTGGCATGATCTCCACTCACTGCAAGCTCCACTTCCTGGGTTCACACCATTCTCCTGCCTCAGCCTCCCATGTAGCTGGGACTACAGGCGCCCGCCACCGCGCCCGGCTCATTTTTTTTTTTATGTATTTTTAGTAGAGACGGGGTTTCACCGTGTTAGCCAGGATGGTCTCGATCTCCTGACCTCGTGATCTGCCCGTCTCGGCCTCCCAAAGTGCTGGGATTACAGGCGTGAGCCACCGTGCTACCTTACAAGAGACCCTGAAGGAAGCACTAAACATGGAAAGGAACAACCGGTACCAGCCATTGCAAAAACATGCCAAAATGTAAAGACCATTGAGGCTAGGAAGAAACTGCATCAACTAACGAGCAAAATAACCAGTTAATATCATCATGGCAGGATCAAGTTCACACATAACAATATTAACCTTAAATGTAAATGGACTAAATGCTCCAATTAAAAGACACAGACTGGCAAACTGGATAAAGAGTCAAGACCCATCAGTCTGCTGTATTCAGGAGACCCATCTCACACACAGAGACATACATAGGCTCAAAATAAAGGGATGGAGGAAGATTTACCAAGCAAATGGAGAACACAAAAAAGCAGGGGTTGCAATACTAGTCTCTGATAAAACAGACTTTAAACCATCAAAGATCAAAAGAGACAAAGAAGGCCATTACATAATGGTAAAAGGATCAATTCAACAGGAAGCGCTAACTATCCTAAATATATATGCACTCAATACAGGAGCACCCAGATTCATAAAGCAAGTCCTTAGAGACTTACAAAGAGACTTAGACTCCCATACAATAATAATGGGAGACTTCAACACTCTACTGTCAACATTAGACAGATCAACGAGACAGAAAGTTAACAAGGATATCCAGGAATTGAACTCATCTCTGCAGCAAGCAGACCTAATAGACATCTATAGAACTCTCCACCCCAAATCAACAGAATATACATTCTTCTCAGCACCACATTGCACTTATTCCAAAATTGACCACATAATTGGAAGTAAAGCACTCCTCAGCAAATGTACAAGAACAGAAATTGTAACAAACTATCTCTCAGACCACAGTGCAATCAAACTAGAATTCAGGACTAAGAAACTCAATCAAAACCACTCAATGACATGGAAACTGAACAACCTGCTCCTGAATGACTACTGGGTACATAACGAAATGAAGGCAGAAATAAAGATGTTCTTTGAAACCAATGAGAACAAACATACAACATACCAGAATCTCTGGGACACATTTAAAGCAGTGTGTAGAGGGAAATTTATAGCACTAAATGCCCACAAGAGAAAGCAGGAAAGATCTAAAATTGACACTCTAACATCACAATTAAAAGAACTAGAGAAGCAAGAGCAAACGCATTCAAAAGCTAGCAGAAGGCAAGAAATAACTAAGATCAGAGCAGAACTGAAGGAGATAGAGACACAAAAAACCCTCCAAAAAATCAATGAATCCAGGAGTTGGTTTTTTGAAAAGATCAACAAAATTGACAGACCGCTAGCAAGACTAATAAAGAAGAAAAGAGAGAAGAATCAAATTGACGCAATAAAAAATGATAAAGGGGATATCGCCACCGACCCCACAGAAATACAAACTACCATCAGAGAATACCATAAACACCTCTACGCAAATAAACTAGAAAATCTAGAAGAAATGGATAATTTCCTGGACACTTACACTCTTCCAAGACTAAACCAGGAAGAAGTTGAATCCCTGAATAGACCAATAGCAGGCTCTGAAATTGAGGCAATAATTAATAGCCTACCAACCAAAAAAAGTCCAGGACCAGATGGATTCACAGACAAATTCTACCAGAGGTACATGGAGGAGCTGGTACCATTCCTTCTGAAACTATTCCAATCAATAGAAAAAGAGGGAATCCTCCCTAACTCATTTTTTGAGGCCAACATCATCCTGATACCAAAGCCTGGCAGAGACACAACAAAAAAAGAGAATTTTAGACCAATATCACTGATTAACATTGATGCAAAAACCCTCAATAAAATACTGGCAAACCGGATTCAGCAGCACATCAAAAAGCTTATCCACCATGATCAAGTGGGCTTCATCCCTGGGATGCAAGGCTGGTTCAACATTCGCAAATCAATAAACAGAATCCAGCATATAAACAGAACCAAAGACAAGAACCACATGATTATCTCAATAGATGCAGAAAATGTTTTTGACAAAATTCAACAGCCCTTCATGCTAAAAACGCTCAATAAATTCGGTATTGACGGAACGTACCTCAAAATAATAAGAGCTATTTATGACAAACCCACAGCCAATATCATACTGAATGGGCAAAAACTGGAAAAATTCCCTTTGAAAACTGGCACAAGACAGGGATGCCCTCTCTCACCACTCCTATTCAACATAGTGTTGGAAGTTCTGGCTAGGGCAATCAGGCAAGAGAAAGAAATCAAGGGGATTCAGTTAGGAAAAGAAGAAGTCAAATTGTCCCTGTTTGCAGATGACATGATTGTATATTTAGAAAATCCCATTGTCTCAGCCCAAAATCTCCTTAAGTTGATAAGAAACTTCAGCAAAGTCTCAGGATACAAAATTAATGTGCAAAAATCACAAGCATTCTTATACACCAGTAACAGACAAACAGAGAGCCAAATCAGGAATGAACGTCCATTCACAATTGCTTCAGAGAGAATAAAATACCTAGGAATCCAACTTACAAGGGATGTAAAGGACCTCTTCAAGGAGAACTACAAACCACTGCTCAGTGAAATAAAAGAGGACACAAACAAATGGAAGAACATACCATGCTCATGGATAGGAAGAATCAATATCGTGAAAATGGCCATACTGCCCAAGGTTATTTATAGATTCAATGCCATCCCCATCAAGCTACCAACGAGTTTCTTCACAGAATTGGAAAAAACTGCTTTAAAGTTCATATGGAACCAAAAAAGAGCCCGCATCTCCAAGACAATCCTAAGTCAAAAGAACAAAGCTGGAGGCATCACGCTACCTGACTTCAAACTATACTACAAGGCTACAGTAACCAAAACAGCATGGTACTGGTACCAAAACAGAGATATAGACCAATGGAACAGAACAGAGTCCTCAGAAATAATACCACACATCTACAGCCATCTGATCTTTGACAAACCTGAGAGAAACAAGAAATGGGGAAAGGATTCCCTATTTAATAAATGGTGCTGGGAAAATTGGCTAGCTATAAGTAGAAAGCTGAAACTGGATCCTTTCCTTACTCCTTATATGAAAATTAATTCAAGATGGAGTAGAGACTTAAATGTTAGACCTAATACCATAAAAACCCTAGAGGAATACCTAGGTAGTACCATTCAGGACATAGGCATGGGCAAAGACTTCATGTCTAAAACACCAAAAGCAATGGCAGCAAAAGCCAAAATTGACAAATGGGATCTCATTAAAATAAAGAGCTTCTGCACAGCAAAAGAAACTACCATCAGAGTGAACAGGCAACCTACAGAATGGGAGAAAATTTTTGCAATCTACTCATCTGACAAAGGGCTAATATCCAGAACCTACAAAGAACTCAAACAAATTACAAGAAAAAATCAAACAACCCCATCAAAAAGTGGGCAAAGGATATGAACAGACATTTCTCAAAAGAACACATTCATACAGCCAACAGACACATGAAAAAATGCTCATCATCACTGGCCATCAGGGAAATGCAAATCAAAACTACAATGAGATACCATCTCACACCAGTTAGAATGGCGATCATTCAAAAGTCAGGAAAGAACAGGTGCTGGAGAGGATGTGGAGAAATAGGAACACTTTTACACTGTTGGTGGGATTGTAAACTAGTTCAACCATTATGGAAAACAGTATGGCAATTCCTCAAGGATCTAGAACTAGATGTACCATATGACCCAGCCATCCCATTACTGGGTATATGCCCAAAGGATTATAAATCATGCTGCTATAAAGACACATGCACACATATGTTTTTTGCGGCACTATTCACAATAGCAAAAACTTGGAATCAACCCAAATGTCCATCAGTGACAAACTGGATTAAGAAAATGTGGCACATATACACCATGGAATACTATGCAGCCATAAAAAAGGATGAATTTGTGTCCTTTGTAGGGACATGGATGCAGCTGGAAACCATCATTCTTAGCAAAGTATCACAAGAACAGAAAACCAAACACCGCATGTTCTCACTCATAGGTGGGAACTGAACAATGAGATCACTTGGACTAGGGAAGGGGAACATCAGACACCGGGGCCTATCATGGGGAGGGGGGAGGGGGGAGGGGGGAGGGATTGCATTGGGAGTTATACCTGATGTAAATGACGAGTTGATGGGTGCTGACAAGTTGATGGGTGCAGCACAGCAACATGGCACAAGTATACATATGTAACAAACCTGCACGTTATGCACATGTACCCTAGAACTTAAAGTATAATAATAATAAAAAAAAAAAAAAAGAAAATGAATGACTTTAACAAAGTCTTTAAAAAGCATGAAGAGCAAATGTGAATGTGGACACTTCAAAAGAGTACTAGATAGACAGGATTTAGATTCCTTTTAACTCTTATGGCCAGTACTCTTTGTCACAGCAAGCATACTAACACACTAGTCTTGGCACATGTCCCAACAGTTTTGGACAACTCTCTCAATACAGAAAAGGGGCAATTTTGTCACTGAGGAAGCAAACTTAGCCTAGTGATTAAAAGTGTGGGTGTTATCTTGACATAGCCTAGATTCAAATTTCCTCTCTGTTTTTTACTATCTGTATGACTGAGTTACCTGAGTCCTGATTCCTTCATCACTAAAATAAAGATAATGAGAACTACCTCAGGGGGTTTTTATGAGGGTTAAATGAGAGAATGTGCTACTAGTGTACTTAGCACACTCTCTGACACAGGGTCATCATTGAATACACTGTTGTAGCTGTTCCAGTTGCTCTTGTAATTGTTCACAGAAGACAGTACAATGAGTAGGAAAACAGCCACATGGTCAATGCTGTAACCCAGAATAACATCTTATGGTAATTTTTCCATTAGAAAATATTGAAATATCAGATACATCATAAAGGTGTCATAAAATGTAATCCTTGTGGTATTAACACACCCATAGGTGTGCACATAGAAGAGCACCTAAGTTCTTAAATTACATTGACACTGTTGTTCTAAGAATTCAATATTGTAAGAATACTTAATAATAATCATTGTTATTACTAAAGACAATAATTTATTATTTATTTTCTTTGCTTCTAAGATAACAGTTTAAAAAATGGAAATGCCCACAGCTATTTTTTTTTTTTAACTGAACATATTCTCAGAATTTTGAATGTACACATTTGGTACAATTTCTTCTGTATTGAAATCCTAATTCAATTAATAATTGGTTAATTTGGCAACCAGGAAACTGAAATTATTTCATAAATTCCAAGTCAGACTTTCAGCCCATGTCCATTAATAACAGTAAAAGGCATATCAGTCCCTAAAACCTGAATACAAGCCATAAACTGAAATGTCAGACAACCTACGGCAAGCAATGATGTGATCAACAGCCCTAACCCTAAGTAAATTTCTATATCCTTAATATTTTGAGCCTGTTGCAAAAAACAACCAAAAAAAAAAAAACCAGCAGCAAAAATTCTGTCACGGGGCATTCCAGGTCAGGTTCTGCTGAAAGCGTGATGATTAATGCACATCTATCAGTCAAAGGAGGCAAGTGCTTTATTTTGGCAGTGCTTCTGAAATACAGTTGACCCTTAACAACATGGGTTTGAATCGCAAGGATCCATTTATACATGGTTTTTGTTATGCCTCTGCCACACTTGAAGATCTTTATGATGATTCACTTCCACTTAAGGCATAGTAAACATAAATTTTCTTCCTTACAATTTTCTTAATAACATTTTCTTTTCTCTAGCTTACTTTATTGTAGAAATACACTCCATAATACATATAACATACAAAATATATGTGTCAACCAACTGTTCATGTTTTCAGTAAGGCCTCCGGCCAATAGTAAGCTATTAGTAGTTAAGTATTAAGTAGTTAAGAGCAGTCAAAATTTATGCCGGGATTTTCAACTACACAGGGATCAGTTGACCCTAACTCTTACATTTTTCAAGATTCAGCTGTACATGATAAGAGGCTCAAAAGAAATATGGAAATATTACATGGAATCTGAAAGGATTTTGAATTTCTTCCTGGAATAAGGGACAAATGATGCTGTTCACCATATTTCAGTCCAGAGAAACTTTTCACAGAATAAACGTAGTGTGTTAGTCCATTTGCATTGCTATAAAGAAACACCTGAAACCAGGTAATTTATAAAGAAAATAGAGAGGTGTTTCTGGCTCACAATTCCACAGGCTGTACAGAAATTTTGGTGCCAGCATCTGCTTCTGGTGAGGCCTCAGGGAGCTTGCAATCATGGCAGGAGCTAAAGGGAGGGTCAGCATATCCCACAGTGAGAGAGGAAGTGAGACAGAGAGGAGGGGGTTCCAGGCTCCTTTAAACAACCAGCTTTCATGTGAACTCAGAGCAAGAACTCACTTTTTACCTCGAGTTGGGCACCAGGCTATTCAAGAGGGATCTGACCCCATGACCCAGCCACCTCCCACCAGGCCCCACTTCCAACACTGATGATTACATTTCAACATGAGCTTTGGAAGGGACAAACATTCAAACCATATCAGGCAGTCATTATGTACTCTAGTCCATGTCTGAGCCAAACCACCAAACAATGCAATAATATTCTTGCTAAAATCTAAGTAGCTAAGGACAGGTGTCCTCCTTAGCACCATAGAAGTCAAAAGCCTGAGGCTTAGAAATAACTAAAACAAGTGTCTTCTGAGTTATCTATAAGATGTGGCACCAACAGGGAATTTCTGCATCATCCAGCTATGTAAAGAGGGGACAGGCACTACACTGACTTCTCTAATCAATGTCATTTTAAAAATAATTCAACATAGAACAGGATTGAATGATGAACAATCTAACTTACCCTGTTGGTTTTTATTCTTATTTAATTGTTCTTTTTTATATTTTATTTTTAAATAATTCTTTATTATTCTATTTAATAAATGCTTACATAGCATTTCCTTTGCAAGGCATGCTTTTAAGCACTTTACAAACCTTAGTTCATCTCCTCATCATCATAACTTCATGAAATAGTTACCACTATTAACCCCATTTTACAGATGAGCATACTGGCAGTGGTGTGCCTAAAGTTTCTAAAAGAGTTTCTAAAATTAGTGAAATAAAGATACTCAAGCAAACGCAAGACTTCTTTTAAGATGACATTTTAAAACACAAGCTAACAGTATTCTTATTAACGTCAAACAGGCCCAAGAAGCTAGATGTAAGAGTATAAAATTCCTCCCTCCCCCCAAAAAAGCACCTAAATCCGCCTTACGTTAAATAAATAAAGCTAAATCCAGCTTACGTTAAGGGTAGATATTTCAACTAAAATATAGGCAAGGTAAATTCAAATGCCAGCTCCCTTTAATATTCACTCCGTGGTTCTGGCTTTCTTGCTCTCTCACTCTCTGCCTGTCTTTGTTTTCTTCCTTCCATGTCTCACTTCTCTCTGCCTCCCTCAAAGAAGTAATTATTGGAGGCCTCTTCTCCTTCTGATAAACTGCAGGGGCTAAGAAAGAGACTGGTGAGAAGAGAGCTCCATATGAAAGAACTGACTTCAAAGGCACAGCACATCAAAGTGACTTGCCAGGCAGCCTGAGATCTTGCTGAGCTGAGCTGGCCTGGTCCGCTCCTCCCCTCACAGTCTGGCTCAAACCACCACTCAGGGACTACTCAGGGATGGAAGAGATTTCAGAGCTCAAGCTGGCTGCATCCATCTGCACCAGCTGGGGAAAGTGCTAGATACATACCAGGTGTTACATCTTTTGTTTTGATTAGATAAATGCTCTCAATAGATAGCGCTGAATAATATTATCACCTAATTCTCCTGGGGTTTCTTTCTCCTTCTTGAAGTATTTGACAGTAGTTTTCCAATTAGGTAGCAAAAATGAAATGAGGATTTGTGCCAGTGTAGCCTAGTGTGTTGAGTGAATAAGACCTAAGGATGAATCATCATCTGTGATGTCATCAAAAGGGTATTATTGGAGCTGCAGCAACACATGCTACAAGAAAGGAAACAAATGACCTTCAAAGAATCTATCATGCTACAAAACCAAATGACCCTCAAAATTGGGCAGTTTTGACAATACAACAGATATCCAGATGGAAACTAAGAGGTTCTGATTGTCACACTGATTAGTTCAAACATATGGGTTTGTGTTATCATATAAATGAACATTTGAATGCCTTGCTTTGTCGCTTTTCATCTATGTCCTAGCTGTACAGTAACTACAATCTTCCTCCTTTGAGTGTTATTTGAGTGTCTCTTCCTCCTTAATATCAGGGACTGTTTCACATATGTCCCTTTGCATTTTCTCCATTTCCCAGCACAAAGCCTGCCCAGAAGAGGAACCAGTCACCATTGCCTGAATGAGTGATGACGAATACCATAGAGAAAGTATACATGAAGTCCTTTTTGTGTAACTTTTCATGGCTTGAAGTTGATATGGAAGACACCACTTTGGTATGCAGCAGAAACAAACTTCAAAAGTCCACTGTATCAGGCTCTATACAATTTTCACTAACACTTTGCATCTTCCTAAAAAACTGAATTATAGATGGTTAATAACAATGAAAATCTATACTACTTTCTACTCAGTCTACCAACTATATGATGCCACAGTACAATCAGAGTCATAGAAAAGAACCTGGGGACAAAATATCTTTTCCATCTCTTTAAAGACTAAAACATATGATTGACCCATGGCCAATGTCATGTTTAAGAAACTTAGAAAAATTCAACATTAGACTTATATTAGACTGTCATCATTGTTTCACCTGCTGCTAAAACCCATATTTTCCTAAACCTCCTACGGTTTTGGACTTGCAGGGCTATCTACAATAGAGATTTACTTTCTAACTTGTTCAGAAACTGTAATAAACCTTTGCTATTGTCACCTGCAAAGCCCAGCAGTTAGTGCAGGCTGTTTCTTCTCCATTGCCTCCTGCAGGAAGTGCCTGTGCTTCAGGGTTGGTGCAGGATGCAGGATGGGTAGAACTTGTGTGTGTGTTCTACAGGGTCAGCCACTTCAATCAATGGCAGGTTACAGACAGCATTTCTCCTCTGGGAGGAGAATGTTACCTTTAGTGAAACTATTCACCTGGTTGGAGTTAATCAACTTACTCAGAGCACTGGGCTTGAACCTAAAGAAAATCATGCTGTGATCAGTAGGAAAAAAAAAGGTTTTTATGTCTCATTCACCACCAAAGTATAGTAGAAAATTATGGATCGCCAAATTCTCGCCTTTTACTTACAATATTTGAACCTGTGTATGTGTGCACACGCACACACCTCTGTGTGTTTTTTTGTCATTCTGCTGTCACTGCCTCCTCCATGATTTTCTCATTGCTAGTCTGCCACAGGAAAAGTTCCAAGACAGTAAAAGTTTTAGAGAGTAAAACATTAAAACACTTCCCTTTCCATTGTATTTAAAGAGGATCAAGACTAAGTAAATTAATATATTTACAAAATGTCTGCTATGTTCTTAGATACATATTAATAGTCATTTGACTCTGATAGCTGGAAACACTGATTCACATCCTTTCCTGCACGTTGGAATCACCCGGGGAGGTTTGTAATATATAGATGATTGAGTCTCAACTCCAGTGTTTCTGATTTAATTGGTCTAGATCACCACAGGCTTGCAGTTTGGCCAAAAGCCTTTAAATGAAAGGCTCTTGGGTCTTTAGCCCAGAACTTCTCTTCCCTCCTCCTCTGCCTTTTAGGAAAAATACAGAAACAGAAACCCACATGAGTTAAGCATGTATAGTCTGCTACTAATGAATCAAGTGCAAAAATTAGAAAAACACATAGTTTCCAAAAACACGCTGAATAAAGAGAGATAAATGAGATATCCTCTCAGAAGAAACTCAAAAAATTTGCCATTTGATTTTTTATTCTTTTTTTTTTTTTTTTTTTTAAGATGGAGTCTCGCTCTCTCACCCAGGCTGAAAGGCTGGAGCGCAGTGGCACAATCTCTGCTCACTACAACCTCCGCCTCTGGGGTTCAAGTGATTCTCAGCCTCTCAAGTAGCTGGGACCACAGGCATGCCCTACTCACCTGGCTAATTATTGTGTTTTTAGTAGAGACAGGGTTTCAACATGTTGACCAGGCTGCTCTCGAATTCCTGACCTCAAGTGATCTGCCTACCTCGGCCTCCCAAAGTGCTGGTATTACAGATGTGAGCCACTGCACCTGACCCCATTTGGTTTCTAGAGTTAAAATAGACACTTGTTAGTTTATCCTGTCGATATTTCCAGTGCCTGTCCACTTAGTCACAAACTGAGGATTCCTTTGAACTTTAAACCACATCCAACTCTTCTGAGCAGGCCTGAATTTTGAACAGATTAAATAGACTTTTACCTACGTAGGATGATTTGAAGGAGATGCAGCAAAACAAGCCTCTTTTGCAAATATCTCCTTTACCTGAATTTAAACATAAACAATTTATATTTCACGTTGTGTATGTACTTTTGGAATCGAAGAATCTGTGTACTAAAATGGAAATATTTCTGGTGGAGGAGAGAATAAAGGAAGCTTACTTACATCAGAGTTGGTAAATAATTTCCAGTTTACTTGGTGATTCCAATTGCTTGGTAATGATGGTTAAGGGTACTGCATTGATAGATAATATATCATGACAAAGTTAGATGAATTTCAAGAAGGAAAAGTTGGTTTACATTGGCAAAAAATCTATACATATGATCTACCAGATTAAAGAAACAAGTTATGTCACAATGTGTAGAAACTATTTGGTAAACTTAACACCCGTGTGTGTATGTGTGTGTATGTGTGTTTTTAAACTCAGAATAAAAATCAAAGAAAGCTTTCTTAACCTGACAAAATTTGTCTACCAAAAATTTATAATAAATATAAATTTTAATGGTAAAGTAATTTAAAATCAGGAACAAGAAAAGAATGTCTATTATCATCACTTCTGTTTAACATAATAATGTAATAAGGACAAAGGGGCAAAAAATGCAAAGGACTGCAAAGGAAGCAACAAAACCCCTTTTATTCATATATAATATGATTTCCACATTGAAGACCCAAAATAATCTGCCAAAAATTAGAGCTAAAATGTCTAGTAAAGTGCTTGAATGTGAGATTAATACATATAAATTAATTAGTTATATATCAATGACAAACAAATATTATGCAATAAGATACTATTTTAAAAAGCTACTTTTTAAAAAACCCTTTAAGGTACCAAGCTACCATGAAATAAATCAAACAAAATAAGCACAAGACATTTATGACATTTATGGGGAAACTTTTTAACATTATGAGAGATATTTAAAAATCTCTAAATAAATGGGAATATTATTTTCATGGAAAGTATCAGAACTCAATATCAAAAAGATGTCAATCTCCATAAATTGTTTACAGATTAAAAATCCGATAGGCTTTTCAAGAAACATGGTAGCCAATTCTAAAACTTATATGGAAAATGAGTATCACAAACTAGGGGAGAAACTTCTGATGAAGAGTACCGTGTAGAGATTCGCCCAACATAATCTCAAGGCCTACAGAACTAACATAATTAGAGCTATACAATATTAACCCAGAGGAGAGAGATCAGTCAGTGCAATAGAACAAAACAGACGCAATCATATGAGAGATATGGCAAAAGGATATAAATTCAATGAAAGAGCTGATACAATCAACAATCCTTATAAAAAATTAAGTTGTACACTTTCTCACACTATGGGCAAAATCAATTTCCAATGGAATAAATATATAAATGTAAAAGGTAAAACTTCAAAACTTTTAGAAAACAAAATAGAATATCCTTATGATCTCAAAATAGAAAAGGATCTTTTAATACAAAATAATGCTAATCAAATTAGTCATATCAACTGACATGGCAAAAACATTTCACAAAATCCAACCCCATTCATGTTAGAAACTGTCAGCAAGTGAGGAAAAGAGAGATAGGTGCTAACTTCACCTTGATAAAAAGCATCTACATCTGCAGCTAACATCATGTTTAATAGTGAAAGGCTGAATGCTTTCCCTACAACATTGAAAAAAATGTAAAAATGTCCAATATCTGCTCTCACAATTCTTAGAAACTACAGCACTCGAAATCCTAGACACTGCAATAAAGCAAAAAAATAAAGGCATACGAATTGGAAAGGAAAAAGAAAGACTGTCTGTATTTGTAGATGACATAATTATCGACATAGACTATCCCAAGAAATCTACAAAAATGATCCTAGAATGAACAAATGAGTTCAGCAAGATCAATACAGAAAAATCAGTCACACTTCTACATACTAACAATAAATATGCAGCAACCAAAATCAGAATCACCATTCCATTTACAATTGTTCCAAAGAAAATGAAATAGTTAGATGTATTTGAAATACAACATGTACAGGATCTGTATGCTAAAAATTACAAAATACTGAGGAAATCAGTCAATGCTCTAAATAAATGGAGACATACTATGTTCATGGATTGGAAGCCTCAACATAGTAAAGATGTAGGTTTAATGCAATGTCTATCAAAATCCTATTGTGGTTTAAAGTGGAAGAAATCACTTTAACCAATATTGATGTTTATTCTATAGCTACAACTATCAAGAGCATGGTATCAGTGGAGGGACAGACACATAGATCAATGGAAGAGTATAAAGAACCCCCAAAATAAACTAACACAAATACACTCAGCTGATTCTTTAAAAAGGTACAGAAGCAATTCAGTGGAGGAAGGAGAGTCTTTTGACAAATGGTGCTGAAGCAATTGGAAAAATACAGGCAAAATGTAAACCTCAACCTAAACTTCACAGCTTAAAAAACTTAACTCAAAATGCATCACACACTTAATTGTACAAAAATTTAGGATATACAGCTAGGCAAATATTTATAAGACTTGACACCAAAAGCACAATCCATAAAAGGAAAAAATTAATAAATTGAACCTCATCAAAATAAAAAATACTGACCATACAATAAAAGATTGATAATTTCCACAACACAGAAATTAAGAATAATAACACATTTCAAAGCATTGAAAAGAAAATAAAAAGGGAAATCAACACTAGGAGAAGATATTTTAAACACATGTGACAAACAGAGATTAATATCTAACATATCTTAAGAAATCACTCAAATTAATTTTTGTAAAGTCTAACAACCCAACAGAAAATAGCCAAAAACTAAGAAGAGGTGATTTTATGGAAGAGAAAACACTAACTGCTAATAAACTGAGAAAAAACTATCTGATGTTCAACAAACACGACAAAAACAAACAATTGGAAAAGGATTCCCTATTCAATAAATGGTGCTGGAATAACTGGCTGGCCATATGCAGAAGAAACTAGATTCCCTCCTTACACCATACACAAAAATTAACTTAAGACAGATTAAAGGATTAAAGACTTAAACGCAAAACCCAAAACAATAAAAACCCTGGAGAACAACCAAGGCAATACCATTCAGAACAGAGGCACGGTTAAAGATTTCATGATGAAGATGCCAAAAGCATTTGAACAAATGCAAAAATTCACAAATGGGATCAAATTAAACTAAAGAGCTTCTGCACAGCAAAAGAAACTATCAACAGAGTAAAAAGCCAACCTACAGAATGAGAGAACATTTTTACAAGTTATGCATCCAACAAAGGTCTAATATCCAACATCTATAAGGAACTTTAAACAATTTACAAGAAACAAAAAATATAAACAAGTGGGCAAAGGACATGAACACACTTTTCAAAAGAAGACATACATGTGGCCAACAATCATAAGAAAAAAGGTCAACATCACTGGTCATTAGAGAAATGCAAATCAAACCACAATGAGATACCATCAAATAACAGTCAGAATGGCTATTATTAAAAAGTTTAAAACTAACAGTTGCTGGCAAGGTTGTGGAGAAAAAAGAATGCTTATATATTAGTTCAGCCATTGTGGAATACAGTGTAATGATTCCCCAAAGACCTAAAGACAAAAATATCATTTGACCAAGCAATTGCATTACCGGATATATACACAAAGGAATATAAATCATTCTGCTATAAAGAAACATGCACACATATGTTTATTGCAGCACTGTTCACCATAGCAAAGACATGGAATTAACCTAAATGCCCATCAATGATAGACTGGATAAAGAAAATGTGGTATATATACACCACGGAATACTATGCAGCCACAAAGAATGAGATCATGTTCTTCACAGGAACATGGATGGAACAGGAGGCCATTATCCTTAGCAAACTAACACAGGAACAGAAAACCAAATACTGCATGTTCTCACTTATAAGTGGGAGCTAAATGATAAGAACACATGGACACATGGTGAGGAGGATAACAATACACACTGGGGCCTTTCAGAGGGTGGAGGGTGGGAAGAGGGAGAGGATCAGGAAAAATAACTTATGAGTACTAGGCTTAACACCTAGGTGATGAAGTAATCTGTACAAAAAACCCCCATGATACATGCTTACCTATGTAACAAACTTGCACTTGTTCCCCTGAACTTAAAATAACAGTATTTTTAAACTAAGAAAGAAGTTCACCCTCATTAATAATTAGGAAAATGAACCTCACACCACAATAAGCCAATATTTAATGCTCATTCGATTGAGAAAATTTTTATAAGTACATTACTTCCAAGTCGTAGGGACAACATTAAGCAAAGGGTATTCAACATTGTGTATTACAGATATAATTTTTTTAAAAAATTCACATCCATCTAAAAAACAATGGACAAATAAAATTTGAAAAATGTATGTAGTTGAAGATGATGTCGTGATAAAAATGAATATAATCATAAGCAATAACATGAAAGTATCTGAGAGACATTACGTTAAGTCAAAACATTAAACACAGAAGACTGAAGATGGCATGAAACAATTTTGAAAATGCTAAAAAACAAAGTTAAGCATTGTTTAGAGATATTTACAAATGTAAATAAATATTTTTACAAACAAGGAAACAATGAAGAGAGAATCTGGGAGGAACAGGCAAGAAGTTTTAAAAACTCAGAGATGTGTGCTTGCTTCGGCAGCACATACACTAAAATTGGAACAATGCAGAGAAGATTAGCATGACCCACGCACAAGGATGACATGCAAATTTGTGAACTGTTCCATATTTTTATGAGCTAAAGGAGCATGTTCTAACCCAATGCAAAGAAGCTAAGAACCTTGATAAAAGGTTAGAGGAACTGCTATGTAGAATAAGCAGTTTAGAGAGGAATATAAATGACTTGATGGAGCTGAAACACATAGCACAAGAACTTCGTGAAACGTACACAAGTATCGACAGCTGAATAGAACAAGTGGAAGACAGGATATCAGAGTCTGAAGACCACTCTACTGAAATAAGATATGCAGACAAGAACAGAGAAAAAAAAAAAAAAGAATGAAAAGTCATGAACAAAGCCTACAAGAATATGGGACTTCATAAAAAGACCGATTGATGGGAGTACCAGAAGGAGAGGAGGAGAATGGAAACAAGCTGGAAAACACACTTCAGGATATTATTCAGGAGAACTTCCCCAACCTAAAGAGACAGGCCAACACGCAAATCCAGGGAACACAGACAATAACATTAAGATACTCCATGAGAAGATAAACCCAAGACACATAATCGCCAGATTCTCCAAGGTCAAAATGAAGGAAAAACTGTTAAAGGTAGCCAGAGAGAAAGTCCAGGTCATCTATAAAAGGATGCCCATCAGACTAACAGTGGACCTCTCAGCAGAAGCTCTACACGCCTGAAGAGATTGGGGGCCAATATTCAACATTCTTAAGGAAAAGAATTTTCAACCCAGAATTTCATATCCAGCCGAACTAAGCTGCATAAGCAAAGGATAAATAAAATATTTTCCAGAGAAGCAAATGCTGAGGGATTTCTTTTCCACCAGGTCTGCCCTGCAAGAGCGCCTGAAAGAAGCACTAAATATGGAAAGGAAAAACCAGTACCAGCCACTGCAAAAACAAACAAAAATATAAAGACCAATGACACTATGAAGAAACTGCAACAACTAGTGAGCAAAATAACCAAATAGCTAACTATTCTGAATATATATGCACCCAATACAGAAGCACTCAGATTCATAAAACAAGTTCTTAGAGACCTACAAAGAGACTTAGACTCCCACCCTGTAATAGTGGGAGACTTTAACACCCTACTGTCAATATTAGACAGATCAACAAGACAATAAATTAACAAGGATATTCAGGACTTGAACTCAGCTCTGGATTAAGTGGACCTAGCAGGCATCTACAGAACTCTATACCCCAAATCAACAGAATATACATTATTCTCAGTGCCACATGGCACTTATTCTAAAATTGACCACATAATTGGAAGTAAAACACTTCTCAGCAAATGCAAAAGAACTGAAATCATAACAAACAGTTTCTCAGACCACAGTGCAATGAAAATAGAACTCAGGATTAAGAAACTCACTTAAAACCACATAATTTCATGGAAATGAACAACCTGCTTCTGAATGACTCCTGAATAAATAATGAAATTAAGGCACAAATCAAGAAGTTCTTTGAAACCAATTAGAACAAAGAGATAATGTACCAGAATCTCTGGGACACAGCTAAAGCATTACTAAGAGGGAAATTTATAGCACTAAACACCCACATCAGAAAGGTAGAAAGATCTCAAATCAACACCCTAACATCACAATTAAAAGAGCTAAAGAGGCAAGAGCAAAGTAATCCAAAAGCTAGCAGAAGACAAGAAATAACTAAGATCAGAAAATAACTGAACGAGATAGAGACATGAAAAACCCTTCAAAAAAATTAACAAATCCAGGAGCTGGCTTTTTGAAAAAATTAGCAAAATAGAAAGACTGCTAGCTAGACTAATAAAGAAGAAAAGGTAGAAGAATCAAATAGACACAATAAAAAATGATAAAGGGGATATCACCACTAACCCCACAGAAATACAAACTACCATCAGAGAATACTATAAACACCACTACACAAATAAACTAGAAAATCTAGAAGAAATGGATAAATTCCTGGACACATATACCCTCCCAAGACCAAACCAGAAAGAAGTCGAATCCCTGAATCGACCAATAACAAGCTCTGAAATTGAGGCAGTAATTAATAGTCTACCAACCAGGAAAAAAAAAAAAAAGCCCAGGAACAGACAGATTCACAGCTGAATTCTACCAGAAATGCAAAGAGGAGCTGCTACCAGCTTCTGAGTAGCGTTATTTCTTCTGAGACTATTCCGAACAATTGAAAAGGAGAGACTCCTCCCGAACTCATTTTATGAAGCCAGCATCATCATCTTACCAAAACCTGGAAAAGACACCACAAAAAAAGAAAATTTCGGACCAATATCCCTGATGAACATCAATGCAAAAATCCTCAATAAAATACTGGCAAACTGAATCCAGCAGCACATCAAAAAGTTTATCCACCATGATCAAATTGACTTCATCCCTGGGATGCAAGGCTGGTTCAACATACACAAATCAATAAATGTAATCCATCTCATAAACAGAACGGAAGAAAAAAACTACATGATTATCTCAATAGATACAGAAAAGGCCTTCGATAAAATTCAACATCCCTTCATGTTAAAAACTCTCAATAAACTAGGTACTGATGGAACATACCTCAAAATAATAAGAGCTATTTATAACAAACCCACAGCCAATATCATATTGAATGGGAAAAAACTGGAATCATTCCCTTTGAAAACAGGTACAAGACAAGGATGCCCTCTCTCACCACTCCTATTCAACATAGAATTGGAAGTTCTGGCCAGGACAATCAGGCAAGAGAAAAAAATAAAGCGTTTTCAAATTGGAAGAGAGGAAGTCAAGTTGTCTCTGTTTGCAGACAACCTGATTGTATACTTAGAAAACCCCATCATCTCAGCCCAAAAACTTCTTGGACTGATAAGCTACTTAAGCAAAGTTTCAGGATACAAAATCAATGTGTGAAAATCACAAGCAATCCTTTACACCAACAATAGGCAAGCAGAGAGCCAATTCATGAATGAGCTCCCATTCACAATCGCTACAAAGAGGATAAAATATCTAGGAATATAGCTAACAAAGGATGCAAAGGACTTCTTCAAGGAGAACACAAACCACTGCTCAAGGAAATAAAAGAGGACACAAACAAATGGAAATCATGGATAGGAAGAATCAATATCATGAAAATGGCCATACTGCCCAAAGTAATTTATAGTTTCAATGCTATTCCCATCAACCATTGACATTCTTCACAGAATTAGAAAAAAAACTACTTTAAATTTCATATAGAATAAAAGAAGACCCCATATAGCCAAGACAATCCTAAGCAAAAAGAACAAAACTGGAGGCATCGAGCTACCTGACTTCAAACTATATTACAAGGCTACAGTAACCCAAATAGCATGATACTGGTACCAAAACAGACATATGGACAAATGGAGCAGAACAGAGACCTCAGAAATAACACTACACATCTACAACCATCTGATCTTCAACAAACCTGACAAAAACAAGCGACGGAGAAAGGATCTCCTATGCGGTAAATGGTGCTGGGAAAACTGGCTAACCGTATGCAAAAAACTGAAACTGAACCCCTTCTTTACACCTTACACAAAAATTAACTCAAGATGGATTAAAGACTTAAATGTAAAATCCAAAACCATAAAAAACCTAGAAGAAAACATAGGCAATACCATTCAGGATATAGGCATGGGCAAAGACTTCATGACTAAAACACCAAAAGCAATTGCAACAAAAGGAATTGCAACAAAAGCCAACATTGACAAACAGGATCTAATTAAACTAAAGAGTTTCTGCACAGCAAAAGAAACTATCATCAGAGTGAACAGGCAACGTACAGAATGGGAGAAGTTTTGCAATCTACCCATCTGACAAAGGTCAAATGTCCAGAATCTACAAGGAACTTAAAGAAATTTACAAGAAAAAAAACCCATCCAAAGTGGGTGAAGGATATGAACAGACACTTCTCAAAAGAAGACATTTATGCCAACAAACATGAAGAAAAGATCAACATTATCGATTATTAGAGAAATGCAAGTCAATACTAGAATGAGATACCATCTCACACCAGACAGAATGGCGATTATTAAAAAGTCAGGAAACAAAAGATGGAAAAATAGGAATGCTTTTACACTGTTGGTGGGAATGTGAATTAGTTCAACCATTCTGGAGGACAGTATGGTAATTCCTCAAGGATCTAGAACCAGAAACACCATTTGAACCGGCAATTCCATTACTGGGTATATACACAAAGGAATATAAATCACTCTACTATAAAAACACATGCACACGTATATTTATTGCAACACTGTTTACAATAGCAAAGACATGGAACCAACCCAAATGCCCATCAGTGATAGACTGAATAAAGAAAATGCAGCACATATATACCATGGATTACTATGCAGCCATAAAAAGGAATGAGATCATGTCATTTGCAGGGACATGGATGAAGCTGGAAGCCATGATTCTCAGCAAACTAACACAGGAACAGAAAACCAAACACTGCATGTTCTCACTCATAAGTGGGAGTTGAACACTGAGCACACATGGACCCAGAGAGGGGAACAACACACACCAGGGGTTGAAGACAGAACTTAGAGGATGGGTCAATAGGTGCAGCACACCACCACGGCACACGTATACCTATGTAACAAGTCTGCATGCTCTGCACATGTATCCCTTTATTTTTTTTAGAAGAAATAAAGAAACAAAATCTTTAAAAAGCAAAAAAAAAAAAAAGAAAAAGTTCAGAGATGTCTTAGCCAGGGATGGATTCACAAGTGTTTTTGTTATCTTCCTTCATAACCATGTATGATGCATATGACTTTCCTACACGAGTCAAATATTACAAAATCAAATTTTAAAAAATTAAAAGCTTAGAAAAAAGACTAAGATAAATAACAAAATGTAGTCTTGTAATCTCCGTTGTCCACTAATATCTTAGTAAAATAGTCTTTAATGCAAGTACATGTTTGAGTGGAAAGAACACTAATTTTACAGTTTAATAATATCTGGATATGAATGTTGGCCCTGGTTAAGCCGAGGTGTGCACTCAGTGATCTGGGGCATGTTATACACATTCTATTTCTCCTCTGTAAGTAGGGAATGATTGCACCTACCTTGCAAGCACATTGTAAGCTTGAATTAGGAGCTATAGATAAGAACAGCTAGCACAGAACTGCTCAGAAAGGATGCAATGTCTTCAGTGTGTGTTATCTATAATTTTATTGATAATCTTTCACAAATTGACTAATACTTTTTAGAACCAAGCAGTCACGAGTCTCCTGCTTGTGAGGAGTATCTTAATTTCACCACCAGGAAGATACGAAAAAGCAAAGGAAGGTGGAAACCATCATTCAGCATCTTTCATTTACTAGGCACTGTTTAGCATTAACTATTTTAGATATTAAAATATTTAGCCCTCAAAAAATGCAATGAGGAATATCAACTTCATTTTTCAGATGAACCATGGTTATTTACTTTGCTCAAGATCATTTAACTTGTCAATGATCTTACCAGAATAAGAATCCACTTAAGTAGGCTTTCTTTTCCATATTCCTTTCACTACTTCAGATCAATCTCTAGAACAATTACAAATACGCTGTATCCTGATTTAACATAAGTTACTCCCTATTATCTCTTCCTCCAGCTTCTATTTTAGTTTTAGGGGCCTTTATAGTTCACAGCCCATTTTAAGAAAACTAAAAGTTGATGCATTTGTGCTCTAATAAATCCTTAATGACTTCCTCGAATATGATCCAAGCTTCTTTCATGTTGTGAAATTTGAATTCACTTCTGGGAGCTTTAGAGAGAGGGACTGAAAACTTCCAGCCGACTTTTATATATATAAACTGTTATGCTTCGTGTATACAGCTTAAGAATAATATACAGAATATACAGACAGGGATATTACCATGGTATAAACCTTCAATATTATCACCAAAAGTTAGCAAAGACCTTTGAATTCTAGGGGACATCTCCCTGAGGAGGAAGGAAGGAAGGAAGGAAGGAAGGAAGGAAGGAAGGAAGGAAGGAAGGAAGGAAGGAAGGAAGGAAGGAAGGAAGGAAGGAAGGAAGGAAGGAGGGAAGGAGGGAGGGAGGGAGGGAGGGAGGCAAGCAGAGGAGGGAGCGAGGGAGACAGACAGACAGACATAGGGAAAGGATGAAAGGAAAACTTGAGACGATTCCAAGTTGAAACTGAGCCTACTTAACAGTACTGCCCAGGGTGGTTTATTCCATGTGATCCATCACCATTGTTATCAAAGCCCCATTCTGTGTTCTCATCTGCTTACATGCTAGCCCTTGACTTTCTAAATGAACACACGGTTTACATTTTTAATGTTTCCTTTATGTTTGTCAGTTTTCAAGTTCTTCCCTCTGGAATGGTTGGTGGCTAGTTAATAAATCATACTGATGAAGAATTATAGACTCTGGCCCAGGTGCCGTGGCTCACACCTGCCATCCCAGCACTTTGGGAAGCCAAGGTGGGTGGATCACCTGAGGACAGGAGTTCGAGACCAGCCTGGCCAACATGGTGAAACCCTGTCTCTACTAAAAATACAAAAAAAAAAAAAAAAAATTGCTGGGCATAGCAGCACATGCCTGTAGTCCCAGCTACTGGGGAGTCTGACACAGGAAAATCACTTGAACCCAGGAGGTGGAGGTTGCAGTGAGCCCAGATTGTGCCGCTGCACTCCAGCCTGAGCAAAATAGCAAGACTCCATCTCAAAAAAAAAAAAAAAAGAATATAGGCTCTGAAATCAGAACTAAGCTCCTATCCCCATTCTATTTCTTATTTGGTCAAGTTATTAAACTACTCTGAGCCTCAGATTCCTCATCTATTAAATGAATGCTAATAATAGCATCTACCTCATTGAATTGTTATGATAATTAAATGAGATCATGTAACATGTGTAAATAGTAAAGCCCAGGACCCTGGTACACTGGTCCTAATATGACCTAATTAGGTAAGGACCTAATATTTATCACTACCATTGGCATCCACATCAAACTGTGATTTCAAAAATGCATCAATTTTAACATATTTTATACAGAATAGCACCTTAAGTGATGGTTGATGGCATTAATGGTACAAAATGATGGTGATACAAGAGCCAACTAAATGACAAAAACGCCCCAAGAGAATTTTTTTTATATCATTGGAAGAATGCTTGCAATAGTCCTTGGTATATAATGAGACCTGTAGGCAAAGTCTGGCCTCTGTGTTTTTAATTTCTTTTTTATGTATACTTAACCTTTTTAATATACTTTTATTTTTCCTTTCTTGCCTCAACTTATAAAGTAATTCATCCCACCATAGGAAGGATTCCAAATTAACTCGCAGAAAATAAGAATTAAAGGGAAAGAGATAAGAAAAGGTGACATGACAGCACATTCAATTTTTTTTTTTTTACCTTGGTAACTTTGTCTTCTCCAAATATGATGTAACTGTAGCCATTAGCAAAGAGAAGGTGAATTCAGGCACTACATGAGCATGGGGGAAAAACTCTCATGTTAATTTTTGGCAGTTTCTTTTATATCCATATGGGAAAGTTCATTTGGCTTGAACTTTTTTTCCAGACCCTGATGAGGCTGCTAGTGATTTAGTACTCTACTACAATACAAACCCACAAAACTCATAACATGAGAAATCCTAATTATGATAATAAGAATCAAGCCTGCATAATTCCATTAAAAACAGTTAGTCACCGCTCTTCCTATATCACAACACTGTTTTTTTACAACTCTTCTGTTCATTAGGAGAAAATTACCTTTTAGTGTTAAGCAGACTATAAATGTACTGTTTATGTTGAAAGTGGAAAAAACTAATGTTACATTTCATGTCAAAATGATAATTGCTTTTGGTGTTGCCTTACTGTATTATTTCAAATGGGTGTGCAAATGAAAGCAAAGCTTTGCACATGCTGCGTCATTGTCTGAGCTTCCATGGAAGAAGAGCAACTCACTTGCTGGGTTTATGGGTGGACATTAGTCCAAGCTCAAGTAAGTTACCAAAAGTTATCTTACTGGCTCTTACTTCCTATAAAGGGACTAGTGTTTCCAAACTATACTCAACTATATGGATACATACTAATGTTTTAATCCATCCAGGGAACAAACAAGGCACTAAAGCGTAAAATGTTTCATATGAAAATTCAAAGGGATCTTAGAGCTTCAGAAGTAGAACTGGCAGCTGAAATGATTTATACCAAACCACTAGCAACTGGACGAATCTCCAAAGATAGATGCTTCCGGCAAGAAGTTTGCTGCCTCAAAAAATAACCTATTCTACTTCTGAATAATCCTAACTATTAGAAAGTGCTTTGTTGGTCTGACCAACTCTGTCATTGTTAATATGTTGGAAGAAGTTCTTCTAAACATAGATTAGAGCAGATAGACACAGACGAACAATAGAAAAGCAAAGAAAAAGTTAAACAAATTGAAGAAATGCCACAAGAGAAGTCAGAAATATTTATGTGCCATAAAAATATGAAAATTGACTATATTATTATGAAAGACACACAAATTAATATAATACATAAATTAATATACTAATAAGTACATAATAAATTAAATTAATATCTTTATCAGGCTGACAAATGCTTTTGAAAAGTAATAAACATCAGAAGGTTGGATGAGGAGTAGGGAATAGAATGCCTTAATTCACATAACGCTAGTGGATAGTAAATTGTTACAAATTTTCTAATGTACATTTCTGCAACAAGTACCAACAACTTCAAAAATATTTATACATTTTGACCTCAAAGTTCCATTTCTATGAGTTTACTCTAGGGAAAAAATAATGGACATGGATGTTGATTAAAGCAATATTTAAATGTAAAATTTGAAATTGGTCTGGCACAATGGATCACGCCTGTAAGCCCAACACTTTGGGAGGCCAAGGTGGGTGATCACCTGAGGTCAGGAGTTCAAGACAAGCCTGGCCAACATGGCAAAATCCCGTCTCTACTAAAAATACAAAAATTTACTGGGTGTGGTGGTGCATGCCTATAATCCCAGCTACTCAGGAGACTGAGGCAGGAGAATTGCTTGAACCCAGGAGGCAGAGGTTGCAGTGAGCTGAGATTGTGCCACTAGTGGCACTCAAGCCTGGGAGACACAGCAAGACTCCATCTTAAAAATATATATATAAATCATATAAATATTAATATTTTCTGGGACCTTAATTCAAGAGAGTTAAAAGGTTTAAGAAAGGTGACCTTGTTTTATTTGAGGGAGTTCATGGGGTTCTCAGGGTCAATGTTGGTTCATACTCAGTGCCGGAAGCTCTCCTATTGGCTTCTCCAAAAATTGCTTGGCATTAGCCAAAGCAAGTTCAGAAATCCATAGAAGAAGGAAGTAATTAATCTTGCATGACCATTCTGGACCACCCCTCTTTCAAATTGGAATGTTCATGAAATTCTCAGTATTCCAAAAGCAACATCCCTAAAGTAACCTTTTCTTCTTTTGCACCAGACCTAACATCAGTTAAGCCTCTTCATGAACACCTCTAAAATTAGTGTCCAACAGAACATACAATGAAGACATCTTGCATATCGTTGTTGCCTAAGTAGTTGAAATCCCTTTAACATTTTAATGTGAGACCTACATTGAAATTTTAACAGGGGCATATTACTAAAAATAATGTTATTTTAAATTGTGTTAGAATCTCTAATTGCTTATACTATGCATTTTACTTTTTCTTTGTTTATAACTTAATCTTTCCAAAAATGATTTAAGAAAAAGTTTATGCTACTGTGTGACTTCTTTTCAATCTGCTAAGCAAAACGTAGGTGCTTATTGAATAGAAAGTGAGGCCAGCATGTGTGGGAACATAGAGTTGTATACTATTGCACTTAGGTTAACTAAATTGACAGTCCACAGATCCTCTTTATTTTGGTAGTTCACAATAAATGCTAGTAATCATAATGTAAGTCATGCAATAATAAAATCTCTTACAGGAAGAACTTACTACTTAAATTTAAAATACCATACTACTGAATTAAAATAAGGGTTTCAAATAAGAAAAAAAATGCTAGCTGAGTACAGCAGTGCCCCTTTATTCACAATTTTACTTTCCATGGTTTTAGTTACCTGCAGTAGAGTAAGATATTTTGAGAGAAGGAGGGACTACATTCACATAACTTTCATTATAGTATATTATTATTATTGTTTTATTTTATTATTAGTTATTATTGTTAATCTCTTACTCTGCCTAATTTATAAATTACACTTTATCATACGTATGTATGTACAGGGCAAAACATAATATGTAGAGAGTTTGGTACTGCCTATGGTTTTAGGATCCACCGAGGGTCTGAGAACATATCCCCTTTGGAAAAAGGGGTACTACTACTGTACGTACAAAGAGCACAATGTTCTTTTATCAAGTCACCTGTATGAATGAAAATGCCCACATACTACTTTAAAAGCAATGTAAATAAAATAGAGCTAAAAATCAATACAAGCAAAACTGAAGTGACTAGAAAATTGTGCTTCTGTAATAGTGACTAGATTTGTAATAACCTAGGGGAGAAAAAAAATAGGCATTTCTTTATAGGAGGCATGGAAGAAATATGACATGAAAGCCAGAGGCTCTGCTGAGCCAGTGAAATTGTCCATTATTTAAACTGCAGGTGGTGACACTCACATAAACTGGTATAGCAAGATGCAGCCAAAGCGAGTGATGTGAGTGGATTTAGTGTGAAATTCACTGTGGGATTCTGTACTTCAAAGGCAGGCAGAGGGGTGCTCTGCCTTCAGAACATGTGGTACTGCAAATCCTAGTCTTGAACAAAGACATGTTAAAGGCTAAGTATGTTGGACCTGCAATCTCAACCCTTTTTACAGGTTATTAACAACATGGCAGAAATGTTGGGCAATTAAGAGTCTCAACTAGAAAGAGAAGAAAAAGATGGCAGGAGAAAGGAAAATAAAAAGAAGACAAGAATGTAAGGAGGAAAGCAGATGCCATGGAAGGAGGAGATGAAGAAGGAAAAAGGAAGAAGCAGGAAAAAGTAAAGGCTGTAGAAGGAGGAAATATCTAGATAAGTAAAAGAGGTAAGAACCAGTGCTGCCAAAATATTGGAGCTACATTAAAAGAAATTTCTAAACAAGTCTTTCTGTCTTGCGACAAAATTGGAAATTGGTAATGTTGATTTTCATCATGCTACTGTAAGCCAGCACTTCTGAGGTTATAAATATTTTCTGTAAAGAGCCTGATAGTAAATGATTCCTGTTTTTGCAACTACTCAGCTCTGCTCTGTGGCATGAAAGCAGCCATAGGCAATGTGCAGGCAAACAGGTGTGGCTGTGTTCCAATAAAACCTTATTTACACAAACAGGCAGGAGGCCAGATTTGGACAACCATCCATAGTATTCCACTCTTACTACATTGTATTTCTCTCTCTAACATTTCCCACTAACTATTGCCCCATTACCCAAGGCACCATTGTCATCACTATTCAGTGTCCCAGTAATTTCATGATTTTTGTAATTATGCTCCCCATCTTCAAAACTAACCTCACAATTTCTTCTCACTTTAAAGTTAGGCTTTTTGTATCTTTCAGGTAGCAACTACCTACCATAATAAAATGTCCCTGTGTAGAAGCTCATGAAAGAAAGAGAACTACAGTCCAGAAGTCACTGCATGTCTCTTCTATTACTACCAGATACATCCTAAGTGAACTGTACTCTACTCCTATCCAACAACAACATCATTCTCCATTCAATACTTCAGAAACTGGTACATATTATGAACTTCAACCTATAAACAAAGATAATTTTAAAAAAATAATTTTTGACCTCAGCTGACTCAATGTTGTATGGGTAGAGATTACTTACATGCCTTCTGCCCTCCTATAATCCCTCCTCTACATCAAGTCCTTACAAAGCCATTGGTAACCTCAATATTGAGGACATTATCTGGAATTAGAAGGGTAGAACTAGGAAAGACTAATACAAAAGATATTTGAGGGCTAAAATTTCATGAGCTAGCAGTATTTCTCCCTATAGTTGTTCTGTTTCTGGTGGACTGCTAGGCTGTGTTGGGTAATAGGTCCAAGAGAAGCTCGGCCCCACTAAGAAAGAAGAAAAAAGAAACCCAAATTATCAGCCAAAATACTGTCTTTACCCTTTCTTGTTTAACTAAGTTTATGTCATTTTGCAAATAATTTCCAGATAGAAATGGTTTATGACTACCAATCTTTGATATCTAACTATATTTAAAATTTTATTAAAATAAATTAGACTTGGGTGGGTGCAGTGGCTCACACCTGTAGTCCCAACATTTTGGGAGGCCAAGGTGGATGGATCACTTGAGCTCAAGAGTTTGAGACCAACCTTTTTTGCAACATTGCAAAACCCCATCTCTACAAAAGTTAGTCAGGTATAGTGGTTCGCGCTTGTAGTCCCAGCTACTTAGGAGGCTGAGATGGGAAAATTGCTTGAGCCCAGGAGGTCAAAGATGCAGTGAGCTGTGATCATCCCACTGCACTCCCACCTGAAAAAAAAAATCAGATTAAAGAGTGCTTATGGCTATGGCAAATTATAGTATGTTACATTAATCTTCCCACTAGGACCAACTAGAAAAGATAGATAAAATATAAAAACATCTGTTTGAAGGCAGCAAATGGCTACCATGAAAGCAAGGGTAGCCTAAGAGGTATGCACTATAATCTCCCTTCGAGAGACAGCCTTCAAATGCCACACTTTGGGGAATCTAATGAAACACTAGGTGCTGAGGCCATATACTCTCCCAGGCTGCTCCAGTCCAATGTGGAAGCCTTCTAATAAGCAGTCTTCTCCCTGCAGCTCCCTAACAGCCTAGCTGAGTCTATCTCAGAACTGCACTGGTCTGATATTCTTTTTCACCCAGTCCTCCTCCTTTGTTCCCCATCTCCTCTAATAGGCATCAGATCTGTATTACAGTCTCTCTCTGCCTACTCCTGCTCTCTATCCCCTATCTTTCAAAAGGATTTCCCCCAATGAACTGTTGCAGTTCAAATTCTGTCTTAGAGTCAGCTTCCCAGAAGACTGAAAGTGACACAGCTGTTACTGAGATTAATCAAAGAAAATACAGTAAAATCTCAATATAAAATAAGATTCTGGGATTGAATTATTCACCAACTGTTTGGTGGAAAACCCCAACCTAAGTGGCATATAAATCCTTGGCACAAGACGGTAATCCAATTGCTAAAGAATTTGCCCATAGTGACATGGAAAAAGGTCCTAAGGGTGAACAACACCCTTTCCAGTGTGATGATTTTAGCATCTGAGAAATATGGGGAAATGAGACATAGGGGGACAGTTAAGATATCTTCTTATTAATCAGTTGCACTGATCCCCCGAAGAGAGATAATAGGAGACTTATAGTGTTTAACAGTTAACAAACAGGGCTAAGTGTGAGGCTAGAGAGGGCCATTTTGATAGCTGACAGAGGGCTGTTATCTCTTAGAATGACAGAGCAGAAACAGCTGAGAAGCAAACTCAGAATCTGATATTAAAGGTAGCGGTACTTCAGAGATGTTTAAGTGCTGAAGCAAGGGAAGCCTGTTATGCTAATGTCAGGATACTGTTGGGAAAACCTAGGGACCTGACATGTGGTATGAGGACACCTAGGTGGTTGATCCCAAGGATTTTGGCTCTGTAGACTTCCATAAATCCTTAGAGACTATAGAGCTAGCCAGACCCTCACTTTTTAAGAGATATCACTTCTTCTTATGCAGAAAATCCCTGCAGAGACCTCTCCCCTATAATGCAAGGGGAGGCTCCTCAGGATCTGTCCACACCTCTGCTGGGCATCAGGCCAATAACTAGAGTTAAATCTCTGTGTAACCTGGCACAGAATAATTCTGGGCCTAATAGGAGAAAAAAGAGAACAAAGCCTGAGAGTAGAAGGAATAATTAGCTATCATGTACTGACACGAGCCAGAAGAATATCTTTTGGTTGGGTATTAAGGGTACTTGATCAAGCAGGCTAGAACTTAAGATGAGATATGAAGAATTCATTAAATTGTAGGCACTTTCTTGGAATATAGGATTTAGCACCCTGGCAAAGACCCCAGAGGTTAAGGCAAATTCTCTGCTAGAGTGGCTCTTAGAAATTTGGGGAAAAGGATAGCACATACTGAGTTAAGTTGAAATGCTGGAGTTACTGTAGCAGACCTAGAAGGAAGTAAAGAAGTTGAGTAAAGTGAGCCTGGAGGAATGAATATATTATATGAGTCCAGAAGACCCACAAGAGAATTATGTTCTACAGAAGAGCCCAAGTGACAAACAATTTACCAAGAACATAAAGAATGTGCTAGCAGATGGGCACCAGCAACACTAAGAAAGTCCTCAGTGGCTTTTCTCAGCAGGCCAGGGATGACAGTAACAGAGCAGTTACAGAGCATGGTTTATTAATATCAATGAGAATGAAGAGACCTAAAACCAAAATGCAAGGTGGTAGTGCCTAATTGTGAGAATCTGAAGGTTGCAAGTGCTATAACAACGGGTAAAGTGAGAAGGACAGATCTTGATAGTGAAGATAGCAAGATGGTAAACCAAAAACAAAATTTCATGCCATGGATAACAATTTTAAAGATCTAAACAATGCAGGGGTCGTGGTCCCTATTAAATCCCTGCTTAATTCACCCATCTAGCTCCTGCAAAAACTAGATAGATACTGCAGAATGCCTAAGGAATACTGAAAATTTATCTAGTAGAACAACATAGTATAACATCTAGCATTATATAGTATACAATATAGAAATCTGGACATATCAGATATTTACATTGATCCATTATATTAATAACATTATGCTGATCAGGCAAAATGAGCAAAATATAGCTAGTCCATTGGAGGTGTTGGCATGACGCACATGCTCCAGAGTCTGGGAGATAAACTCTATGAAGACTCAGGGATCTACCACTGCAGTAGAGCTTTTAGGAATCCAGTGATCAGGGGCATGCAGTGACATTCTATCTGTGGTAAGATGAATAGCAGAGATCTCAAATTCTTGAATAAAACATTCGCAGACAAATCCAGGGAATACATCTTGAAAAAATATGTAAGAAATAAAATAAAAAACACATTGGCTATACTTATGGAATGCAAGAGAAGACATTCATACAGCCAACAGACACATGAAAAAATGCTCATCATCACTAGCCATCAGAGAAATGCAAATCAAAACCAGAATGAGATACCATCTCACACCAGTTAGAATGGCGATCATTAAAAAGTCAGGAAACAACAGGTGCTGGAAAGGATGTGGAGAAATAGGAACACTTTTACACTGTTGGTGGGATTGTAAACTAGTTCAACCATTATGGAAAACAGTATGGCGATTCCTCAAGGATCTAGAACTAAAAGTACCATATGACCCAGCCATCCCATTACTGGGTATATACCCAAAGGATTATAAATCATGCTGCTATAAAGACACATGCACACGTATGTTTATTGCGGCACTATTCACAATAGCAAAGACTTGGAATCAACCCAGATGTCCATCAGTGACAGACTGGATTAAGAAAATGTGGCACATATACACCATGGAATACTATGCAGCCATAAAAAACGATGAGTTTGTGTCCTTTGTAGGGACATGGATGCAGCTGGAAACCATCATTCTTAGCAAACTGTCACAAGAACAGAAAACCAAACACCGCATGTTCTCACTCACAGGTGGGAACTGAACAATGAGATCACTTGGACTCAGGAAGGGGAACATCACACACCGGGGCCTATCATGGGGAGGGGGGAGGGGGGAGGGGGGAGGGATTGCATTGGGAGTTATACCTAATGTAAATGACGAGTTGATGGGTGCTGTTGATGGGTACAGCACACCAACATGGCATAAGTATACATATGTAACAAACCTGCACGTTATGTACATGTACCCTAGAACTCAAAGTATAATAATAAAATAAATTTTTTAAAAAATCATAAAATCATCTAACAAATACTAAAAAAGTTTTTTAACAGTCAACATCTATATATGATAATAATTCTTAGAAAATTAACAATGGAATGAAGCTTTCTTAATATGATAAAGGATATAGTATCATTCCTCTGAGATTAGGAATGAGACAAAGATCATTTATTTTACACATTATATCTATCTCAACATTGTAAAAGAAAATCATAGCTCGTAAACTAAGTCAAGAAAAATAAAAGATATAAGAATTGGAAAGAAAAAAATTAAACTGCTGTTATTTGCAAATGGCATCACTCTATATGTACATATTTCAAAAGCATTTCCAAATAAACTATTGGAATTACAAAGTAAATTTTACATGATCACTTTTACATTCACTGGTCGAAGATAAATATAAAAATGTTTTAAAGTATATAAAAATATAAAAGAAAAAATAAAGTTAAAAATTTCAAAGTAGCAATTTGAAAATAAAATGTCAAAACTCAAACCACTTTCAATACCAACCAAAACATTAACTATCAAGGACTAAATCTAACAAAAATATGCATAAATTTCAGATTAAAATTTACCAAAAAAGTATTGAAAGAAATTAAAGACCTCAATCCATGAAGAGATAAAGCAAACTCAGTATTGCTCAAATTGATCTATCTAATTAAAATCTCAGCAGGTTTTTTTTGTTTTGCAAATTCACAAGATAATTTTAAAATTTATGTGAAAATACAAATGATTAAATGTAGTCAAGGTAATCTTTAGAAAGAACTAAGTTTTAGACTTACTATCTAATGTACTTATCATAGAAGTATAATAAGATTGTAAGATAAACAAAGAGACCAAAGAAGGATAATTTAAAAATCTAGAAATAGACCCATGCATATACAAATCACCTGATTTATAAAACAGGTAACACCACAGTAAACTAGAGAAATAATGGTCTTTACAATGATAAAGCAAATAGTACTAGGTCAATTAGATATCCATATAGAAATAAAAGTAATCTTGACTCTACTCCTTTCACAATTTTTTAAAAGAAAACATAAGGGAATATTTTAATGGCTTTGGGTAAGCAAAGATTTCTTAAACAGGATACAGAAACTACTAATGACCAAAGCAAGGAAATAATGGCTATGTTAAGCACCTTTAAAACTAAGACGTTAAAGATAATCCACAGAATGAAAGAGTGTACTTACAATGGATCTATCCAACAAAGGAGCTGTAGTCAGAAATCCCGAAACCCAACAAGAAAAAGACAATGCAATAGAAAAACTGGGAAAGAGACTTACATAGGCACATCAGAAAGGAGGAACTACAAAGGGCCAAAAAAAACATATAACGGCTCAACGTCATTAGTCATCAGTAAAATAAACAGTTGTCATCAGTAAAATAATAATTATATAAAAACATAATAATAATAAAATACCACTACATATCCACCACAATAACTAAAATTAAGAAGGTTGACCATACTAGGTGTGGGCAAGGATGTGAAGCAATTAGAACGGCTTGCAGAGTCTAACCTGGTCCAAACACTGGAAAACTTTTTGTCAATATTATTAGAGTTGATTATACATATACCCTATGTCCAATAATTCTCTTGATATAATGCCTAAAATAAATGCATCAATATGTGCTCCAAAAGAAATGTAATAGCAAAAATTAAAACAATTCAAATATCAACAATAGAATGCAAATATCAATTCTGATAACTCCATATGATAGAATACTATAGAGCAAACTAACAAAAATATAAAAGACTACTGCTAAAAATAACAACATGCATGGATGTCAAAAATATATTATTGAGTTTTTTTAAAGCCAGAAACAAAAACACAATACATTGTGTTTTTATATATAAATTTTATATTTACATAAACATCGAGGAACAGACAAAACTTATTTATAGAGTTCAAAATCATGATGATGGCTACCATTGTGCAAGTAGGGATTCTATAAGGAAGGAATAAGATGGGTGCTTTTGGAATGGTAATGTTCTTTTTTCTTTTATCTGAGTGGATATTACATATTTGCAGCATAAAATTCATCATGCTACATACTTCCAAGTTGTGCAATTTTCTGTATGGATGCTACAATCGAATAGTAAGATAATTTTTATAACAAAAAAATCAAATTCAATGTATACTCAGGTAAACAAGAAATATCTTATAGTTGTCTTTTAAAGGTATCAGCCAGTCTTTTTTTTTTTCTCTTTTTTATTATACTTTAAGTTCTAGGGTACATGTGCACAATGTGCAGGTTTGTTACATATGTATACATGTGCCATGTTGGTGTGCTGCACCCATTAACTCATCATTTACATTAGGTATATCTCCTAATGCTATCCCTCCTCCTCCCCACACCCCCCAACAGGCCCCAGTGTATGATGTCCCCTTTCCTGTGTGCAAGTGTTCTCATTGTTCAATTCCCACCTGTGAGTGAGAACATGTGGTGTTTGGTTTTCTGTTGTGATAGTTTGCTGAGAATGATGGTTTCCAGCTGCATCCATGTCCCTACAAAGGACACAGACTCATCCTTTTTTATGGCTGCATAGTATTCCATGGTGTATATGTGCCACATTTTCTTAATCCAGTCTGTCATTGATGGACATCTGGGTTGGTTCCAAGTCTTTGCTATTGTGAATAGTGCCGCAATAAACATACGTGTGCATGTGTCTTTATAGCAGCATGACTTATAATCCTTTGGGTACATACCCAGTAATGGGATGGCTGGGTCAAATGGTATTTCTAGTTCTAGATCCTTGAGGAATTGCCACACTGTCTTCCACAATGGTTGAACTAGTTCACGTCCCACCAACAGTGTAAAAGTGTTCCTATTTCTCCACATCCTTTCCAGCACCTGTTTCTTCCTGACTTTTTAATGATCGCCATTCTAACTGGTGTGAGATGGTATCTCACTGTGGTTTTGATTTGCATTTCTCTGATGGCTAGTGATGATGAGCATTTTTTCATGTGTCTTTTGGCTGCAAAAATATCTTCTTTTGAGAAGTGTCTGTTCATATCCTTTGCCCACTTTTTGATGGGGTTTTTTTCTTGTAAATTTGTTTGAGTTCTTTGTAGGTTCTGGGTATCAGCCAGTCTTAGTTGAGATCTTGATTTAAAGAGTGCCCAGATTCACATTTACATACCCCAAAAATGATGACACTTTCACAGTAGTGTAGCCACACTCCACAGGAGGCTAAGTGTGTTTGTTTGTTGTTTGTTTTTGAGACAGGGTCGCACTCTGTCACCCAGGCTGGACGCCAGTGGTGGGATCTCGGTTCACCACAACCTGTGCCTCCTGGGTTCAAGTGATTCTCCCACCTCAGGATCCCAAGTAGTAAGCAGTATTTTAATCAAACCACTCTCTTCGCAATGTAACCAACAGCTCATATAAACATAGTGGAATACCTCCTACCATGTGAACCTCTGGAATGTCTTGCCAAGCAAAATGGCTGCAGTTTTCTATTAGGGAAGTTTTTCCTGAATGGAAATGCATAATTTGGGTTTAATAAGACTTTTCAATATAAGCTGTACATACAAATGTGTATTTTCTCCTTTCCCTGTGTTTACAGCATGAGATAAGCTGTAGACCAATTTTATGTAGCATTTTATATGCAAATAAGAAGTTATTTTTGCATGTTTTCATTTTTATAGGAGACAGGCAAGAGAATTTCAAATAATGCAGTTTTCCACTCTAGTCAGAGAATTGACTTTTCTATTTAGTTAATTCTGCTTTCTGTGTGCATCTTTATCTCGACAGCTGATGAAAAATATTCAAACATTAAAAGTTTGAGAAGTCAATACAATTTTATAAATAATTTTATTATTTCAGAGTGAACTGTGCTCATTTTGGCTTTTTTGAGCATGAGTTAAAATGGCCATTTGAAACTCTTTCTGCATTCAGAAGCAAGAAGCATCTTCTAAATGGATAAATTCCCAGATTCACAGGTTCTCCACACGGACAGATATGAAAATGCTCCTATGGTAATTGTAAGTCAGTTCCATGATGGAATCCACATCTGTCTTCATAGGATGGGGGTGAAATATTCACTTATCAGCTGGCATTAATGGTCACTAAAGGAGTTAAGAGGGTTCCAACATGAACAGACTTCAGATCCCGGAACTAGAGCTTTGTTTTTGGCAAGATGGACAGATTTGGAAGGACCAATAGTTCTGACAGAGCTAATACAGGGAGCATGCTGTAGATCCGATGATACTCCAGCAGGGACAAAATCTGCCTTGGCCACTGGCACATTGAAAGAGCCAACAACCATTAGGCAGAGGCTCTAGTAAGCAGGTGGTTTTTGTCAGTGGAGGGCCTACAAGTGGACAAAGCAGAGTGTGGGGAGGAGGAAAAGGCAATAGGTACACAATAGGTAGAGGTCTGGTCAGGCAGTCTATATGGGTGTGGTATGGCAGCAGGATGCAGAAACAAGTTCAGCAGGACATCTGTCCTGAGAAGGTTGAGCAGAAGGCAGTACCCAAAATCAAGAAGAAACAAAGCTCAACACAAGACTTGTTCACCAAGATTGAGCAAAATCTACTTATTAGTACTTCAGTAAAAGGCCAGAGCAGAACCACCAGCCATTTGTATTATATGCTACTCATTCAAGGCTCTTCAAAACCCCTTGAAGAGTACCAAGTCTAATGGAGGGGAGGTGGCAAGAGGATTGTTGGAAGACCCCGCCTGTGAATTCTGGGCATGCTATAACCAGAAGCAACATAGGATGTGTAAAGGGAGGGAGTATGAAGGATTGAAGAAGAACAGCCCTGATTAGGCTCAGTTTTTTTTCACTTGGATAGTAGAAAATAATATAAGCTGCTAGGGTTGTTGAAAACTTTGAACACAAAGTGGATAGCACATAGAACTCCAAGGATGTGAATGAACTAGCCTCTTCAGCTACTTACGAAATGTTACAATGACCAAGCATATTATCTAAACTTGGGAGCTTTCAACAGGTTATGAACACTGGCAATAATAATTGTTAACATTCACTATAGACTTACGGATCAATCACTGTCTTAAGTTCATTATATATATTATCCCATTGGATCTTCTCATCCTACAAGGTTGAAATTAATTTCATTTTACAGATAAGGAAACCAAAGAACAGAGAAGTGACTTGCCCAAGATTACACATTAGTTAGTGGCAGTGCCAGAATTTGAACATAGATTCCAGAGCCCACACTGACAGTTTAGTTACACATAATATCATACTTCCTCTATGGGAGAAAAAAAAAAAATACAGAAAGCCATGGAAGAGCAAGAATTGATTCATTCAATACCTATTTAGAACCTAAGTGGTAGACCACAGTGAGGCAGATACAGAACCTAGTAAAAGCATAGCAGCACCTTTTTTATGTAATTGTCTTTGGTAGTCATTCCTCTGACTATGCTCCTGGCACAAAGCTCTATCAGCACAGCCATGGCAGGAGTAGGGAGTTTATGGCCAGAGGTTTTATTGCCCAGTGTGAGTAATGGTGGTGCATGGCCAGCATCATTTCTGGGTTGAAGTACTCCGTGGTGCACAGATACTAGTAGCAGCTGCATCATTTTCCCCTTGATCTATAAATTACTGGGTGGCAGAATTCCATATACTAGATAGTCATATAACCTATCCACACAAACTTTAAATATCAACTTACATCCCCAGAGATCTGAAAGACTTAATGTTGTTTCCAAAGGTATTTACAGTACACAAAAAGACTTTTGATGACAGTTCATCCAAAATTTTTAAAAAAAAATAGTAGAAGAAAAAAAGCAGCAGCCTGACACCTATGGTATATCTGCCATGTCTTTAATACATTGTTATGCAATTATTTATAGTTTTACATAAGTAATTCATGCTTGTTTTAGATGTTAGAACATTTTAAAGTTACCTAAAATACAACCAACCAGAGATGATCATTATAAATACTTAGTTGTTTAGCCTTCCGAAATGTGGCCCTAATCATTTAATTTTTAGTAAAAATAGAAATATATTTATCATATTGTACAGCCTACTGTGTAACTGCCTTTCTCATTTATCAATATTAATATCTTTTCATGTCCCATATAGAATTGTATTTTTTCATGACTACATATTTTTATTTTATTTAATGAATGTCAATTATTTATCAGTCCCCTACTATTGGGAATCTAGGTTATTTTCCTTATTTATTTACAGGCATGTCACACGTCAGCATATTAACCTGTATTTTTCATATTGAAATATTTCTATGCAGTTTTTAGTTGGCCTTTTAACATTGTGGCTTTGCATTCAGAAGTTTGTTTTTAATTTTCATATCATAGAATTGCATGAACATTTCAAATGTGAATTCTGCCTTTGGTGCCATGCTGAGGAAGCTCTTCGAAAATACCCTCCACCCCAGAATTATAGAAATAGTTGTGGGCATTTTCCTCCAAAATTTTTATGGCTTTACTTTTTTTCACTTAACATCTCTGTGAAAGAGGAGACCAATATGATCTTGGCAAATCACATAAGAAAAACTGCCAGATAGCTTGTTTTCTAAAAGAATACTGAGATGAGTCTGCTTTGCAGAAGAAAACAGCCTTTGTACATTATAAAATTTCAAAGTAGACCACGGTGGAGTTTCCTGTGTAAGATGAAGAATTTGGATTACATTTCTCTAGAAGCTGATGAAGTTGTACCACATATAGATGTGGAAATACTATCCCCGATGTTGAAGTCCAGGCTGGACTACCTGAGACTAGCAAAGCACATTCATTCCCTGTTCCAGTTCTAAGGACTGGCTTCAAGTTATCCATTCTCTTTCCTGTGCCCAGGATGTCTCAGAGGACACTGCGTCTTCCCATCAGCTTATTCTAATTATGAATTGACCATCTCCATAGTTTCATGTGTTTCTTCAGAGGATGCAAGGGATACTTTTACATCAGAGAGTATACTGGTCAATAAGAGAAAATAAATGTCATGAATGCTACCCTTAATGATAGTACTACATTTTCCAAACCATGTAATCTGACTACAGAGATCTTTTAAAGTAGCAGCTAAGAAATCTGACATGTAAGGTGCAAATTACAAAGCCTCGACATGATTCTACATACCTTTTCTTTAGCTGATTTCATTTCCAAAGCTATTTTTGAGGGCCTACAATACCTCCATGACGAAATATTAATAACTTTAAAATCTATGTATTATTCCATGGCCATGTTTAAGGTATCAGTCAGCGATATCACCAACTTCCCAGTTTAAGCTGTTTTTCCTCTTAGAAGAATCTGTTCATTACAGTAGTTAACAACTACTCAGTTAGCAAAGAGCCCTAAGACAAGGCAGGGGACAAGTTAATGGTGTAACAAATCAGTCGTTAAGCTAAACGGTCAGTTTGCACAGTACAGTATTATTGCTTTATTGAACCTAACTTAAAGATTTACAGCAGTTACATTTTATTCCAGGTACAAGATGCACAAATGAAATACAGAAGGATGCAGTTTTGTTTTATACTGCTTTCATTAAGAACCCAATTGCACGGCAAAATCAGTTAGTATATATCTCGTTCCATGTGACAGCCAATTTTCCATGGAGATTGGAAACTCTTGGAGCCTTTTAATCCTTGATCTCAGTTCGGGAATACAAGAGGTGGGAGTTATAGCATGTTTTTAAAGTGTTTAAAGTAAAGCTTTGGTGTTAACAAGCACTCATCCCTGGCTCCTGGACAACGGAACTTCTGTGAATGGACGGTGCATTGTCTTGACTCCAGATCTGCTTTGATGATGAAATACATCTGAGACATACTTATTGGTCCAACATAGTAAGCTTTTTTTTCCCAGGGAATTTCTTTTCAGAAAACAACATGTAGTGCTATAAATATATTTGTCACCAAAATAACCTGTGACATTATTTATTTGACCACCTAAGCAGCAAAGTTGATTTCATCATGATTCATTTAACCTTTTTTTGGGCATATCTGTACTATATATCAAGCACTTTCTAACTTTCATCTAGGGATGCAGTAGGTAACAGTCCCCATGGGGTTTACATTCTTGTGGAGAAGATAGATTTTAAAAACAAATAAATGTATGATATGGGATAATTTTGCAAGTAATAAGTGCTATAAAGAAAATAAAATATATTCAAGAGAATGGTTAGGTGGAAATCGATTGCTAATGTAAATAGCAGAAACTTTATTATTGGGAGGACTGTAAAAAATCAACCAATCAAGGGCCCCATAAGTAAAAAGAAAGATAAATAAGTATTTCACTGAAAACATGGAACTCTTTCACATACTTTCAAATCCTGTCCACTGCTTTTGAGTTTCTGTTAGCAAACCTCCTTTCAGTTCAGAACAGAAGAATATAGCAACGATTGAAGTTGAGAGTTTAGGAATAGTGTGTGCTCAAGACACCTGTTCAGTACCCAGCACTGTGTACAAAATATTTTTTACGGTGGTAACAACAACGATAGGAAAGGTCAGAATAGCTGGGGCTTGGAAATAATTGCTTGGTTCAGATCTATAAAAGCTATTAAATCAATCCTATAGAGGATAACACATTTTGTTATGCTATAAGAAGATAAATGTAGAGGTTTGCCAGCTTACATACTAATTCTGGACCTCAGCTTAATATCATTTAATATACTTACGTTCTACAATTGCAAAACCATAAGCCGACTTTCAATTTCTTTAGTGGGACTAAAATATCACAAGATAAACTGTTAGATGTTGTGTGCAAGTATATATGTGACTGTGTGTAAGTGTTTGTGTGTGTGCAATGTATTCTGACAATCCTAAATTTCCAGACTGGTTACTTATAAGACAGCAACAAAGAAGAAAATATGTTCAGAAAGTCTGTGTTCAAAAGTACACATACTATTTGAAACATTTTAAAAATGAATTCTTTCAGTATTGAATTATTTCATTTTTTCATATTATGGTTGGCAAGGTAAACTCTTGCTTTGACAACATGAAGACTATTTATATAAAACTTGTAAGATCATGTGTAGCTCAGATCATATGGTATATTTGCATAAATGTAAATGACAGCCTTTAAGAATCCTTTTGTTTCTTGCTCCAGTGGTACTTTTCCCAAATGCAGGCTGATAAGTTCTGCACTAATTAATCTATTTATAAAAACAGGCACAACAAAACAAAACCCACCGTCCTTGCCCTCATAGAACTCACTGAAAGTTAAATGAGAACTTCCAGCCATAATTCTCCTGGCCTTGGCAGAAGAAGGGAGGAGTACCAGTGAGAGTACCAGCAGGGCACAAGTGCCATGCTCTAAAAGGTGACTCAACAGAGTGTGATGAATGGGATCTCTCACAAACGTGGGAGCAGATTAAGGGAGACCAATTGAGGGGCCATGAAGCAACCTGGATTTCACAACAATGGAACAATTTACACTAGGCTTGCTGGAAAATATCTGACCACAAACTCAGTGGCTTAAAACAACGGTAAGTTTTTCTCTTATTTTCTGAATACCAGAAGTCCAAAGTGATGCTTACAAAGCTAAAATCAAGTTGTTGGCAGGGCTGCTCTCGCTGTGAAGGCTCTAGAGAGAATCCATTTCCTTGGCTTTTCCAGAATCTAGAACTGGAATTCCTAGGCTGAGGGTCTCTCCCTCTATCTTCAAAGCTAGCAGTGTACAACTTCTCTCTCTGACTGCTCCCATCACATGGCTTTTTTCTCTTCCTTGTGTAGTCAAACGCCCCACTATCTCTCTCTTTTACAGATAACATACTTGTAATTACATTCAGGATCCAGCTAAATAATCCAAGGTAAACTGTCCATCTCAGGAACCTTAACTTAATCACATCTGCAAAGACCTTTTTTCCATACAAGATAATATTGATGGGTTTCAGGAATTAGGATACAGATATCATTGGGGACCATTATTCAGCCTATGACAAGGAGGGAGCTGGAACTCTTGCTGGAGTCTGGGAGACCTGTAGCAGCAGTTGCTGTACAGGAGATGTGGTCTGTAATTGTAGAATGCAGCTACCATCAAGAGATGCCCAAACAAAAAGAGAGTCTGGGAAACAAGTACCCAAACCTCACTCCAACTTCCATCAATGCCTCCCATCACCCAAACCCAAACTGGGAAAGGACGACCAGACAATGACATTCACAAACGTCAGCCTTCAAGAGCACAGAGGAGGATAGAGAAGGCTAAAGAGTGAATCACAAGAATCACTTTTTAGTGAGAAAATCCAGCAAAGATGTGTACCAGGGGAAATTGACAATAGTTCTGAGGCTATCTGTAGGAATGAGAACTCCAGAAAGAGGCTAGGGAGATATAGACCAGATTACAATCTCTATAAAGTCCCAACCAAGCAGCCTGAATTCAGAGAAGTGAGGTTCCATTCAGGTCCCATTATAAGGACCCATCCTGGAGACCAGGAAATTGTTCCAGAAATAAGGAAATAATTCACTGCATACCCAGTGGAACTCAACAAGGATTTAACTTTGTAGGGCTCATCCCAAGGTTTTGGAAACTTAGTCAGGTTTTACAACTATATATAGTGTATGCAATGTGCTTAGGACTTGATAAGTTCTGGATTTTAGGTTTTTTTTTTTTTTTTTTGGATTTCAGAACGTTTGTCAATACTTATCAATTGGATTGGGCACCCCAATCCAAAATCTGAAATCCTCCAATGAGCATTCCCTGTAAGTATCATGTCGGTGCTCAAAGCATTTTTAATTTTGGACCATTTGGGATTTTGGACTTTTGGATTATACTCAACCTGTAGTTGTTTTCAGTTTGCAAAGGAAAGAATGTTTTGGTGTTAATTTGGTGGGAAGGACACAGTGCCTCTCTCCTTGGTTTGGATTAATATTGTCATAAAAGGCAGAAAAGCATTGACAGTTTTTTTCTTTTCTATGGAGATATGTAAGCTGAAATTGAGGAGAATGGACCTAAGGAAAGCAAAGCTTGATTCCACTGACTGTAAGCCAAGGAATCAACTTGCCTACACCAAGGGCTGAATTAGTGTCATCTCCTCTATGGAGAATTCAATCTGTGCTCCCAAAAGCTGTAAAACTCAGGATTATTGACTTTGGTGGTTTGTTTTTCACTGGTCACAACATAAAGACCTGGACTAAGAGTATCAATCCCTTGAGCAAAGCTCAAGGAATAAAAAATGCTATGATAAAAATGCACATAATATATTATTAATATTTAGAAGAATATCACAAAAATTGATTACAGATAATAGGAATTTCAGAGACTGCCTTACCTCAACCCTGCGTGGAGAATTACAATTTAAAACTCTACCAGAACAAAATGGATATAACATTTGCCCATTATGTATTAAAGAACGTGTTCTTTATTCAGTAGAGTTCCAAATGATCTTTATCTTGATTTTTGTTTTCCAAGCTGATTCATAGTTTAAATTCTTACACAGAGAATCATAACCACAGTGGGGCCCTTCTGACCACAGCCTAGATAAAAAGAAACATCATTGTTATAGAACCAATAGATTCATATGCCTGCTGTGCAGTAACCGACCAATTACACTGAGACAGCAGGAATGCAGCAGAGAAAGAGTTTAATGATTGTGGGGTGCCAAGCAAGAAGATGTAGAAAGACCTTCAAATCTATCTCCCTGAGAAGTTCTGGGCTGGGGTTGTTTTAAGGATCATGGAGAGCGAGGAGCTGGAGAATTGAGGTTGTTGATTGGTTGGGGTAAAGGGGATGAAATCATCAGGATGTGGAAACTGCATTCTTTGATGAGTCAGCTTCTTGTGGAGTTCCTCAGACCAGCTGGCATCAATGGAATCCTTCAGACCAGCTGACGTCAGTCGTTTCATTGGTATGCAGGATCTGAGATAATATCTCAAAGGAAAAATTCAGCATTTCATAATGTTCAAATTGTTATCTATAGAGCAGTCAAAGGAAACTATAATCTTGTAATATAGTCTACATTATTCTACAACAATCGGCACCACACAGCTATGAGGAAGCAAGTCAGAGGGCACACTGACTTCATGATTAATGCCAATCATGCTGCAACCTTGGTTCATTTTCATTTCTCCCCCTCACTTCTTCTCTGATTAATTTTATAAAGTATATAGAGGCAGTTTCACCACTGCCACTGCCAGAGCCCCAAGAGAACCCAGGGCAAGGATTGGGCATTCAACTGTCCACACAAAGCTCCTCTTCTCTTTCTTCAGGTATTTCTTATATTGCCTGCCACCCTCTTGTTCAGATGAGAGGATCTAGAACCTGATTACCAATGGCTCAAGTCTTAGAGCAGATGAGGAACCACTGAAGATTTCAAATAAAAAATGAGGAAGCTGAAGTGGAAAATATGACACTACAGACTTCTGGTGAGCCTGAAGCCTCACCAAGTACAGACAGAACTACCCTATTTACAAAAGGAGACGAATCAAGCAGCAATGCGAGGTTTCTGACAGACTTTATAAACAAGAGTACACAGAAGATTTTTTAAATCCCTAGATGTCTCACTCCATCACCCTCAGAATTTCCAGTTTTATATCCACAGTAACATAGCTCTTATTCTAAAAACTGTAGTGCCAACCCAGAGACAGGCAACCCTGGAGCCCTTTTTATTTCTCCCTGAGACCCATGGGTGAATGACCCTTTAATTTAAGCATGAGTCTGAATTCAAAGATTTCAATGGCAACATATTCCATATGCTATCTTTGATCAAATATTTATAATCGATGAAAGAATAAAATGATCTTTCTGTACATATTTCTTGCTAGTCTTGGTATACTGGCTGTCACTGGATTTCATCTGCTCTTAGAATCTAGAAAACAAAAGAGACCCATACAGAAAATAGAAATGGATACATCAAACCAAATGATGCTAACATGAGTTGATTCCTCACAAAACTTTGAATCAGATAATAACACTTTACTCAGAAGTTTTCCCAGAAAAGAGGCACAGAAGAGATCAATGGCATCTGGTAGGCAAATGCTTCTTTGGACAATTCAACCTTGATTTAACCGCCCCCAAATTTTTGGTTTTAGAGAAGTTAGCACAGAGCAGCCATATCACCATAAAAGGCTGCAAACGATGTGTGTTCTGAGAAATCAGAGTCAATAGTAACAATATTGCTAAAAATGCGTCACATTAATGTCTTTACAGTCACAAATTTGCCTTTCTAACACTACTATAATTGACATGTGCCTATGAGTAATGTAGGTAAGCAGTCAGTCTCATCAGAATCATTGTTTTCCCAATGATTCTGATACAACTTGAAGTATAGCTTTAGGATACTAAATACAGTGTCTTGTGTCTCATTCCTTACTGACAATTTCTGATATTGTCTCTCCCAAAATACACTACATATATGCCCAACATGATGGTAGATTTCATGCCTAGAACTGCATGAAAGATAAAAATTTACCTCTCCTGTGAATAGTTTCAAATCCATATAAAGGGCACAGATTAGCCTTTTGTGTACAGTGGTAGTTGTTGTTTTACAACTAGTATTCCAAAGGCACAAGCATGGATGGCTGATTTTTAGCAACAGAAATTGTTACTGTCTTTTTCTTTTGCTCTTGATTCCCATTGAAAGATCTTCCCAAGGGTTCAAGAAATTTTGGGACCTTTCTAGCAAAAAAATTCTGAAGAATAAACATTTCTTTTGACTTTGCTACATAAATCTGGTATTTATTTTGTGAAAAAAAAGAAAAGAAAGCCAAAAAAAAAAACACACACACACACTGGAGACTAATTTGGGGTTAAGTGAAAAACAATGAGTTAAGTAAGAATAATTTATAAAATGTTCACAATTAAATAAACACCAATTAACAGACATTTTTAAGTTTCAGAAAATATGTGTTAGGTTTCATAAAATTTTAAATACATTAATTATATATTATAGCACTTATTGTATAAAAAATAATCACGTGATTTCCCTTGGGGAAAAAAATGCCTCAGGGACACACACCTAAATCAAAAGCTATCCTTTGCCTTCCCTGCCTCCCTGCAAGTAGGACACCAGAGCCCTGACAGACAGCAAGTGCCTCCACAAGAAGTCATCTTGAAGACTTCTGGCCCAAGATGGCAATTTGAGTTCATGTACTTAACTCCATTTCCGCTACATATTCCCATTCAGACAGCTAAAAATAATGCAGAAATAAGCAATCATCACCAGAAGTTAAGAAAGAGTGCCATCCACATGCCAGCAGCCCTAAGGAATTTTCATAAAGTATAACACAAATTAAACTATACTGCAGCAAAGACCTACCAAACCACAACCACTAGAGATGATGAAAAAGCCCTGTGCAGGGAGTAAAGGAAAGAATCTCCCAACATGACTTAATTAGCCTCCTTCACCACTCCCACAACTCAAAACAGAAAGGGAAGAGGGTTATCAGCTCATAGAAGGCAGTTCTAATTGTCACACTAAAGCCTCAGGAAGTGGCCAGTTTCCAGAATCCACACAGATTTAGCTGAACCATCCCTGACTTCCACCTGGCATCGGCAAAATAGTAAATGGAGAAAGCAGGGAATGTTAACTGTTCCTAAAATGGGTGCATTTGCTGGTCAGGGAGGCCAATTACTTTCAAGTGGGAGAAGTGAGGACTCTCAGCCAGTGAGAACCACAGACGAGTTTTGCCATTGTGTTTCTACCATCACAGACAATCTAATTGTTCTGCCTAAATACCAAATCATTTCATATTTATCCTTAAAGTTCCAAAATGTCAATCAGTTTTATCTAACTGAAGGTCAGCTTTCATCATTTTGCTTTATACTTAAATCTTCAACATTGTAGATTGTTTTCAAATTTCTTTGACAATTTTTACTTCATTTTCCCTGTTCTCTCATATTGTAGCAGCCTAACACACTCACCTTGCCCACTGCCCAAAAAAGCCACTGCACTGAGAATGGCAGGTACTGTAGCAGGGAAAGAATTCCATGATCACAGGGCCAGCCAAGTGGGAGGACAGGAGATAATTCTCAAATCCACCTCCCCAAGAGCTTGGAGGCTAGGGTTTTCAAAAATAATTTGGTGGGTTGGGGGCTAGGGAATGGATGCTGCTGATTGGTTGGGGATGAAATCACAGGAGTGTTGGAACTGTCTCTGTGCTGAGTCCGTTTCTGGGTGGAGGTCATAGAACCGGCTAATCGAGTTACAGGTCTGAGTGGGTCCAGGTAGCATCAGTCAGTTCTCCAGAATGCAGAAGTCTAACAAATATCTCACAAATCAAGCTTAGGTTTTAAAATAATGATTTTATCCATAGGAGTTACTGGGGAAGCTGCGAATTTTGTGGCCTGTGGCTACTTGATGCCCCAGCAGTAAGCAAGCTAGGGAACAATGGCAGGATATCACTTAACTCTGCATAGTTCTTAGCGGAATTGAGGCACCTCCCATAATTCTAACTTTGTGGCCTTTCATTAATTTTACAGAGGTAGTTTGTGTCCCCAAACAAGGAGAAGGTTTTTGTTTTGTTTTGTTTTCAGGAAGGCTTTAAAGTTAAACTATAAACTAAATTCCTCCCATAGTTAGCTTGGCCTATGGCCAGGGCAGTTAGCTTGTGTAGTTAAAAGCAAGATAAAATCAGTTTGTGTTAGATTTCTGCTCTGTGGTAATATTGCAAAGGCGTTTCAACATTATATGCTGATTGGATCTCTTGTTACATGCATATTAGATGTCTCTGTCTCTATGTCTATGTTTCCGTTCCTGAATTTCCATATACTATTCTTGTAGAATTTGTAGAAAATTTCGAGTTTGGTTTAAAGCAATTTAGTTTTCATGCAATGCAATCTACAGTTCACTCTTGCCTTTTTAAATAGACAAACACACTAAGAAATCTTTCCTGTTCTTACATTGCTCCCTTTCTACATCACCCCAGTTGTTTTAGGAAAGCAACATCCTCCTGGGTCTCACTGAGAAAAATAAATATTGTAAACGGTTTCCTAAGCTTTTAAAAAATAAACAATCATCTATCTGAATTTTACCAGACTCCCAAGTTTTAAATGATAAAATCTGCATTTTGCCTGTTGATTTTCTTCTGTTTGATCATTCTTACCAGCAGGAACCTATATGAATGAAAACTGGAAATGAGATTTACTAACTTTCACTTTCCGTAACACAGATTCATTAGTCTGCTCTTTTTAAAGAACAGAATAAAATAAGTAAACAAAATATTTACCTCAAAAACTTAGAAAAGGAAAGATAGAATAAACTTAAGAAAAGTAGAAAAATATTAATAAAGATAAAAACTCAATTAGAAAATAGGAATTCGTTAAAATCAAATAATCAAAGAGCTATTACTTTGAAGCAAACACAAAAAATAGATTCAACCTTGGTAAGACTAACTGAGAAAAAATGGGGAAAAAAATTATATAGCCAAAATTATATTTTATTTTATTTTTATAATATGATCAAATTTTCTCAATATCTTTGAAAATAAAAAACTTTCTAGGAATACATGAAGCACCAAAACTGATTAATTGAACAGGGTTTAATTCAGAATAGTCTAATAACTGCAGAAGACATTTAAAGTGTTGTCAAAGAAATACAATCACCCCCACTTCTATGCATCTAACCTGGATATTTTAATGCTTTAATGATCTCATCATTCCTGTAATATTTAAACTGTTCCAGAGCACAGAAAAAACAAACAAAATAAGAAAGCTTATTTTAGTTTTTTTTTTAATGTAACTAGCTAAATCTGCTACCAAGTACCTGCTACCAAAACCCAACAAACCAACCATAAAACAGAGAAAACTTATTTATGGATATATATTAAATATTGCCAAATAAAATATGAGCAAATAAAGTCAAGTAAGCTAGTTATATTGATAGTTTTATTGTTAGGAGAAAAAGTATACATTCTTGTAAAAACCATACAACTCAGGAAAAGCAAAAATCACCTGAATTTTCATTACTGTAACATAGCCACAACTAACATCTGGAGAAATATCCTTCCATTTTCTCTCTAGATATAGTTGTATATATAGTTAAACAACTTTGTATGAGGGGAATCATAATATATGTACATAACATATGTAATCTGAGAGTTTTACTCAACAATCTGTCATGGACATTCATCCATGTCAATAAATATAGACCTATACCATTTGTAATAGTCACATATTATCCAATTCTATATATGTATTATAATTTACTTAACCAGTTTAATAGATGTTTGGGTTGTTTCCAATTTGGTGCCATTATGAATAACTCTATGATACACTCCTTGGACATAAATCTCTTCCCCTTTTGTGATTACTTTCTAAAAGTATCATTGCTGGATCATACAGTATACACATTTTCTATTTCTCCATTACCAGATGGCCTTCCAGAAAAGTTATATCTATTTATAGTTCTATTAACTATGCTTCAGCATGCAATTGCCCACACCCACATCAGCACAAAGTATTATCAATTATTTGCTGTTAGATAATCATTTGATGGGAGGGAAAGCTAGTTGTTCACTAAGTTTGTTTACTATTTTTTCTGTTTATGTATTCAACAAGGAACACATTGAGTGTCTGTAGATGCCAGTAGCTGACCTAGGCACTGAGAATTTGGTGATCTACAAGAGAGATGTGGTCGCTGTCCTCAAAAATACTTTTTGAAGAGACTACGGAAGTCACTAAATTAACACATGAATAAATGAACAAAATAATTACATATTAAGACTAGTGATCTGCAGGAAATAAAGACGTTTTGAGAGTAACAAGAAGATAATCTACCTTGGGTAGAGAAGTTAGAAATTGCATCTTTGAAGAAGCAACATTTAACCTGAGATAAGAAATATGGAGTAAAATGAGTTCCAAGCAGAGGGAATAGGAAGGAAAAGATTGTGAGGCAGGCAAGACCTTAGTGTGTTCAAGGAAAGAAAGGAGGCTGAAGTAGCCAGAGTATAGCAGATGAACAGAGGTCTGAGAAGTAGGCAGGAATCGGATCTTGCTTAGCCTTGAAGACCACAAGAAAAATTTTGAATTATCTTCTAAGTTCTGCACAAAAACGCTGAAGGACTTTAAACATAATACAATTCGATTAACCTTTCAAAATCTCTGTCAACTCTGTGAATATCTGATTCAGTAAGTCTTGGCTTAGAAAGCTGTGTCAATACTGATGCTACTCACTGAAATGAAAAATCCCTGGTGAGAATAGGTTTCAGGGTAGATGAATATTTTGGACATGCAAACGTATAGATGTTTATGAAACATCTAAGTGGAGATTCAACATTAACAGCTGGATAATGTAAGTCTGAGGCTCAGGTAAAACAGTGGATATGTATTTTAGAGTCCCCAGCATATAGTTGGTATTTAAATCATGGGATTGGATAGGACCACCTAGGGAAAGACTATACACTGGGAAGAGATTTAAGGAACGTTTTTTAAATTAAACAAAAAAAGATGCCCATCAGAATTTAAAGGTATAGTCAAACATTAAAAAACAGCTAATAGACTGAGAATTTTTTAATTAAAAGAATTAAAGGTATGAAATATAATCAGCATTATGAGGGATCAGTACCCACTGGCAAATATCCAGGGCCACTTTCCATGCTAAAAAAAAAAGCACATGAGATTGCACTGCTCATCTTTTAGGTTTCACTAACTTAAACTTTGGATAAATTGGTACTGAATCTTCTAAGGTTGCCTTAGGCCAAGGAGAGAATGAGGTGGCTACCTGAGTTTCATGAAGCAGGCTGAGCATCTCTCATAGGGAGGCCAGTGTGGAGCAGAAGGGAGCTGGACTGTGCCTGGACAGTGCCAGTGATAGCGATCTCCCCTCCTATTTTCTTCTACCTCAGGAGCAGCGCACAAACATGCAACCTAAGCAGGGGTTTTAGAAGGAAGCCATGCTTCCCACTGTGGAACTGGGAACCTCTGGAAGGAAATAACTGATGCACTAGGCATCCTAGCACAGAACCTGGCCTTCTCATTCCTGGAAGATTTTTATAGAGAATGCATAAAACTGGTAAACAACAGTCTTCACAGCGTGGACACTTCTACGTACGATCGTTACTATTAATTGGCATTATATTTCCTTATTGGCATATAATTGGGAAAGGAGAGCTCCAAGGGGAATCCCTGATATGAAACATTAGTCTGTATTATAAAAACATGTAACTAGAGATGACGGTACATGTACAAGCAACTCTACACATTTTCGTAATACAGCAAATTACAACATTCCAGCCAAAACAACATTTAGATAATGATCAATTCCTATTACACTGGGTCAAATCCAAGCCCCAAAGAATGGAAGATAAATTTATCTTTCAGTGGCCTGACTAAATCCCTTAGTTGGGAGAGGGGGAAGGGATGTGAAATATCACTAAGAAAATCAATATCTTTATTGATTAATCAAGCTACTGTGATTTATTGGGCACTCACTCATTTGTTTGTTACAGTCATTTCATGCATTGCCTCTGGCTGTGATAAATGGTCTGGCCTCCTCTTTGGCAGAGGGAGGCTTTTTAGCAGTCCTTCTAAAAGTGTGGGTCCTCCAGATACCTGCAAATTTGCTTCCATGGCAAGTTAAAGCCTACAAACAGCTGTGAAATATGGCCTTGAAAATACCAGATTCACCCAATGTGAGGAGCCCAAAGAGCAGTGCACGTAGACATCAACTCTGGGTGCTTCCAAATGGAAAGAGAAAGCTAGAGCAGAAGCGTGCTTGATGTGCAGGATGTAATTATACTGACAGGGTTAGGAGCTACTGTCTCAAAATCGGCTGGCATTTTCTGTATATACTGCACATATTCTCATTAGGATACTAGTAGTCTAATTTCTGTAACAGCTTAGTTATTTTTGTCTCCCAGGTCCTTTTAAACTGCATTCAGTGGACATCATTAACCTTTGCCTCTAGATGAAAACTGTTGTGAGACATTATTGCTGATCCTTGAGTAATAAGTAAACTCAGCTTTCTTTAAGCTATTGCAGCAGCAAATGCAATAAAAAGAATGTCCAGTTCGAGATATCAAAAGGCCATAGTTGACTTAGTATTATATCTTCTCCCTTTCCTGCAAAGGGAAGGAAGTATGACACTTCTCTGCAACTTCACCTGAGGGACTTCTGCCTCTACTTGACATCAAGTTGCTGTTTTACTCCTGGCCAAAGGCAAAGCAAAAGGGCGTGAGGATAGATCAGTTACGCCTTGGATGAGTGACTTTCTACACCCTGGCCTGCCAGGTGGTGAAAGCTGTAACCCTGGGTGGTACCCTGCCTACTCATAAAGGTGACTTTCTCCCTCCAGGGAGGCTTACATGGGCTTCAGAGGTTCCCTGCTAGATCCTGCTGTCCTACAATTGCACTGTCACTAGGCCAAATAAATATCTATTCTAAGATACCACTCTTGAGTAAACTTCAAAATGCTTTCTTTCTCAATTCATTAGTATACTTTAAAATATTTTCCAGCTGGGCACAGTGGCTCCTGTCTATAATCCCAGCACTTTGGGAGGCCAAGGCTGGCAGATCACTGGAGTCCAAGAGTTCAAGACCAGCCTGGGCAACATGGCAAAACTCCATCTCTATAAAAAATACAAAAATTAGCGGGGAAAATGCAAACATTAGATAGGCATGGTGGCATGAGCCTGTAGTCCCAGCTACTTGGGAGGCTGAGGTTGGAGGATTACTTGAGCCCTGGCGTGGAGACCAAGGTAGCAATGAGCTGAGATCACGCCACTGCACTCACTGGGTGACAGAGTGAGACCCCCATTTCCCAAAAAAGAAATACACTTCCTACTGATGTTCCCTCATTGCTCCAGGTGGCCCTCCTGGACAGGACTTAGGACAACACAATGTCTGCTCTCTCTCCCATGTGGGAAGACCCACAGGAAACATTCAGGCCACCCTTGCCTTACAAGTGCTGGAAATGCAGTTCAATCCCAGCACAACACCTAGGTGACCAACCATCCTAGTTTGCCCCAAACTGTACCCATTCTACTGCTGAAAGTCCCATGTCCCAGACAACTCCTCAATGTTAGGCAAACGGCTTTCTGAGCTGCACCTCCAGCTTTCACTTCTGATTGCCTCCTGCAGTCAGACCCACCCAAGACCATAATCCACTTGGGCTTTCTCAAGCCTCAGCTTGGCTCCAGTCCTCTGCATGTCCCAACCACAAGACATGTCTTTCAAAGCTCAAAGAGGATCCTCCTGAAAGACTTCTTATTTGGTTTGGGAATAGAAGGCAGCATCTTCCACCCTTTGCCCAAAGGGGCACCTTACACACATCCAAAGACGGCCACCATGAGCCCAGAGAACTTCTTGATTTACAAGATTACCCTAGGAGTTGAATTGCTGTGTTGAAAGTATTTTCCTGGAAACATATTTATTTCCAGTTAAGTTCAATTAAGTAGAAAGTTTTTATCTTGTTTTATTTCTATGACACAGATTCAGCCTTTCGCATTCAGGAAGACACAGTAATATACACTTCTGTGCCTTGATCCCTTCCTGAAATAGTCTCCTGGTATCTAAAGCTGCACTTCATACTTTACAGTTGTCTATTGGTGGCCATGGACAAGCCATGAGGACCAACTGTGGATCGCTAAGTCTCCTTCCTCTCACAATACAGAATAACCCAACAGACCCCATGAAGTCATCATCATGGTGCTAAACTAAATGGAACAACTGGGGTAGTGGCTGGACTTGGTGCTGGAGATGACACATGGACCCAGAACATGACAGGGACAGAGACTTCTTATATAAATAACAATTTGGTGCCATCATCCGGAATGTTATAACTATGTCTTCTCCATAGACCAAATACTTCTGCTCTTTTCCATTTCACATCATTACTCAGCTCAGATGAAGTTTTTTTTTTTTTTTTTTTTTTTTTTTAATGCCTCTTTCAGCCACTCTTTTTGTCATACAGCTGGTAAAATAGCTCTGCTACAACTATAGAGACATATGGGTTTCTGGAACTAACTTACAACTCCCCTTAAATTTCTGCACTCAGTCAAAGACAGAACTATTTCATTCTAAAGACATGGGGCCCTTTGCCATCCAGATCCAGATTCACATGAGGGTTTCCATTTGAAATTTCCCCTGTAGCAATTCAAATCCCCCAAACTGCAGTGTTCCCGATGTCCCGCATGTAATTCTTCAACTTCTTTTATTCTGGACCCATAGCCAAATTCCCGCATTCCATGACTTTATGCCTTCCACCCTAAACATCTGTTCCTGCTTTAGGATTTCTTTCTAATGGGCTGATTGCTCAAATCCTGCCAATCAGGAACAACTCTTCCTGATTCTTCCCAAGCTGTTTGCTTCTGCAAAGAAAAACCTCCAAATTGTTTTTCAACTACCGACTTCAGCATCCTTATCAAGTACTCCAATTTGCCTCTCCAAGACAATCACACCTGCCCTCAGGGATTCACCTACAGACACTCAATGTGTTCCTTGTTGAAGTTGAATCCCTGAATAGAACAATAGCAGGCTCTGAAATAGAGGCAATAATCAATAGCCTACCAACCAAAAAAAGTCCAGGACCAGATGGATTCACAGCTGAATTCTACCAGAGGTACAAGGAGGAGCTGGTACCATTCCTTCTGAAACTATTCCAATCAATAGAAAAACAGGGAATCCTCCCTAACTCATTTTATGAGGCCAACATCATCCTGATACCAGAAGGTCGCTACTCCAGACATCTCCTTTGGGCATATAGCTCTTCCTGGGCAGCGTTAACATAGAATAACAGAATATCAGCAATTAAAATACATTTCAATTCTTTGCAGCTAGAGGAAGATAATCGCAATTTCACATATGAGTTTACAAAAGGAGTAATACGCAACACAGTTGGTGCCAGACTTTATATGCCCAGTGGGTAGTGTAATGATTCATTTTCCTCCACCCACCATTAATATAAGCTGATGCCATCATGATCCCAGCCTATTTCTCGACTTGGCTGGACAGAGAACAGGAATGTCTAGGTGTCTGTCCACTAAGTGCACAGACACTGGACATCTGCTTTAATTTTAAGTCTTTCACCAGAGGGTATTTCCCTTTTCTTTGCAGTTATTGGGGTGTGCAAAGAAAAGGAAAATGTCCTCTGGTGAAAGGCTTATAGCTAAAGACTATGAGTTAACTTATAGTTAAATAATAGAGGGTTACAGAACTTTGGCCCATAGGTGGTACTGCTCATTGATGGCCTCTGAGTGGAAACGCTTCCTCTAAGATCAAAGGAGAAATGTGGGCTGCTGTGCATTGTGCATGCCAGTGTATTTAGTCCAGTCTCTCATTCTTACTTTCCCAAGGAAGGCTTCCTTGACTATCCACTATAGCCCCAGACTGTTCTTTCCACATTCCTATATGTTTCTTCCTGTGTATTCCTATAACAACTCTACTTGCCTTATCAAAAGATCTATCACACTTTGTTATAACTGCGTGTTTCATGTCAGTCTGCCTGACTCCAGAATGGCTTTGGAGCACAAGAAATGTGTTTGTCTTGGTTGCTGCTACATTCTCCGGCACTCTGCATACTTCCTGACAAATGGCACAATACAATACTATTTGATGAATGAATGGATGAAAAGAACTGTGAATTAGCTGATAACTGCCATAGATGTGCAGGGTATTAGAACCAAATTTTTACTTCACTGTGATCATTTGATTTTGAGAGCATATAAGAAAATAATATGCTATTAAATCGATATAATCATCCATCATATACTGATTCCTTAAACTAACCTGTCCCATTCCTTAAACTTACCTGTCCCATCAGGTAAAACAAAAATAAAACATGAATCTAACTATTATGACAACTATATCCTGAAACCTATAACCAGTTTACAAATGCTCACTTTGTCCTATAGAGACCTGAAACTCTAGTAATATGAAGTTGCTTTTGGATGGACACAGTTCTTGACTAAATTTTTCATTTAATTTTTAAAATATACTCCAAAACCGTAAGTGAGGACTAAGTTGCAACTGCTCAGTCTTCTCTTCATAAGAGTTTTTCTTCAAGATTTTATTACATCTGGAAATTTTCACTAGTAATAATTTGTTTCTATGAGTTCAGAAAGACAAAAATTAATACTGGCAGCCCCATGAAAAGGTGGCAGCCACTTGCCCATGTGACTGCATGGAAATCCAGTGCATGCCCACTCCAGAGTTGCTTCATCTACAGACGGGACAGAAATGCTCTCAGAGCCTGAACATGTTTCAAAAGAGGGAAATGTGCTTTGTTACTCCTTTTAATGTCTTTTCCCACCTTTTTCTCTCCCCAGTCTTTCAAGAAGAGCTGGGGAAAGTTGATCTCTTACGCATTTGCATATTTGTCAATTTGAGATCCTGTCTTATATTTAAAAGTTACAAGAGCAGCCAGCATTAATTTGAATTGATCTTATGAAGACATATTTTTCCCCGCTTTTGGTTCTGGAATGGCACGACTTTCCTTCTGAGGATAGATTATGTGTTAAATGACCTACAGCAGATGGTTAAATAACATCCGCTTCACTTGAAGAATTCTGCAGGGATTGAAAAAGTCACCCTAAAGGCATTTGTTCTCTTGCTTCCTTTAGGTCCACTTTGGCCAACAGCTAAGAGAGTTTCCTCAGGACTCCAAAATCAGTGGTTACTGACATCTCTTCACCAACTAAGCAGTCCACCTTGATTGAAATTAACACCATTTAAAGATAAAAATCTGATATGCTTATCGTAGGAGAAAGCTGTTATATTCATTTGTTTCTGGATTAGATTCGCCCCTGCTGTTTTAAAGTGTTCTCAAATGTTCTGCCCATGACCCATCTCATCAAAGACATGGTTTAAGAAAACAAATCACTGAGGTTGTGTGACGTGGAGAACTGCCTCTGGTAACCACAAACATGCTCCCATTGAGGTGGTAGGAATTATTTTTGTTATTAACTGTCATAATTATCTGCATTAATAATTTTGTAAAATGAAGAACACTAAATTGTGTTTAACAGCTGTTTCAAGATTTAGTAGTAAAGGCCTTTTTAAAAATTAAGTTTTACTCCACTTGCATTATTATTCTAAGAACCACAGAACAACCAGTCTAGAATCCCTGCAACTCTGATCAAAATCATTAAGTCAGCAGAATCAACTTTGATAATGTCAGTATAATGGGAAATGATATTGTGTATAATAGCTGTCATAAGTCAAGAGGGGGGTCTTTGCATTGGATATAACTCATTCATCTGACAAGCTCATGTCTCCATCAGCAAAGATCAAGAGGGACAGCCAGAATTCTGGAAAACTCTCCTCCCCAACACTTGTAGCCCAACCACCATTAACTATCTGGGATCATCGAGACAGTCATATCATGTCAGTCCCCACGAGATGCCTAGGATACTCGGGTCATCCCTTGTCCCCAAGACTCTCATCACCAGTTGGCTCATTCCTACCCTGTGGTCTTCCCACATCTCTGCATCTTCATTCTTAGCAATGACCCTGCTTCTGATTTTGCTAACAATTGAAGCAATTTGAAGAGAGCTCCACAAGTTCCCAGCATCACATCTACACATTCTCCTGCACTTGGGCCCAGATGCTCTACTCTCTTTCCTATCCCTATGCGCTTTCCATGCTCCTAAAGTATGCAAAGCCCTCAATAACTTATGTGCTCCGTCCCTCTCTCATTTACCTAAGATCATTGCTCTAGTAACTCTCTCTTTTGTATTATCAACATATCATTCTTACCTTTTTTTGCACTAACATACAAAATATTATATTTATCTCACTGTAAAGCAAAGACCACCCTCTCCTAATCCCACTTTACCCTCCAGCTGCTGCCCATCTTTTTCCTCTCTTTACAGCAAAGCTCCCCCAATTATTTGTCAAACTCACTGTCTTCTCCTTTTGCGCTTGAGCCTATTGCAATCCAGATTTTGCTCCTACAACTTCACAAAAATTATACTTGTTAATGTCACCTATGTGTTTTATCATATTTTCCAAAGCTTTTGGGATCATTCTTACCAGTAAGTAAGCCATTTGTGCGACTTGAGGAACACTGAAAGAATCCATTGCCTATCTTGATAAATTTAAAATTATCTCTTTTAAACCTCAATTTCCTGCAATTTCTTACACAGCTTGGCAGGTATATAGGTCAATTAATATCACCCTGAAAAACAGAAAAATGAATTTACTACATTCTGTGCCTGTTAGTGCAAATATACAATGAAAGGAGTGATGGAGCACATGAGGCAGCCTACATGTTGGCATGTAAACTTCTTCCTGCCATATGGGGCAGTCTTCAGAAAGGCAACATTAATTTATTTGAACAGATTTGTGTCATTGTCTCTCTTAGGAAAAGGGGCCAGAAAAACATCACTTTTGTTCAAAAATATTCCCCATCCCTGGCCAGACCTACAATTGACTGCAATGCTAAGTATTCATCTTTAAAAGTTAGAACAGTGCTATCCAAGAAGGTAATCAGGTATCTAGCCAGCCATCCAAGAAGGTAATCAGTTATCTAGGCAGCACATTGACAGATTACTTAAAGTAATTAATAAGCCATTTCCACCCATTAATACATAATTGAAGAATGAGATCTAGAGGAAGAAAACATATGTTGGGAGATGAGAAGAACCCAAATGTGTAGAGACCACAATGAGGAGGGAGGAGGTTGTCGGAGGGTGGGGCACGGCGTCACTTGGAGAGAGGGTTTGGCTGGCCTTGGCATCTGAAGGGGTGGACACCATGAAGGAATGTGAAGGAGCAATGTTAAAAGAAGTGGTAGAAGAGTACTCCAGGCCCTGTGCTTTCTTCATAACTTTGCCCAAAAGTAATTCTGTTTTTAACATGTTTGACTTTCCATTTTTGCCTCTTAAGGCAGTTGTCCTATTTTTACACTCCCGAGAAGATTGTCTTCATAGACACTACATCCCTCAGAACCTTTGTAATGCCTTTTGTGGAGAAAATAATGAGACAGAGAGTTTGGTTATATTTCTTGGCTCAAACTAGCTTTTGATCACCCTTCTCCCATGTAAACATTTGTTACGAAAGTTTTAAATGTGTCCCTACTTCTCTCTTTTGGTCTTTGAGTCTAGCTTCCATTTATTTTGCTCAAACATTGTCTTCTTTTTCTTAGGATGAAAATTCTTTACCTTCACCTTATTCTTCTCGAATTTAACAATTTTCCATTAATCTGTATATATTTCTTCTTTATCCCAAATTACCTGTACTGGTTAAGCAAGTGGTTCTTATAAAATGTCACTGTATTCTTAATTGCTGGTATATTGACTGCTCTCATCTCGGCTGGTAATACAGGTGATAACTGAAAAATTGGATAAAAGTAGTGGGGCCACTCCTGGATTCAGGACAGAGATTATTTGCTAAGAATTTCAGTTTTCACCCTGACCACAGTAGAAGACTTAGAGCTGAGATCTTAGAAGGCTAAAGCCAAAGAGAAATTTAGAAGTCATTGTCACAGACCAACGACCTCATCATGCAGATAACAAGATGGATACCCAGAGAGTCTCCAGAGTTTTAAGGCTGAACTCTTGCAGATGTTGTTACTAGGGAATTTTCTTGGGTCAGAGACCCCAAAAGCAAATTCTGAGACAATGATTCATGTGCAAATGATAGAGTAAAGAAATATAACCAAGAGAAGCTGCTGAGGTCAGTAAGTAAGGCCCGCCTGGTAAAGAGGGAGGGATGGGAGCAGTGGGGAGCACAATTTCCCAGGCCCTTCTGGCTCTCTGTGTATGTGCAGACAAAGCACCTCCAGGAACTGACAGTCTGCAGAAGGCAGTCTGAAGGTGTGGGCCATTAGAAGCAAGATCACAGGAGCTGGGGGCAGCTGCAAACAGAAGGAAAAGGGACCCACGGGAATCTGGGCAGAACATCAACAGTGTCTGCTCTAGGAATTCTATGTCTAACTCCACAGGTGCCATCCTATAGGAATGGGATGGGAGAGGGATATTTTCCTCCCTTTGTACCTTCATTGGACTTTTGCAATTACCTTGTAGTAGTATACTTTTAAAAAACATACCCGGCTTTTTCGTCATTTAGCGGGGTTTAGAAGTTCGCAATGGCTCGTACCAAAGAAACAACATACCAGAATCTCTGGGACACATTTAAAGCAGTGTGTAGAGGGAAATTTATAGCACTAAATGCCCACAAGAGAAAGCAGGAAAGATCTAAAATTGACACTCTAACATCACAATTAAAAGAACTAGAGAAGCAAGAGCAAACGCATTCAAAAGCTAGCAGAAGGCAAGAAATAACTAAGATCAGAGCAGAACTGAAGGAGATAGAGACACAAAAAACCCTCCAAAAAATCAATGAATCCAGGAGTTGGTTTTTTGAAAAGATCAACAAAATTGACAGACCGCTAGCAAGACTAATAAAGAAGAAAAGAGAGAAGAATCAAATAGACGCAATAAAAAATGATAAAGGGGATATCACTACCGACCCCACAGAAATACAAACTACCATCAGAGAATACCATAAACACCTCTACGCAAATAAACTAGAAAATCTAGAAGAAATGGATAATTTCCTGGACACTTACACTCTTCCAAGACTAAACCAGGAAGAAGTTGAATCCCTGAATAGACCAATAGCAGGCTCTGAAATTGAGGCAATAATTAATAGCCTACCAACCAAAAAAAGTCCAGGACCAGATGGATTCACAGCTGAATTCTACCAGAGGTACAAGGAGGAGCTGGTACCATTCCTTCTGAAACTATTCCAATCAATAGAAAAAGAGGGAATCCTCCCTAACTCATTTTATGAGGCCAACATCATCCTGATACCAAAGCCTGGCAGAGACACAACAAAAAAAGAGAATTTTAGACCAATATCCCTGATGAACGTCGATGCAAAAATCCTCAATAAAATACTGGCAAACCGGATTCAGCAGCACATCAAAAAGCTTATCCACCATGATCAAGTGGGCTTCATCCCTGGGATGCAAGGCTGGTTCAACATATGCAAATCAATAAACAGAATCCAGCATATAAACAGAACCAAAGACAAGAACCACATGATTATCTCAATAGATGCAGAAAAGGCTTTTGACAAAATTCAACAACCCTTCATGCTAAAAACGCTCAATTAATTCGGTATTGATGGAACGTACCTCAAAATAATAAGAGCTATTTATGACAAACCCACAGCCAATATCATACTGAACGGGCAAAAACTGGAAAAATTCCCTTTGAAAACTGGCACAAGACAGGGATGCCCTCTCTCACCACTCCTATTCAACATAGTGTTGGAAGTTCTGGCTAGGGCAATCAGGCAAGAGAAAGAAATCAAGGGGATTCAGTTAGGAAAAGAAGAAATCAAATTGTCCCTGTTTGCAGATGACATGATTGTATATTTAGAAAACCCCATTGTCTCAGCCCAAAATCTCCTTAAGCTGATAAGAAACTTCAGTAAAGTCTCAGGATACAAAATGAATGTGCAAAAATCACAAGCATTCGTATACACCAGTAACAGACAAACAATTGCTTCAAAGAGAATAAAATACCTAGGAATCCAACTTACAAGGGATGTAAAGGACCTCTTCAAGGAGAACTACAAACCACTGCTCAGTGAAATCAAAGAGGACACAAACAAATGGAGGAACACACCATGCTCATGGATAGGAAGAATCAATATCGTGAAAATGGCCATACTGCCCAAGGTTATTTATAGATTCAATGCCATCCCCATCAAGCTACCAATGAGCTTCTTCACAGAATTGGAAAAAACTGCTTTAAAGTTCATATGGAACCAAAAAAGAGCCCGCATCTCCAAGACAATCCTAAGTCAAAAGAACAAAGCTGGAGGCATCACGCTACCTGACTTCAAACTATACTACAAGGCTACAGTAACCAAAACAGCATGGTACTGGTACCAAAACAGAGATATAGACCAATGGAACAGAACAGAGTTCTCAGAAATAATACCACACATCTACAGCCATCTGATCTTTGACAAACCTGAGAGAAACAAGAAATGGGGGAAGGACTCCCTATTTAATAAATGGTGCTGGGAAAATTGGCTAGCCATAACTAGAAAGCTGAAACTGGATCCTTTCCTTACTCCTTATATGAAAATTAATTCAAGATGGATTAGAGACTTAAATGTTAGACCTAAAACCATAAAAACCCTAGAGGAAAACCTAGGTAGTACCATTCAGGACACAGGCATGGGCAAAGACTTCATGTCTAAAACACCAAAAGCAATGGCAGCAAAAGCCAAAATTGACAAATGGGATCTCATTAAACTAAAGAGCTTCTGCACAGCAAAAGAAACTACCATCAGAGTGAACAGGCAACCTACAGAATGGGAGAAAATTTTTGCAATCTACTCATCTGACAAAGGGCTAATATCCAGAACCTACAAAGAACTCAAAGAAATTTACAAGAAAAAAACAAACAACCCCATCAAAAAGTGGGCAAAGAATATGAACAGACATTTCTCAAAAGAAGACATTCATACAGCCAACAGACACATGAATAAATGCTCATCATCACTGGCCATCAGAGAACTGCAAATCAAAACCAGAATGAGATACCATCTCACACCAGTTAGAATGGCGATCATTCAAAAGTCAGGAAACAACAGGTGCTGGAGAGGATGTGGAGAAATAGGAACACTTTTACACTGTTGGTGGGATTGTAAACTAGTTCAACCATTATGGAAAACAGTATGGCGATTCCTCAAGGATCTAGAACTAGATGTACCATATGACCCAGCCATCCCATTACTGGGTATATGCCCAAAGGATTATAAATCATGCTGCTATAAAGACACATGCACACGTATGTTTATTGCGGCACTATTCACAATAGCAAAGACTTGGAATCAACCCAAATGTCCATCAGTGACAGACTGGATTAAGAAAATGTGGCACATATACACCATGGAATACTATGCAGCCATAAAAAACAATGAGTTTGTGTCCTTTGTAGGGACATGGATGCAGCTGGAAACCATCATTCTTAGCAAACTATCACAAGAACAGAAAACCAAACACCGCATGTTCTCACTCATAGGTGGGAACTGAACGATGAGATCACTGGGACTCGGGAAGGAGAACATCACACACCGGGGCCTATCATGGGGAGGGGGGAGGGGGGAGGGATTGCACTGGGAGTTATACCTGATGTAAATGACGAGTTGATGGGTGCTGACGAGTTGATGGGTGCAGCACAGCAACATGGCACAAGTATACATATGTAACAAACCTTCACGTTATGTACATGTACCCTAGAACTTAAAGTATAATAATAATAAAAAATAAATTAAAAAAAAATACCCAAATTTCACCTTGACCCTATTATTTCCCTGCTGTGGCTTCTTTTTGGTTAGAGGGTCAAGCCCATATACTTTAGCCTGACATTCAAGGCTGATATGGTTTGGCTGTGTCCTCACCCAAATCTCATCTTGAATTGTAACTCCCATAATTCCCATGTGTCATGGGAGGTACCTGGTGGGAAGTAATTGAATCATGGGGGTGGGTCTTTCTGGTGCTGTTCTCAGGATAATGAATAAGTCTCATGAGATCTGATGGTTTTATAAAGCGCACTTCCCCTGCATACTCTCTCTTGCCTACTGCCATGTAAGATATGCCTTTATTCCTTCTTTGCCTTCCACCATGATTGTGAGGCCTCCCCAGCCACGTGGAACTGTGAGTCCATTAAATCTCTTTTTCTTTATAAATTACCCAGTCTCTAGTATTTCTCCATAGCAGTATGAAAATGGACTAATTCAAAGTCCTTCAAAAATACTATTTTAAACTCCAGTTAAAGCCTACCTTCCACACCAAGAAAAGATGTTGTATTTGAGCCATTGTTTGGCAGCCCTCTTACATATGACACCTCTCCACCTCCATTATTTTCTCACACCCACCAGCCTCCCAGCACAGCCCAATCAGCAATTCTTTGTCAACCTAAACTGATCATTCAAAATCTCACTAAGCCTATGTATTTGCACAGTCCTTTCTGACCACATTTTCTTGAAGTAATACCACCTTCCTCTGAGTTCCCATTACAAACTTTGTCTAAACTATGCATTTTGCAAAACTGGTCTGCGAAATCTCTCCTACTGGGTTCTTCAGCTATGTTATTTTAATTAATGGGCTTTACATTTTTAGGGTAGTTTTAGTTTTACAGAAAATTGAACAAAGTACAGAGTGTTCCCTCTCTCCCCTGCCCTCAGTTTCTCTTAAGATTAGCATCTTGTACTACCACGGTACGGTTGTTATAGTGGATGAACCAATACTGACATGTGACTGTTAACTACAGTCCATAGCTTACATTAAGATTCACTCCAGGTGCTGTCGAGTTCTATGGGTTTTGACAAATGCATAATGTCATGTATCCACCCTTACATTTTCAGGGAGAGTGTAATAATTTCCCTGTTCTAAAACTCCCCTGTCCTGGCCAACATGGTGAAACCCCATCTCTACTAAAAATACAAAAATTCGCTGGGTGTGGTGGCATGCACCTGTAATCTCAGCTACTCGAGAGGCTGAGGCAGGAGAATCGCTTTAACCTGGCAGGCAGAGGTTGCAGTGAGCCAAGACCGTGCCATTGCACTCCAGCCTGGGTGACAGAGTGAGACTCTGTCTCAAAAAAAAAAAAAAAAAAAATTCCCTGTGCTTCACTTGTTCATTCTCCTTCTCTCCCCTTGGTCCACTGGCAACCACTGATATTTTTATTGTCTCTATAGTTTCACCTTTTCCAGAATGTCTTATTCAGCTATTTTAAAATCTCTCACTGCTATTCAACAGTGTATGCGTTTGTGTCTTGTTTCCCCTTATACTTGGGAAACTCCTCATTACATTCCCATTAGCAATTACGAGGACATCACATGCACTGTCGATCTTAGTAAGTGCACGTTGTTTATTTGAATGATCATCACATCAGTTTTCTTTTTTCTTTAGGAAAATTATTAAAATATCTACATCTTTTTAAAAAGGTAATAATTTTAAAAATTAAACCTTTTTTACTCTTTCTGGTTTAAATATTTCTCAATATATTGATTAGGGGTTTCATCTCAATTTGCAGTTGGGACTTAACATGCCCTTGATTTCCGGAAACTGTGCTTTTAACATGTGTTGAGGGTTGGGTGGAGGACTGAAGCTTGGCATAAATGCTTCGTACAATTCACAGCTGTGAGGCTTCCCACTCATCAAGGTTCCTCCCAGCCATCTCAATGTGTGCTTCTCCTCACATAGCAAAGACTACGGTCAATGAACCCAATGGACACATTTGTTTCCATGTCTATTTCAACAGGCTCAATTATGAAAAATAGTCAGGAATTTTCTTTTTGAAGAAAGAAAAAACGGATGTGATTTCTCCATTGATAACTGGTAAGATAGTGTTTTCCTCTCATAGTAAAACTCCCACAAAAACACAAATCTATCAGATGTCACATTTTGTTAAAGGAACTCCCTAATTAAGACATTTGTTTTAGGAAAGGATGAATGCTAATCTTTCCATCTATAGAGACAATTTCACAAGAACTGGGGAGAGCCAGGATGGTCAAATGAAAACCAAAAACAAAAGTGAAGAAAAAACACTGCTTTATGCAAGAAGCATTTCAACACCAGAAACCACGCAGCAACTTCCCTCTCCCTTGCAAGCTTTCCACTTTTGTCATCCTGTGTTCACAGCACCCTCCTGTTCTGAATATTCTCTGCAGCACCCCAAATGGGTAAGGAGATTCCTTACAACTGACCAGGCATATAGGCTCCAGCTGGCTTCTTTCAGCCTTCCAAGTGCCTGCTAGGGTGAGGGATGCCTACCCAGGAAATCTAAAGAAGCCCTTTGTCTTCAGCCTTATCTTCATTTATATCTGATGTCTTGATTGAGCCCTTTCCAGACCATTTCTAGGCTTCTGCCTCCTTTTGTTATTTATGCATCAATTAATTTGTGTGGCTAAAAGCAAGACAAGAACCACAAATTAAATGTCATTCTACTGGTTTTCATTTCATTTTGTTAAGCTTCTTTTAAGAACTGCCTGTGTTTTGTATTCCAGAGATTCTTGGTTTTGGCAGAGGCAAAGTTCCAATGAATACACGGACTCTGTTACCAGCCTGGGAACGAGATGGATAAATTTGCTTTCAACTTTATCCCTGGCATCCATTGTGCCCTGGAGTCTGTTCATACAGTGTCTGAGGAATTTGTGTCGTACGGCTGACAATTTTGACTTTCATAAAAAAACTGAGATGATTGTTTCCATGTACAGTATTACAACTGTAAGGACAAAATGCAGTTTTCCAAAATTGCATTTTTCTTATTTTCTAACATACTCTTGAATTAAACCATCATAGTTTATCGATCAGAATTGCTCTGCCAAGTTATGTACAATTGTAACTATATATTGCTACACTAATGGAACGTCAAACCATGGCATAGTCTTATTGGAACAAAAGCAGCTTTCCTCATTGTGTGAATTTTACCTCAATAATAAGCTTCTGTGCACCAAATTGATTAGATTTCTTGTAAAAGAATAGCTGCCGTTGCAAATCCAAAATAATAGATGGTTGACATGTGACACTAATAGTAGCCAATAAAACAGCTACAGGAAAATTTCCCCAAGTGATTTGTAAATTGATTATCTATAATACCTTATGATAAATTGACCCATAATATCATCTGATGGCTATTTATTTAGGCAGAAATTCAGCCTGGGGAATTTGAGAAACAAAATCCCAGCACTGCAATGATGATGGTAATACATTTCACAGTCTACTAGGATAGCAGATACTAGTGTGGTTTGGTAAACTTTGTCTTTGCCCATATGTCCTAAAACAGGACTTTTACTAATACTAAGTAAGGTCAAGAGAGAAACCTATTTTGAGTATCAACTTGATGGGTTCTTTAGAAGCATCTCAAACAGCAATCATCTTCCCATCCCACCAAAAAAAAAAAAAAATCAACTTCTTGACTTTCCTATTTCATTAATAAGACAAGCATTAGCCTATATTTCCAGGGCAAAAATTAGTTATCTTCAAGTTCTCCTTTCCACTTAACTTGCAATTCAATTGTCACTAAGACCAATTTGTTCTTTCTTCTCATTGTCTCTTTCTCACATTTTTTTCTTTGCATTTCCACAACCCAAAGACAATCAGAGTCATTATTCTGCATTCTCAATACTTCAGTCCTGCTTCATGTGGCCTCTATACCTCTAGCCTTCTCCTCCATTCAGCCTTATGAATCCCACTCAAATCTGCTATAAGTTTTGTTTTGAGGGGTCATTCTCCTGTTCACAACACTTCAATGAGTCTCTGTATTAGGCTGTTCTTGCATTGCTATGAAGAAATATTTGAGATGGGGTAATTTATTTAAAAAGAGGTTTAACTGGCTCATGGTTCTTCAGGCTGTACAAGCATGGCACCATCACTCAGCTTCTGGGGAGGCCTCAGGGAGCTTTTATTCATGGCAGAAGGCAAAGCAAGAGCAGGCACATCACATGGTGAAAGCAGGAGCAAGAGAGAGAAGGGGAGGTGCCACGCACTTGTAAAGAACCAGATCTCATGAGAAATCACTATCATGAGGACAGCATCAAGGGGATGGTGCTAAACCATTCATGAGAAACTCACTTCCATGATCCAATCACCTCCCACCAAGCCCCACCTCCCACACTGGGGATTACAATTCAATGTGAGATTTGGGAAGGGACACACATCAAAACTATATCAGTTTCTATTGCCAAGAACAATTTTCCAATTGTTTTCTGCTATGAGACATATGTGTGTGACATTCAAGCTGGAACATAAGTAGAGTATGGAATCTGGCTCTAGCACCGTGCTCTATACATATGATCTCTTTCCTGTGCCTCCAGTCAGAATTGGTTCCTTCTCCTTGTGCATTCCTATTTTATTCTACTCACGTGGAACCCTTCATCTGTTGCTGTACATTGACAACATTTATGTTTGTATTGTACTGGATTTAGAAGATGACTTTCAATGATTCCCATTTCTTAACGTTCATGACCTTATGTAATCCCTTTCTCTTGAGTGCGGCTAGACCTAGTAACTTGCTTCTAATGAATAGAACACAACAAGCATGATGGGATGTCATTTCATGATTTGACTATAAAACACCGTGACATCTATCTTACTAGAGGACTCCCTTTTAGCTTCTCAGCTTACACACTCTGGTGAAGTAAGACACTATATTAAAGAGGCTCAAATGGCAAGGAACTGAGGGTTGCCTGAGGCTAGACACCAAAAATGAGTTGAAGCCCTCAAACCAACAGCTCTTCAAGGACTGAATTCTGCCAATACCCATGTAAGTGAGCTTGGATGTGGATCCTTCCACAGTCAAGCCTTCAGATGAGACGACAGCTTTCGCCAACATTTTTATTTCAGCCTTATGAGAACACTGAAGCGCAGGAGCCAGCTAAACCATGCCTAGATTCCTGACCCACAGAAACTGTGAGATAACTGTTTTTATGCTGCTAAATTTTGGTGTAAGTTGTTGTACAGAAATGAATAAAATACGCATCTCTTACCTCACCTACTTAGCTATCGTCTCCCCAAGGCAGAAACTCTAAAGGATAAAACTAGATGGAAGCACAGTGCCCAGTGTAAATGCTAAAATATAGTAAACACTAATTGATAGAAAGATTAAATAAATCACTTTACTGAGCCAATTTTCCAATTGCTGTGGAAAGGGAATATTATTTAACCTTTTCTAAATGAATGAATTACATATAAAGTGTATACTAACCTTTAATGTCAGATCCTATATTCTGATTTTTGCCTGTCTATCTACTCATTTTTATTTCTTCTTGTGTTCTTAGCAGTAAGATGTTCATGTCATCTTCTACTTACCTAAAGGAGTGCATAATTCACAGTGATAAACAATAGCAAACTTGAATTTGTACTGATATCAACCAAATGTAAGTTCCTTCTATAATAAAAATGTGTTTAAATGATAATGAAATCAGGATATCATCTATATCACTTAGAATATTTTGAGCTGCAAATAAAAAAATGACAAGTGACTCAGAGCAAGAATATTCATTTTATATATTAATAAGTCTGTTGGCTTCAGGATCAAAAACTCAAGCAGGCCATTGAGGACCCAATATTTTCCCATTTTTCTACTCTACTATTTTCAGACAGACTCCCTCATGGTTGCAATATGGCTACCACTATTCCAGTGATCACATCCAGATATAAGAATATCCAATGGAAGAAAAGCATATCTCTTCCTGTGTGTCTCATTTTTAACAGCAACAAGACCTTCCCAAGCACTCAACAGATTTCACTTTGCATCTCAGTGTCTAAAATTGGATCATATACCATGTCTTAAATTAAACTCTGAAAAGAGGACTAGGATAACCATGTTTGCCAGGGGAAAGGGTAGAAACCTGAACAAAATTTGGGTTTCACCAGCAAGCAAGAAGAAGGATGTCTATTTACATCTACAAAAGATGGCATAAATTGGAACATAAGTAGTCCATGTGCTTGCATAAATTCTGCAGAAGGGCCAACTACTCACCTGGAATTATTTGGTATTATGAGAAAAGGTTTACGAATTAGGATAAAAATCATTACCCACCTACAAAAATTAGCTATCTTTCAATAATCTTATTAAACTTTGCAATTATAATAACAGTATGATCAGATTTTCTGTCATTCAGTTTTCATTTATGGAAAAATATTATGGTCTCAAAATCAATTTTTAAACATGATGTAAATGGATTTATAAAAATTCATAAGGTTGTACATCTGATCTTCGACAAAGCTGACAAAAACAAGCAGTTAGGAAACTACTCCCTATTCAATAAATGGTGCTGGGATAACTGGCTAGCCATATGCAGAAGATTGAAACTGAACCCCTTCCTTACAATCACATACAAAAATCAACTCAAGACGGATTGAAGACTTAAAAGTAAAACCCAAAACTATAAAAACCCTGGAAGATAACCTAGGAAATGCCATTCTAGACATAGGACCTGGCCTGGCAAAGATTTAATAACAAAGATGCCAAAAGCAATTACGACAAAAACAAAAATTGACAAATGGGACCTAATTAAACTAAAGAACTTCTGTGCAGCAAAATAAACTATCAACAGAGTAAAAAGACAACCTACAAAATGGGAGAAAATATTTGCAAACTATGCATCTGACAAAGGTCTAATATACAGCATCTATAAGAAACTTAAACAAATTTACAAGCAAAAAACAACCCCATTAAAAAGTGGGCAAAGGACATGTATAGGCACTTTTCAAAAGAAGATATACATGCAGCCAACAACTTTATGAAAAAAAGCTCAACATCACTGATCATTGGAGAAATGCAAATCAAAACCACAATGAGATACCATCTCACATCAGTCAGAATGGCTACTACTAAGAAGTCAAAAAATAACAGATACTGGTGAGGTTGCAGAGAATAGGGAACACTTACACACTGCTGGTGGGAGTGTAAATTAGTTAAGCCTCTGTGGAAAGCAGTGTGGTGATTCCTCAGAGAACTTAAAACAGAACTACCATTTAAACCAATAATCCCTTTATTGGATATATACCCAAAGGAATATAAAATATTCTACCACAAAGACACATGCATGTGTACATTTAATATAGCACTATTCATGATAGCAAAGACATGGAATCAGCCTAAATGTCCATCAATGGTAGACTGGGTAAGGAAAATGTGGTACATATACACCATGAAATACTATGTAGCCATAAAAAAAGAACAAGATCATGGCCTTTGCAGCAACATGGATAGAGCTGAAGGCCATTATCCTATACAAACTAATGCAGGAAGAGAAAATCAAATACCACATGTTCTCACCTATTAAGTGGGAGCCAAATGAGAACACATGGATACTAGAAGGCAAACAACAGACACTGGGGCCTACCCTACCGTGAAGGTAGGAGGAGGCAGAGGAACAGAAAAAATACCTATTGGGTACTATGCTTATTAGCTGGGTAACAAAATTATTTGTACACCAAATCTCTGTGACACACAGTTTACCTATATAACAAACCTGCACATGTACCCCTGAACCTAAAATAAAAGTTTAAAAAAAATCATAAGGTTGCAATCAATTTTGAAACATATTTTCCTGGGTAGCATGAGTGACAGAAGAATTTTTCTTTGATTCCAGATATTCTTAATTGCCTAGCTTGTACTGGCTAAAACCAAAGAACAGAATGGGTCCCCAGAAAGCTATGTTACAGCTGAAGGGCTTCAGGAGAGGAAATACAGTCTGGGATCTAGTAATTAGCCAAATTCATTAACTTGTCTAGTGGCCACAGTTAGAAGAAATAGATCATGGTTGTTAAGAACATAAGATTTGGAATCAGACCTAGATTAGAATCTCAGTCCCACGTTTTATTTAGAATATGTGGTTTAACCTCTGTAAGCCAAAATTTTCTACATCTTTAATATGAAGATCATCAAACTGACCTCACAGAAACAATGTCTGTGACACACATCATACAGCAGTGAACACTCCATAACAGTTAACAGTTACTACTAAGTTGTTCTACAAAACATTTCCTAATCACATCCCATAACCTATTCTCCTCCAGCTGTCTTCCAGGGTTGTTGTGCCATGAGATAAGGTTGGGAGCTAAGTTCCTCCTATTACAGGAAAGGGGTCCCAATCCAGACCCCAAGGGAGGGTTCCTGGATCTTGTGCAAGAAAGAATTCAGGATGAGTCCATAAAGTGAAGTGAAAGCAAGTTTGTTAAGAAATTAGAGGAACAAAAGAATGGCTACTCCACAGACAGAGCAACCTGGAAGGCTGCTGGTTGCCCATTTTAATGGTTATTTCTTGATTATATGCTAAATAGGGGGTGGATTATTCATGCCTTCCCTTTTTAGACTATAAGGTAACTTCCTAACATTGCCATGGCATTTGCAAACTGTTTTGGCGCTCATGGGAGTATTGTAGTGAGGACGACCCGAGGTCACTCCCATGGCCATCTTGGTTTTGGTGAGTTTTGCCTGGCTTCTTTACCACAATCTGTTTTATCAGCAAGGACTTTATGACCTGTATCTTGTGCCGACTTCCTATCTCACCCTGTGACTTAGAATGCCTTTACTGTCTGGGAATGCAGCCCAATAGGTCTCAGCCTCATTTTACCCAGCTCCTATTAAAGATGGAGTTGCTCTGGTTCACACGCCTCTGACACTCTCACGCAGAGGGGTGGGTTTGATGCAGAAAGTTCCAGGAGATTATCACCCCAATTCACACTGGGTTCCAACAGGCCAAATCTGTCTCCAGTAGGCCAAGAAGCAGGGACAGGAAGAAACCTAGACTCCCTGTTAAACACACATCACTATTAAATAGGTTGCTCACCTCTTTGCCTCTGCATCCCTCCCTAGAGGGCTCAGATCTCCTTTTCTCCTCGCTGACTGACCACCGGCACATTGGGGATTGCCCTTCCAGTGGTGGTCTTAGTCTTTCCAATTGTCTTCCACTCACTGGCCTTGGATGCAAGAAGTGCAAGTGTGCATCTGCCTAGCCCACCCTCCTTCTGGATCTGGCATAGCTGAAAACACCTTTAAACCTTGGAATATATTTCCATTCTCTGATTTCTTGAACTAAGTCAGTGTGATCCTCATTGAACACTGAATACGGCAAAGAAACAAAGGGCTTGAAAAGGCATTTATTTCTTTAGTCTTTATTCAGATTTACAATTAGGTTTCCATAAGTGATGGATGTGCCCCGGTGAATCACCTTTCCTCCATTTTAAAAGAATCTGAATCCATTCAAGGTCCCTTCTTGATTGCAAATTCAACGAGTTAAATTGTTTTTACTCATCACAATCGTGCAGTTCTGCTCTTAGAATCTACTTAGCAGGCTGTAAAGAGCATTCAACTCAAGCTTCAGGCTGTTTGTGTGATATTAATCCCCAGACTGGATACAAGGTGACAATGTTTCCTGACATATATTTTCTATTTTTGTACCATTGTTCTACTTTTTTTGTTTCAACGATCATTTCTCAAATATCTTTTAATAAAGCAATATTAGTATATTTGGATATAAAAGATTCATTGGCATTCATTCTCTAATGTGAAAAGCGATTTCTATTGTAAACATAGAAGTTAAAATCAGCATTTGGGGATTCAATTACTTCAATCGTTATTTTCCTTGCCTTGTCATGTTAAATCAAAAAGCTTAAGCTTTTTTAGGCATCATGCGCTGAATTAGTAGAGCAACACATTTTAAAATAACAGAAATATTAATTAACATATGAAAATTCTTTGTGAATCTTTTGAGGAAGAGCATAATGAAAAACTGAAAGTGAGTGGTATAGGTAGGATCTGAGGTTAACTTAGGTAAAATACACACTGATACTTCTAACAGTCTTAACTATATAGGTGAGATTATGCACCAAGATTTTGAAAACTTGAGATTGAACTACAACCTAGATTATTGGTATCCCATACATGGTATCATGCATATATGAATAAAACAGATTTTGCAACATGAGTTGATGCAGACTTCAAATAACTATTTTGTAGAGTAGGGCCCAAACCCCCAGGCCATGGTCTGGTACCTGTACTGGTCTGTGGCTTGTTAAGAACGGGGTCACATGGTAGGAGGTGAGCAGTCAGTGAGCATTACTGCCTGAGCTCCACCCGCTGTCAGATCCACTGCGGCATTAGATTCTCTTAGGAGCACAAACCCTATTGTGAACTGCACGTGCAAGGAATCTTGGTTGTGTGCTCCTTATGAGAATCTATTGATAAATATAATGCACTTGAGTCATCCCCAAACCATCCCCCACCACTTCCCGCATCCTTGAAAAAACTGTCTTCCAGAAAACCAGTCCCTGCTACCCAAAAGGTTGGGGACTGTTGTTATAGAGAGTAGAAGGAAGGTTATCAGAGGCTGGAAAGGGTCCTGGATGGGTGGGGAGAGGTGAGGACAGTTAATGGATACAAAAAGTAATTTAAAAAATGAATAAGACCTACTATTTGATAGCACAACAAGGTGACTGAAATCATTAATAACTTAATTGTACATTTTAATATAAAGAGTATAATTGAATTGTGTGTAAAACAAAGGCTAAATGCTTGAAAAAACTGGATACTCTATTCTCCATGATGTGATTATTATGCATTGTATGCTTATATCAAAACATTTCACATACCCCATAAATATATACATCTACTATGTACCAACAAAAATTGAAAATTTAACAAAAAAAAAAAAAACTACCTCTTTGGAAGCCAGACTAACAGACTAACATTCTAAAGGTAAGGGCTGATTTTCTCCATGGAAAAAAAATTCCTACTGTCACTCTCCCCGGGGAGAAGCCCTTCACAGGATGGGAAATGAGAACTCAGTGTGGCTTGGATTCAAATAAAGGAACTCTGGTCCACTTTTCTGGGTCTGGGAGTCAGTATATTTGGGAACACCAAAGTCTGAAGACACCTGGAGCATTACTTGTGGAGGAAGAGGAAGGTAAATGTGGAATGCTGGCTTCCACCACATGGATCCAGGCAGTGGGCTACCAGAGAGGGGATCTAAACTTGCTTTTCCCTTTTCTTGTCTGTACAACTTGCAGGGTGGTGATGGGAGCAGGGGTGAGGGTAAAGTTACAGGCTGACCTCTACTACCCACTAGAGGATAAAAAAAAAAGGTTTATCTTACACTTTACAATAATACAGATTGCAAAACAAAACCAAGTCAGCTGTTGAAATACTGATGGGATTAGACTGGGAGCATTCTATGAAAAGGGCAGTGTCCTCTCCCCAAGATACATACACAGAGAAAGCGAGAGAGAGAACAAAAGTGATTGTAGCAGCCATGGTTGTCCTCAGAGGAGAAGCAGCAGCAATGGAGAAGTAAGACATAGATGCTGAAGCCATGTAACTCAAGTCACCCATTAGTGAACTTACATGAGAGCATATAATTTAACTGCTGTTTCGACTAATTTAACCAGGATGATTCAAATTTAGTCAAGCTATGATTTAAGTTTCTTTTTCTATTAAAACTGACAAATTGTTCACTTGAACTTATTGCATTAACTGGTTGATTTATGTTTCATGTAGATACAGGCTGCAAATATCAAGAATTGTAAGGGGAGAACCCCCTAAACTTGTTAATGTCCTTCATACTTTTCAAGTCCCCTCACAGCTGGGGGACATGAGTTCTTCTCCCTGAGCTTTTAACTCTTTCTGCTGCCACACATCTTCTAGCATCGCTTGAGACAAATTTAAAGAAAATCAGTGAAATAACTATTCTTGAATTCCCAAATCAATGAAAAAGAGTTCCAAACCTATATGGAAGGAAACTATCCTAGTTTGAATTAACTGAAAGATTAGTGTTTCACTCAAATTTTTTAACATTTATTATGCCATTTTCCCTCTCAACATAAAATGCATTTGAAGGTACCGAAATAAAGACACTCAATTTTATGTTATCAGTTTATCATCTCAAAATCCTATTAGAAAAGAATCTGTGCTTCCTATAATTTATAACTAAACATAGAGTATTTTCATAAAATAAATTATATATTTCAGCTTGCTTATGAACCTAATTTAGCTTAGTAAAAGCTTATAATGCACACAAGAGAGATAAAAGGATAGAATTATCAATCTTTCCTGGAATGTACTGCATATATGCTTAAGGCTAAATAAAAATGCATGGGAAAAATTTAATATAATATAAACAGAAGATTTTCATGATAGATTTTACTAATTCTCTGCATGTACACATATGGCTTAGTCCTCAAAACATAATTATTTTAATATATGTAATACAGATTTCAAAATCAAACCAAGTCAGCCATTGAAATATTGAAGGGATTAGAAGGACCAATTCAATTCTGTATATCAAAAAATAAACAGGGTCAAACGATTAAATATTCTGTACAAGTAAAATAAATGCCAACTAAGAAGCCACTCACCTTTAACTTGTTTCCTTCTTTCAGGTGCTGTGTTTTGGCTACCTTAGTTGTTTTGTATTTCCTGTCTAGAAGAACAGCCATTAAATGGAGACCAAGTCTGTATGTTTCTTATTGCATTCTGGCACCCAATAAATAATTCCTTAGCAATAATTTGCCAATCAGTGGCACCTGCAGGCTAGAATTTTTTGTTGTATTGTAAAACCTGATAGGGAGTTCAAATCATCCTGAATCCTAGTATGATATCTGTGTTCTAATAAAGTTTTGTTTTCTTGACTATTAACCTCAGAAGGTAATTCCTTCTTGCTGTCACAGACAACAGTCAGAGTAGACTAAATCATGTAGTATACAAATTGAGTATAAATGCCTTGACATTTTGGAAAGTGAAGGAGAATTCCTAAAGGATAACTCAAGACTGTCCTCTTTGTATGTCCTATGCTTATAACCAGCTTAAATCTCCACTGATAGACTTTGTTTTGGTGTCAATGGTCACCTCAATATCTGCTATATTTGATACCCCTTTCCATTTTGTGTTACCCCTTTCCATTTTGTGTTTGGAATAACTTGAAGTGGTTGTAACAGCTTTTCATCAATCAATAATTTTGAGAGTCTGGTATGTAACAGGCACTGTAGTAAAAGACCCTTACCCTCATGGAGCTCATAATCTATGACTAGGAAAACAGGCAATCAGTAAACAAGTAAACAAATAAACAACGGAGCTAATTTCAGGAGAGGGCAGTGCTATGCAAGAACAAAAAAACAGTTTTGGCTGGGCTGAGGAACTAAGACCAGAATGATGAAGGAGCTGGGCCATCAAAGACCAGGAGGACAAGTACCCACGCAGGGGAAGAGCTGATGCAAAGGCCTGAAGGTAGAATGTGGTGGTCTGCTCAAGGAAACATAGAAGGAAGGCCAGCATACAGTTCCTAGAATAGGAAGGTATGGTGGGGGGAAGCTAGGGAAAGAGACTGGAAAAGTCCACACATTTTAGAATCTTCAATCCACAACTCCACTGATATCAGAATTCTAACAACATTATTGCACTGGTGTGACACCATTTACTGAATGAAGTTGGCTATGATTAGGGACTAAATTAGGTCCCCAAAAAATCCATCTGTTAAAACTTTAACCTCCAATGACATTATTTGGAGGTAAGACCTTTGAGGAGAGAACTGAGGTTAAATGAGATCATATGGGTGGGCCCTAATCCAATAGGACTGGCATCCTTATAAGAAGAGGAAGAGACAACAGAGATCTTTCTCTCTTTGCACGCAGAGAAAAGCCATGTCAGGACATGGGAAAAGTGTCTGTCTATAACCCAGAAAAAGGCCTCACCAGAGACCGACTGCTGGTACCTTGGTCTTGAACTTCCAGCTTCTAGTGTTGGAACCTAGGTTTAGATTCCTCCCTGGGATAGGGGGTCGTCTCGAGAGACCACTCAACACGGGAGTCACAGCAGAGAGATTTATTACTAGCGCGCTAGGGTCCTCTGCACAAAGGTGGCAAAGGACCCCGATTGCTTGTTACAGGTAGTTTATATAGGCAAACACCACCGGTTCAAACAAGGCGCGAAATTCAAACAAAGCTTAAGGCGCGATTTTCAAACAAGGCTTAAGGTTCAAAATGATTGGAGCCAGCTATGGTGCGAGCAGGGTGTGTCTTTTCTGATTGGTTGGGGTAGGCTAGTTCCCTGATTGGTTGGGGTGGGCTCGTATGAGGGGTTTTTCCTGGAATTATTTTTCTGTTTGCGTTCCGGGGATATTGGGTGTTTACTAAGGGGCCATCTGGTGTTGGGTGGGTCTGAGTGGCCATCTGGTGTTGGGTGGGTCTGAGTGGGTTGTTTTTCTAAGTTTCAAAATGGCCTAACTTAAGTTTCTAATTTTTATTAAGTTTCTAATTTTTATTCCTTTCACTAGAACTGTGAGAAAACATATGTTGTTTAAGCCACTCAGTCTATGGCATTTGTTATGGCAGCCTCAGTAGACTAACACAGTTTCCACCTCACAAACAGATTTAGAAAAATAAGGAGACTTTTCCCCACATTTATCCCAAATCCTACTTGATTCAAGTTAGTACCAAATGATTTTAGCGGCAGAAGAGGCCTTAGAGACTATCTTCTCAATTTCACTCAGTTTTACAAATGAGAAAAGTTAAGGTTTAAAATGAAAAGGTTAAAAGGGCAGATCAAATTCTCTTCCCACTCTCACCGCCCCCACGATGATCCATTGAAGCTGCTGGTTTGTTACTGGCTTTATTCTGACCTCTGACCAGAACAACAAAACAAATAATGAATTTCATGAAAAATTCAATTGTGCGATCACTTCTACAACACAAATACAACCAACCTAATTTTCAAAGGGTAATAACAGACTAAAAAACATTTGCATTAAATACAACAGATTAAAGTTTCTCTTTAACATATAGAAAATACAAATGTATAAGACAAACAGCAAAATATCAATCATTAAAGGTAAAAAAGATATCACAGATACTTCAAAAAAAGATATGAGAAAATATTTTGAATAACTTAAGGCAATTTCAAGAAATAATGTTATGCTGATAACAATTTTAGAACAGGTGTGATTTTGGCAAAAATGATACTCTGAACTAAAGCTGGTTACATGGACTTAAAGCAATCCCTTTGTGGAAAATAAAATTCTAACACAGCAGAAGTCTTAAAGATAGTTATATTGCCTGAGATCAATTATTATTCCTGAGAGTTTCACGAGAAGCAAAATGATAAAAGCATACATACATCTAGTGAATTATTATTATTATTATTATTATTATTATTATTATTATTGAGACAGAGTCTCGCTCTATCACCAGGCTGGAGTGCAGTGGCAAGATCTTGGCTCACTGCAACCTCCACCTCCCAGGTTTAAGCAATTCCCCTGCTTCAGCCTCCTGAGTAGGTGGGGCTACAGGCATGCACCACCACGCTCATCTAATTTTTGTACTTTTAGAAGAGACAGGGTTTCACCATGTTGGCCAGGACGGTCTCGATCTCTTGACCTTGTGATCCACCAGCCTCGGCCTCACAAAGTGCTGGGATTACAGGCGTGAGCCACTGCGCCCAGTGAATTATTTTTTTTTATAAAGGAAAAAACAAAAACAAAAACCAGAAACCTGACTATATCCTTATACTATAGGAATAGTGAAGACAATAATTATTCATCAAAGTGATAAAATATTACATGGTCACAAAATATTATAACTTTAAAGATTTTTTTTAGAAACTTGGAAACAACACAACATAATAGTTGAAAATACAAGTACTGAAATAAAAGGAACCAGGTCCAGAATTGAATTCTGTCTCTGCCACACACAAATATTTAAGTGAACTAAATATTCTCAACTATAAAATGGAAATGGCAAGGTCACAGTGAATATCTGAACATTTTCTGTGTACAAGTAATGTTCTAAATTTATTACTGTCCACCTTCATTATTTGCAGATTTCATATTTGCAATATAAAATAAAATTTCTGTAACCTTTAGCGGAATTACAAGGCTCAGTGTTCTTGTTTCAGCTCTCCTACAGAAGTGAGCAGAGGATGTTGATGCTAACAGTGGTGCAGGGTATTGCCAGATCCCAGCTCTGGGTCAGTGGGATTGGGTATGAATTTCAACAGTGGCACCTGTTAGTGGAGCAGCCTCATGTAAGTCAAAGCAAGTCACTAAATTCTGAACCTTGTTTTCTTTTTTTGTAAAACAAAGAGAACACATCTACTGGAATAAGTTGCTTTTAAGATTTAAGATATGGGCCGGGCGCCATGGTTCATGGCTGTAATCCCAGCACTTTGGGAGGCCGAGGAGGGCTGATCACTTGAGGTCAGGAGTTTGAGACCAGCCTGGCCAACATGGTGAAACTCAGTCTCTAGTAAAAATAAAAATTAAAAAAGTTAGCCGGGTGTGGTGGCACATGCCTGTAATTCCAGCTACTCGGGAGGCTGAAGTGGGAGAATTGCTTGAACCTAGGAGGTAGAAGTTACAGTGATCCAAGATCGTGCCACTGAACTCCAGCCTGGGCGACAGAGTGAGACTTTGTCTCAATAAAACAAAAAAAAAAGATTTAAGATATGAAAGAGGTGGGGGGGGGGGGGTGTGTGCGTGTGTGTGTGTAAAGCAATGCTTCAGTATTCACTAACTTAGTGTTCCAGACAACTTTATGGAACGTAACCACCATGAATAATGAGAATTGACAGTATGTGACTGTATGGCTTTGACTCCTTTAATCCTCACACAAATCCTCTGATACAATGTTGAGATGAGAACTGGAGGAAACAGCTACCTTCCCAACGTCTGGGCATACATAAAGGAAGAGATACAGTGACTGGGACCTGACACCTCAAAACTTAGAGGAGAACTCCTGGAGTTGGTGCTCAGAGGGGCTGCCACCCACCACTGCTGCTTCTGAGGATGCATGAGGCTGGTTTGGGGAATGGCAAAAGAAGCTGGAGGCTGGGATCTTTAACCACAGTTGAAGTTAACTGCCAATGCTGGGGCCACACATCAAAAAGGAAAAAATAACAAATCCTTTTTTTCTTGCTGCTTCTATTCCAATTTCAGATTTCTCTCTCGTCTTCCTATTGGCAGAACCTGTAAGCAAACTAGCAAGGGAGTCTGGGAGATGTTGTTTGCAGAGTCCCAGTTCCAGAATCATGGGGAAGAGTGAAAAGGGAGGTGTGGAGCTGAAAGAGTTAGAGTACATTTAATAGCCTGAGTTCCTCGAAAAGCGGAGCCCCAGACAAAAGCTTAGGGACTGCCATTTTGTTAAAGCATTCTGTCTTAAGAAAGCAGGAGTTAGAGAAAAGCAGAATGCGGCAGGAAAAGAAGAAGGGGAAGTAGCAGCATGTTATCAAGCTGCCCACCAGTTGGTATCATGTGCAAGTGGTTGCTCTGTCTGCCAGATGCCTATAAACTGTGTCTCAGGAGAAATAAGGGAGTATAGTATTTTTGGAGGGGGAAGGGTTGTTTTTTGTTTTGTTTTGTTTTGTTTTTTGAGGCGAGTCTCGCTCTGTCACTCAGGCTGAAGTGCAATGGTGCAATCTCGGCTCACTGCAACCTCCACCTCCCAGTTTCAAGCGATTCTCCTACCTCAGCCTCCTGAGTAGCTGGGATTGCAAGCACCTGCCACTGTGCCTAGCTAATTTTTATATTTTTAGTAGAGATGGGGTTTCATCATGTTGGCTAGGCTGGTCTTGAACACCTGACCTCAGGTAATCCACCCACCTAGGCCTCCCAAAGTGCTGGGATTACAGGTGTGAACCACCACGCCTGGCCAGATTACTAGTTCTTGTCCCCCATTAGCCACAGCGTAAACTCTTCCCACATCCCACGTTGCCCATGCACTGGGGGCAGAGCGAGTCTTGCAGAGTTTCACTCCTTCAGGGCTGCAGAGAAAGTTCAAGACAAGGAGGGAAAGGTGTATGGTGCAAGCATGACAAGAGGCACCATTGGGTTGCACTCAAGCGAAGTCAGTTGCCTCAGACATGCCGGGTAGAGTCATATGAATTCGGCCTTACAGTGACTGGGGTAAAACAAATGGCCAAAGGCTCAGAAAACAATCAAAACCAAGAGAATCCCAGCTGCCGAATAAGAAGTATCTGATAGAGTAAGTGACAAGGAGTGTGGGTGAACACAGGTGGGTGCACTACGATTTTGGCATATCTAATATCAGGTAGGGCAAGGGATTCACACAATTCACAGTCCAAACAGACATTTTTTTCAGGACAAATGCTAAGCTGGATAGGGCTCTGGAACAATTGCTGCAGACTAAGGCTGCCCCAGACAAACTAAGATGTATGATATCTTTAGTTCTAGCTAGGAGAACTCCAGAAAAAGTAAAACTTCTGTTTAGATGAGGCATGGGGAATGATTTTTTTAATGAGTATATCATTTTTCTATAAAATTTTTCAAATTAATTTTAATATGATGCTTAATTTTAAAAAGAATCATTAGATAAAGCCATGGAAATGATATGCTTTATGTGTAATATCCTGTATTTATTGTTATTCTTGGGCCATTATATTTTAAACAATGTAGAAATCTCTTCTGGCTGTGGGTTTCATTCAGGCACTAACTCCTCTCTCATCTCCTAGTGAGGAGTCTTCCTCTTAGCTCTTATAGTACCATAGTTCTGTTTCTGAATCAGCCAAAGATAAAACTAGTATCTCTGTTCAAGACATTCCTTCTAAAAGCATTTTATTTTTTACCGTTGCTAATTACAATTAAGCATGAAGGATCCCAAACAGAGAGCCTCGCAGTAGAAAAGGCATGTGTAATATTAAAGAAAAAATTATTCTGATACTTGTTAAAATAGTAAGGAAGATTTTATCCAAGATGATTACAATAGGGGAGAGAGATTGGGCTAAACACTAAATACAGCCAGGGCAAGTAGGAATTTATAGCCAGGGAACAGAGTGAGGGGGGCCAGTGGACTAAGGTAAGACCTGCAGGGCAGGGAAACTTTTGCTAAACCAACTTATAGGGTTCTCAGTGAGGGCACACTGGAGTAATCAGATATCAAGGATGGGAGGATTTTCTCTAAACCTACTCAGCAGGATTTCTGCTAAAACTGGACTTGACAAAGGTAAACATGGAAGCACAAGGTCTAGGCCTAGTCAAGAAGAGGGCTCAGAGGAGCCTAACTAAAGTTTGTCCAAGGAGATAATCCTTGTTTAAAAGATATTCAATGTAGAAAAGCAACATGGAAACCTTCTCTCCATGTACTTCAGGATTAGGTCCTAGTATCAGATTGACTAAATGGGTGGACCCTATGTTAATACTTTTCTGTCTTTTCTAAAGGTGTTCTTTTGAAGGCCACAGCTTGCCTTACACATTTTCATTGGCCAGTGTTTCTGATATAATTTCAGAGAACACAAATTCCTTTTTTAAGAAAAAGAAGGATGGGCAGTGCCTGAGTGCTAATGGATTTCAGTGGGAAGCCTGTCGCCCAGTATTCTGCCTGATCGGTCCTCAGCTGGACAGCACTCAAAGCCCAGATGCCAAGCTGTGGACAAATTTCTCCAGGCAGCACCATCTGCTTCCATGGGAATCTCCCCAGGCATTTGGTTGGCAGCTTTAGGGTGGCCTTGAGGTCGGTCATGTGGGGAGGATGCTGCTGGGAAGGCTGTCTGGCTTTTCTTAACCCTTGGAAGTTCATTTCCTATCATTTATCAGTTAGCATTTGATTATATTTCCTTTCTTTGAGAACAATAAAAGTTGAGTTCCCCTTAACAGAAATTTAGCAGAAAGTAATTGAGTTCAATTACCTGTCCTCCCTCTTGGGAAAACTGTGTTTCTTTCTTAGGACAGCCAAACTCAGAGCTTCTCAAAGGGTGAACGGAAGACCTCAAGTTTGCACAAAATGCTCCAAGAAAAACAAAAGGGGTTCAAAAGTCAAATATTTTTTTAAAATGCTATACATCACATTATCTTGTCAGAGATGCACCATGTACATTAAGTAGTAAAGCTCCTGAGAAGTCCTACTGTTAAAACTATTAACTTTAACATGGTTTAACTCGATATTTCCGAAACTTAGGTGAACACAAAATTTCAATTTAATTCAGCCTCACTGCAACCCATAAATTGTGCAACTTGCTCCCAAAAAGGGATTATCAGAATACAGCAAGGCACAATCAATCATCAAAGGGGTTTGGTAGCCTCAGGGCAGCCGGCGTGTGCTACACAAGAGTGGAAAAATGTCTTCTATTTCTGATATATGCTGTGGTAGTCAGAATACCATGTGTATTTTATGAGCTAGGCAGAATTCATTTATTCTTCTTTTCTTCATTCAACAAATATTGACCATACTCAAACCAGAAAGACATGCATTAAAGAAGTATTTATAATGAAAGGCAATGAGCATCCTACCAGTCAAGATTTGCTTCTGGGTGTTGCTTTAAAAGAGTGGTTGATTACTGGGGGGTTCACCTAGCCTGGAGAACAGGCAAGTCTCCTCCCAGGAAGCTTCTTCCATTCCTGTCCGGAGCCACGTGGCCCGGCCATAGCGATAATACTGACGACTGATGCCTGAGCTCTATACATTTCCACTTTATGCCTCCTCCCTAGATTTACTTTTTTCCCTGTTCTGCTGTCTCATACGCCAGTACAAAATGGCGCTCTTCCGGGTTCTTCACCACCCATCTTCCTGCGCGCGGGAAAATGATCAACTTACAGCGCAGGCGCCATCCCGTGCCCGGGAAAATTACCAGCCTACGGCGCAGGTGCAACATGACCTCCGACCAAAGAAACCGAAATCTACCTGGCCACGCCCACCACAGGGCCACCGTCGCCCTGGTCCGACCTCCGCCCTTGCTGGTCTATATAAGGCATTACGCTGCCACCAATAAACGAGACTTGATCAGGATACTGTCTTGTCTCCATTTCTTGTGTCTCTTGTCCCCCCGAGTTCCCACTCCCTCTTCCAGGGTCCACATTGACAATCCCGCAGGACGGGACACATTCCAACAGGGCAGCAAACAAGTCCATCAGAAGATGGGACCGTACAAGAGAAGGCATACTAACAGCAAAGAGTACTAACAGCAAAGACAAGGAACAGATCATGACAGCTTTTTGGACTCAAAACACAAAATTCATGGCAACTCACCACATCATTCAAACACAACAAAATTGTGTATAACACTATAATGAATTATCTTAAGAATAGATACCATTTCAAATAACTCTTACGTCCCCTAAATCACTCAGTCATGCCAGACGCATAGACATATTATGAATTTTCAACCAAGAATAATACTTTATTTTACATAGGTCCTAGTAATAATCCATATTCACACAATAGGCATTCAGTAACTATTTAGTGGGTGAATAAAAGAACATTATATTTTCACACATCAAAGATCATTCACAGCTTCACAGTTTTAAAGTTTAAAAAAGACATCCACCAGATTCTAAAAATGGATAAAGTAAAGGAACTATTTGTTGAGCCTTATACATGCTAAGCAATTTGCTAAGATCTAAGCGTTCACTTAATTTGTGCACTCCTTGAGGGCAGTGGCAAAGTTTTATTCAAACTGCTTCTATAACCCTAGTACCTAGCACCATGCTGATAGCTAGTAAGAACAGGATAAATATCTGTCAAATGGAGGAAAAAGAGAATAAATGAATTCTTCCCACCTTATTATTTAACCCTCAAGATAAACCCATGAGGATGACCTAACATTTTCAAGAAAACATCACCTTGAACTATTCCTAAGATTGCCCAGTCTTTAAGAGACTGATGCTCTATGATCAATTAAGAGCTCCTTAACATCTTATAAATCACCTCTCTTGCTTATTTTACATTTCCATTCTATATCCATGGAGTATTTATTAAATACATCTGTATCACCCTGTCAATTGTAGTTTCAAATTTCTAGGTAACTAATTGAATTCTTGGGAAACATATGTAGAATTCTAAGTGAAGTGCATGCAACATCCTGCATTCTGAAGTTCATCACCCAAAGATGAACTCTTACTCCAGACCTTAGCTAACTGCTCATCTTTCTTACCTTGAACTTGGCTGGTTCAACGGGTTGCTTTTGGATTCAAACAGCTCAATGCCCAGATTAGTGTCTTTTCCTCTATAGCTGGCTATGCCTGCCCCCTGCCCCTTCCCTTCCTGAACTGTACTTATATGTATAAGAGCACACATGCACACAAGCACACACACACACATACTAATTACCAGTTACTTTATTTCAGGCAAATCACTTAGATACTTTTATTCTAAGTCAAAAAATTGACTATGAGGAATCAAAATGCATAAATGACTAAAAGGAATCATAAAGCACAAAAAATAAAAGCAATCTAGCAAATAAGTAATGTAAGTGGACTGCCATACTTCCAGCTAATTCTCCTGGTTTTCCTTTATAGGCCTCTTGACTGTATTTATATGACAGTGTATTGCCTTCATATTACATCTTTAATGAAGTTACTTATCCTGCATATCCAATGACATGGTCCCTTAAACAACACATCCTCTGTTCTGAAAGATGCCTGAGAGGGCAACCACCTCAGCCACTAAAAATTTACACTTTTAGCTAAGAAAGTGGGGCTTTTATTTTTAAAAATGAAGTTAGCATCTTAAGTTTCAGAGTTTTTTTGAATGCCACAATTCGAGATGGGTTATTTAATAGATATGTTAAAATTCTTACAAATAATATGCACCAATTAGTTATGTTGCATACCTAACAAATGAAACATGGATTTCCTTTCTTGAAAATCTGTATCTAAGCAATGATGTATGGGGAAAAGAGATTAAATAAATATACCTGTGTATACATCAACTACCCTGAAAAAGAGAGTCAGATTGCCTGGTTCAAGTAAAATCTCTCATTTTCTCTGTTTTGTGTGAAAGAGAAATTTTTAATGAGTACTGAAATGCCTCAAAGTCAGGCAGCAAAATGGCTGGAAAAAAATGAAAGAATCAGAATAATTTTCATCAAGACAATTTACTCCCTGAAAAACTGACATTCAGTATAGAAGGCAGGCTTTGAAAAGACTGGGTGGTTTTTTGTTGTTGTTTTTCCACTTCTCTTTACATGATTGCTCAAGATGAGGAAAATTGAACCTTTCCCCACTGTCTTTTATAGGAAGGGCAAATGAACAGCGGGGTAGGAGACTCCCTGACTCCCCCTTCAGGCAGGCAGTAATTCCCCTCTTTGAGCAAGATTGACTTCTGTGAAATCTATACTTGAAGAAGGACAAGGCAAAGATACAGGATGTTTGCTGCAGATTCAGTATTCTCTGCCTTTTGTTAAACAATGCTGGTGGGGTAGAGGCTGCAGTTATCTACAGCCACCTCCCGTGGGGTGATTGATGTCACCATAGTGAGTGTGCCCCGGTGGGTAGGAAGACAGGCACTTGCTGGGGAGGGGCCTAAAGCTGTATACCCCATGGCACAGAGCAGGATGGATTCACGGGTAGAAAAATTGACAACTCTGGAAAACAGATTGGTGGTTGAGGCAAATCAATAGTGATTTTAAGAAAATTAAACCCTGGCTGAAAAGGGGTGAATAGCTTGTAAAGCTCTAAGGCTGTAAGTGGCAATAAAGGTGCTAACCTGCTGACGGATCTCTTGGGGGTTTTCTAATCCTAAGCTTTCTGATTCTGTGTGACCATCCCCCAACTCTATCAGCCTTACCTGTATGAACAATTGCTTAAAGAAGGGGCGTAAATGGGATGGACCAGGCTATCTTTGATTTGTATCTGTTGACTCTGAAAGGGTTACTCAATAAAAGCCCTGGGTTGTCAGGGCCCTGATACAGCCTCACACAAAGCAGCTCAGAGAACTTTTCATGAAGCAAGAATGACATGAATACTACGCGATCACACTTGAGGATGTCTTCCTCCTCATTTGTGGTCATCCACTCACATATCTCCTTTGGCCCCAAAAGGCCTATTTGTAAAACATACCTGGGATAAGTGAATAAAAAACAAATTCTGAAGAATATTCAACACTTAATTACCTCCCCACTTGACATATATAAGTCATTTAATAACATATTAACTTGGTTAACATGATATTTAAGCCCACGTTCACAAATTAAAGGCTTTGTTTTCATTTGAGCATGGAAGACTGCAAGGGGTCTAAATGTCGTTTGGTTAGAAAATCTCTCTCATTTTCCATCTCACTCCACCGAGTGAGGAAATGATGTAACTCCCAAAGGCATGGGATAAAAAACATTTCCCTCATAGTTCTGCACACTCACAGAGACCCTCAGAATGTCCAAGTTTGTTCGTTTTCATATTCACAACTATGCTAGCTTCATTTGTCAGGGACTCAGATCACTGGCAGCAAGGATGCCAATGAGATCTTATGTTTGTTTGGATTTTTATGTCTTTCAAAATATGTCGTTTCATATTATTCAACTGATGAACACAGCAGTCTGTCAAGTAGGCAAAGCAGGTATTTTTGGTCACAACATTATTTAGATATTTGTTTATGGATGTTGACTCTTTATCCCTTAACAGATATACAATGTTTTTTTTAATATATACTTTAAGTTCTGGGGGTACATGTGCAGAACGTGCAGTTTTGTTACATAGGTATACACATGCCATGGTAGTTTGCTGCACCCATCAACCCGTCATCTACATTAGGTATTTCTCCCAATGCTATAACTCCCCTAGCCCCCAACTCCCCAACAGGCCCTGATGTGTGATGTTCCTCTCCCTGCGTCCCTGTGTTCTCATTGTTCAACTCCCACTTATGAGTGAGAACATGTGATGTTTGGTTTTCTGTTCGTGTGTTAGTTTGCTGAGAATGATCATTTCCAGCTTCATCCATGTCCCTGCAAAGGACATCAACTCATCCTTTTTTATAGCTGCATAGTGTTCCATGGTGTATATGTGCCATATTTTCTTTATCCAGTCTATCACTGATGGACATTTGGGTTGGTTTCAAGTCTTTGCTATTGTGAATATTATTATGCCATAATAAACATATGTGAGCATGTGTCTTCATAGTAGAGTGATTTATAATCCCTTGGGTATATACCCAGTAATGGGATGGCTGGGTCAAATGGTATTTCTAGTTCTAGATCCTTGAGGAATTGCCACACTGTCTTCCACAATGGTTGAACTAATTTACACTCCCACCAACAGTGTAAAAGTATTCCTATTTCTCCACATCCTCTCCAGCATCTGTTGTTTCCTGACTTTTTAATGATCACCATTCTAATGCTAATTTGCTCAAGGTACCACAGCCAGAAGATGGCAGAACATGTACAAGAACTCAGACTCTGATATTTATCCTGACGTGGCTTCTGCTACAGTCTTGCTTCCTACAATGCAATGTAAGAGGAGGCATGAATCATTCTCAGGATATGAAAAGATTAAACCTTAAAACCACCCCAGGAGAGAGAGGCAGATAGATTCAATTCCCCCTCTTGCCTGAGACAGTTCAGTGACCATAACAAAAGTATTCTTTTTCAAAAGCTTTGACTCAAACAAAAACTAAGCACTCATCATGTAGTAAGCTGGATAATGATTGGTCTCCCAAATACGTGCATTTTCAAATCTCTGGAACCTGTGAATGTTACCTCACATGATGAAAGGGACTTTGCAGATGTGATTGAGTTAAGGCTCTTGAGATGAGGAGGTTACCCTATATAATCTAAGTGGACCTAATGTAAAACACAAGGGTCCTTATAAGAGAGAGACACAAAGGACAGGGAAAAGAGAAAAGACAACATGGCCACAGAAGCAGAAATTGCAAAGGAGTCACAGTGACAGAAGCAGAAGTGAGAGACAGAGCAAAATTGGAAAATGCTACCCTGCTGGCTTTGAAGATGGAGGATGGGCTCCATGAGAGAAGGAATTCAGGCAATCTCAAAAGACAGAAAAAGGCAAGAAAATGGATTCTCTTCTAGAGCCTTCAGAATAAATGTAGCCCTACCAGCATCTTGATTTTTGTTTAGTAAGACTTAGGTCAAGCTTCTGACCTATAAAACTGTAAGATACTAAACTTGTGTTTTAAGCCACTAGGCCAAGCCACTAAGTTTGTGCTAATTTGTTACAGCAGCAATAGGACACTAATACATGTCACATGCCAGCTTTCCCTCTCAATAGCTGCAAAATGTGTTTCCATAAAATGAAACCCATAGCTGACCATCCTGACCCATTGACATTTAAAAACAAATGCCAAAGGCAATAATTTTGGCTTTTAGAGAAAAATAACAGCTAATATTTGAATGCTTAGCATGTTCCATATAATGTTCTACATCTTGTGTGTTGCACGTGAGATTTCATTTAACCCTCACCGTACATGAATTACTTAATCTTTCTGTGCCTCATTTTTCCCAACTGTAACATGGGTATAATGAAAGCACCTATTGTATATACCTGTTGTGGTAGCCAGCCTCCGATGTGGCCCCCAGTGACCACTATATCCTGGTGTTCACGCTCTTGCACAGTACCCCTCACGTAGAATAGGTTGACTTGTGTAAACAATAGATTGTAAAAGTGACAAAGTACGACTTTTAAGGCTAGGTCAAAAAAGTATTGTATCTTCCACTTTCCTTTCTTAGATTCTCCACTCTCTGGAGGAAGTCAGCTGCCAGTAACCCTAAGGAGAGGTTCACATAGTAAGAACTGAGACCTCCTGTCAACAACCAGCACTAAGTTTTCTGCCATATATGTGACTGTGTGAGTCACCTTGGAAGCAGATCCTCCAGCCCCGGTCAGGCCTTCAGATGACTACAGTCATAACCAACATCTTCACCTCAACCTCGTGAGGGACCAGGAAACCAGAATTACCTATCTAGGTGCTCCCAATTTTCTGACCCTCAGAAACTGTGTGAGATAATGTCTCTTGATCCTTTAAGCCACTAACTTGTGGGATTATTTGTTACACAGCAATAGGTAACTAATACTAATGCTTATAAGGATAAAAATGGCTAATATTTTAACTAATGTAGAGAGTGCTTAGAATAATGCATGGCATATAATAGATATTACTTAAGTGCTTATATAATTAATTTCCTTACAAAAGGTATGCATAACATACAATGAGATGGATCTTGATAAGGAATTGAGATTACTGAGATGATAAACATGTGATCCCTGCCCTTTAGTAGCCTCACATTGAGGGGGAAAAGGGTAGAAATAAACATATATTTAGTTGATGTGTTTTCCACAACACACGTATAGATTTAATTAGCCATTAAAATGTATATATTTCAGTACACTTATACCAACATAAAATGTTTCAACAATTAGAATGATTGTGCCAAGTGGTTTAATTTTTCTGTAATTGTTTTTCTCCTACTTCTATTTACTTGTTCCCTTAAACTATACACCCAATAAATTAAGGAAGGGTGGGATTTCTATGTAATCATAACTTGAAAGCATGTTTTCAAGAAGCTTTGAATATTAACTTGCCATTATTAATTTATACTATTAATTTTTGCTTTCTCTCTCTCTAACCCATGTGTTGAAGCTTTTAAGAAAACATCCTAAATCACTGAGGAGGTAAAATAAAAAATCTCTTTAAAGGAAGTTAAAGTTGTTCTTTATTTTCTTTTTATCGTATGAGCCATTAGAAAGCAAATCCACTGCACCAGTCTTTATCAAAGTAATGTTGGAAAACATGGACAATCTATTTTTCTGTGAAACATGAATCCAAAATTATCTGAATGAGTCTAAATGAGATGGAAACACCACGCTCGTATATCACTGCTCTTTTTGTGCCAAGATACCCAGCAATTTAGAACACTGATGGGTGCAGTAATGGTTCAGGGAATTACTTTTTTAGCCTCTGCCGCTGAGGTTCTCATTAATTTGTTGCAAATTCTGCAGTTGATAGAGCCAAAATCAAAACATCCTTTTAGCTACTAAAAAATGTATATTGAACATTTATTTTAGCATGTAGAAATGTTCTAAGAAAAAGAAGGAAGAAAAAGCAGACCTATGCCTCTACAAGGACAATCTCCCAGTTTCATGGAACACTGAGGATGTCGGAGCTGTCAGCTCTTATAATACCTGCCTGCAGTTAATTTGATTTCTCCATTCAAGTTAAAATGAATTGCATAACTGAGCAGCCAAACACTTTCCATCTTATTAAACCAACGAGTAAGTTATACACTATGCCCTTCCAGTCATCCTGTCTGAGCTCTTCACTCACGGCCCAAAGGTTTTAATTGCATAACCAGCTGTTATTGTCACTTGAGGCCCTGTGTGGAGTAATTAGGGAGAAGACACCAAGTCAACCTAAGAGAACTCTGGTAAGATTACATTCTGCCCACAAATGTGCAAATAACCAGCTGTGTCTGTACATACAGAATAATAGAGATACAGCTTTAGCCTCTAAAATCACCCAGATATTTTCATTGCTGTACATTTGGGAGTGGGAAGAATTCTTAGACAGAAAATGTTTATCCACTTGAATGGGTACTCCAAAAGATGGCATGATGTAAGCACCAGAACAAACACAAGGACAGTATAGAATCATGAACAGCAGGAAGGTGACTCTGGTTGGAAGGAACAGGAGCTGAATCTATAGAAAGTGGTTCCAGCAGGATTGCGATGGGCTTATGCAAAGCTAAGGAGACTGGATCTCAACTTGGATGTAATGACAAGGCATGAGTGTCTAAGAGTGTGTGTGTGTGTGTGTGTGCGTGGGCAGATCAGATTTCTTTCCTGGGAAGATAATATCCGCAGTGGACATACTAAGAGAGGAGAGAGAGATTGGAATGTACTATGAAAAGTAATGAAGTCTTGAACTAAAGGAACAACTGCAAATGTTATTTAAGTAAATAGAAATAAACTTCACTTAAACCCATTTTGGAATAATAAAAATAGGATACATCTCACTAAACTAAATAAACTGGAGCAACTAGGAAGGAAGGAAGGGAAAAGGAAGAAAGGGAGCAATATTAGTGAAGGAAAGAGAGAGAATAGAGAGAGACATTTCTAAAATTCAAAATCAAACATGTGGTGAGTTATTAGATAGAAGAAAAAGTAATGCGTTGATAATAGTTTGAAACTCAGTCTGAGAGAACAGTGAAGGTGTCTTAAGGAGATGTAACTGGAAATATGGGTACAGGGCTTAGGAGAGGTCAAGGTTGAAAATAAAATATTTAGTAGTCATTGGAATAAAGAAAATACATTTTTAAAGCACTCATTACCTTCCAAAAACGCTGCTATGTATATATGCTCTCTTTTAATACAAAAAAAAAACTCATTAATAAAAAAATTAACTGTTACAAATGAAGAACTCAGATGCAGGAGGATAAGTAACCTGCTCAAAATCTTAACATTAGCAAGTGATTATCACGGGATCCCAAGTGAGTAGATATTCAGTTAATTTCTGCTCAAGCCATCTAATTTTAGAAGACCACTTATTCTTTCACATTCAGGATGAATATTTGTTGATTAAAGCAGGCACGGGTCTTTAAAAATGGATGAATGTAGGCCTTAAATATTTCGTTTTAACTTGCGATACATACATACATACATATCAATCTTCAGATGTTGGGCAAAGACCTCTTTTTTCGGTATAGGTCCACTGATGGAGACACACACCTCCATAAATCACCCACATAAATCACATCCATTATCCATTGTCTATGATTTCTAGTTTGCATTTCTTAGAGAGGAAAGAGAATCTAAAGATATTCTATGAGGCAATATGAGTGTAGATAGATTTGCCAATATCTTTCTGTTGCATTGCCCACATCTGATTCGAGAGCAAATTTTAGGAACTCTTTTTTTGTTTTGTTTTGTTTTGTTTTGTTTTGTTTTGTTTTGTTTTGTGACAGAGTTTCACTCTTGTTGCCCAGACTGGAGTACAGTAGTACAATCTTGGCTCACTGCAACCTCTGCCTCCTGGGTCTAAGCGATTCTCCTGCCTCAGCCTTCTAAGTAGCGGGGATTACAGGTGTCTGTCACCATGCCCAGCTAATTATTTTGTATTTTTAGTAGAGACGGGGTTTCACCATGTTGGCCAGGCTGGTCTCAAACGCCTGACCTCAGGTGATCCACCCACCTTAGCCTTCCAAAGTGCTGGGATTACAGGCGTGAGCCACCCCACCCAGCCAGGAACTCATTCTTACCAAGTTTTTCCAAAACATTCAATTTAATCTTCATAAGAAACATGGCTTTTTCTTTTCACATTCAAAGTCAAACAATGTATTCCATACCTAAATAAATTATGCCACTGTGATAATCACCCTTGGTATTAACTGGTTTGGAAATAAACACAAGTCTCTTGGTAATAAAACTCTACTATTAGAAGCAGAAATGTGCTAATTCACATAAAAATAGTTACCTGAAGTATACAAGGAATGCTCACCTGGGCATGATTCCTTATGCACCAAAAGAGAAGGAGAGCATCAGTTAACCTAGTGAGACTGTTAAGCGAAGATACATTAAGAGAGCTCCAACTCTAGTTTTATGTTATGGGAATTAATATTTGGAATGACAATCCTAAATTATAAACATTTTTGAGCACATGAGTCATTGTGTATAAAAAAGAGCAAGTCCTGGTTCCTGCCCCTTAAGGAGTTTAAAATATAACCATTTAATTTACAGAAACTTAATCATAGCAGAAATATGCAAAATGCTATTTGTTGAGTACTTGTGAACATTTCTCATACTATTCTAAATGCTGTACATATATTATTTCATAAAACCCTTGTCACAGATACCATTGTGATAGATACTACTAAGTAATAGATACTATTGTGAGAGATGCTATTAAGACCTTCATTTGTCACTCAAGGAAGATGCAGCATACAGAGGTTGAGTAATTTGCAGATGACCCATTTGGTAAATGATGAGCAAATTTCAAACCTAGGCTCTCTCTCTCCATAGCCTGCGATATTAACCATTACCACATATCTATAACCTACCATGTGTCAAAAACTGGACTGTGCCATTTATCTATTTTATCTAATTTTGATCCTCTGATTACTCTTCAAAACATATACATTAATAGTCCCATTTTACAGCATATCCCTTGTAACAAAGATACAAAGCCGCAGAGATAGAATTCAAACACAGATAACTTTAAGTTTCATATTCTTTTTGCCTCATGGTCTCCCATTATTATTTATAGAGAGCTATGTACTGATCTGTAAGGAAAGAGCCCTGAGGATCACAGAGGAAAATAAATTGTATGTATCTAACTCAAAGAACCATTTGAGATGTGTCATAGAATCATGGTATGCCATAACACTCAGATTAATTTCCCTTGTTCCAAATAATAGAACATAGTTTCTCCCCCTTCAAAAAAAGAACAACTTCAGATAATTTTTCTGATCAGCCTATTATAGAAAAAATTAAAACTTTAGAAAAATGAAAAGAAGAAAATAAAAAACATCCATGATTCTATCATCAGATATAATCTCTGCTAATATTTTCTTAAATTATCTTCCAGATTTTTGTGTATGTTTGTGTGCATATAGAAATTTCTCCTACAGATAATTTCTTAATGTGAATTGGCAATAAAGTAATTGAATAATTAGGGAACTTGATTACATTATGTGGAGGAGCGTGTTTGTGACTTTCTGCTTAGTTTAGCATCCTTATGGGTGATTAATGTGATGAGAATGTGAAAAAAATTCTTATAAAGATGGGAAATTTTCTTGGCTTTCTTCCTATCTCTTTCTGGCTGCTGCTACTTATTTTCTTTGGCACATTCCTCCTCTTCTGACAACCAAATGTTAGTTTGCCTCAGGGCTCTGAACTGAGAACTCTACTCTTCTTACTCTATATTTTCTCCAAGGTGATCTCATCCATTCCCACAATTTTCCCATTACCTATGATCTGATATTCTCTGCATTTGTATTTCTAGTCCATTCTTCTCTTCTGAGCTTGAGAGCTGATATTTATAAGCATAAGCATCTACTTGGAATCTCTATTTTAATATGGTAAAATTTATCTCAAAATAAACCGTTGATATACCTCTCACCCCATTCCTTCTCTTGTCTATCCTTACCCACAGAGTTCATTAAGCCAGAGCTTTGAGAGGCATGTTTGATATGTCTCTTTCACTTATATTCCATGGTCAATCCACCCCCAAATCTACAGGTAATACCTCCAAAATCTATCTCTAATCGTTTTACTTATCTCCAGCTCTACCTCTGTTCAGTAACCATCCTGTCTCAATCTAGCAGACAATAGTTTTATGTCTCAATATTTCCACTCGTAAGCCCTGACATCTCTTTTCCACATTGAAATTGAAATGATCATTCTAAAATTTAAAATGGATCAAGTTATTCCATTGCTTAAAACTTTACATGGTTTCCCACTGCGCCTAGAATGAAATCCAAACTCCTTAACGTGATCTGCATTGTTTTTGCATGACCTGACCCTTCCTAATACACCAACCTCATCTCACTCCATACTCGTTAGTTCATTGTTTTTCAGATGCCTTCTTCCAGCAACTCAGGTACACTAGTCCTTCTTTTAGGTCATGAGCAAAAGCAACTTGGCGTTATCAAAGTTGAACAGCGACTTGCAGTCTGGACAAGAAGGCACAAACCCTTCTCTCCCTGTTTCTTCCTGCTAGGTACTATAAACCCTGGACACAATGCAAAGCAACCAAAGGAGAACTCTGAAAGGTGGTAAGAAGAAGGCAAACTTGTTTGGAATCCCAAGACTATGAAACTGCCCCTATAAACTTCATAAAATTAATCAAGGAAGAAGGAAAGGAGTGTTGCAGGAAGTCAGGGACACTGAACAGAAGGACCAGCTGAAGCCACAGCAGAGGAACATAAATTGTGACGATTTCATGGACATTTATCATTTCCCAAAAATTAATAGTTTTATAATTTCTTATGCCTGTCTTTACTGCAATCTCTGAACACAAATTGTGAAGATTTCATAGACGTTTACCAGTTCCCAAATAATACTCTTATAATTTCTTATGCCTGTCTTTACTTTAATCCCTTAATCCTATTATCTTCGTAAGCTGAGAATATACATCACCTCAGGACCACTATTGTACAAATTGATTGCAAAACATGTGTGTTTGAACAATATGAAATCAGTGCACCTTGAAAAAGAACAAAATAACAGCAATTTTCAGGGAACAAGGGAAAACAATCACAAGGTCTGACTGCCTGAGGGGTCAGGCAGAATACAGCCATATTTTTCTACTTGCAGAGAGCCTATAAACAGATGTGCAAGTAGGAGAAATACCACTGAATTCTTTTCCCAGCAAGGAATATTAATAATTAATACCCAGGAGAAGGAATGCACTCCTGGGGGGAGGTCTATAAATGGCCGCTCTGGGAGTATCTGTCTTACACAGTTGAGATAAGGACTGAAATATGCCCTGGTCTCCTTCAGTAACCTCAAGCTCACTAGGGTGGGGAAAAACCCTACCCTGGTGAAATTGAGGTCAGACCAGTTCTCTGCTCTCGAACCCTGTTTTCTGTTGTTTAAGATGTTTATCAAGACAATACATGCAGAGCTGAACACAGACCCTGATCAGTAATTCTAATTTTACCCTTGCCTTGTGATCTTTGCTTCGCCCTTTGCCTTGTGATCTTTACTGGCCTCAGAAGCATGTGATCTTTGTGACCTACTCCTTGTTCGTACACTCCCTCCCCTTTTAAAGTCCTTAATAAAAACCTGCTGGTTTTGCAGCTTGGGGGACATCATCGTCCTACCAAAATGTGATGTCACCCCCGGAAGCCCAGTTGTAAAATTCCTCTCTTTTGTACTCTTTCTCTTTATTTCTCAGACCAGCCTACACTTAGGGAAAATAGAAAGAACCTACATTGACATACCGGGGGCGGGGTCCCCCAATAAGGGAGAAAAACAAAAATAAGCCCAGGCTATAGCACACTCAGTATTAATCATTAGGTCAGCTCACTCTCTGACCTGCTTTCTTGTAATTGTTTGCCTATTGCCTTAGAATCACAAAGACCCTACATTATGGTTCCCTTAACTTCTCTACAGATAACAACTTTGGCATTATGAAATGTTAAGTTTTCCACTGGAGACATTCTTTCAGGTCCTGTGTACCAGCAAAACTACTGACATCCGCTGGTCAGAAGGACGTCATGAGAAACTGACTAACCAATAAATGCAGTTGCCACATCCTGATGATTTCATTCCCCTTACTCTGACCAATCAATGACTTCAATTTTCTAGCCCCTCACCCTCCATGATTCCCTTAAAAACCCCAGCCCAGAATTCCTCAGGGAGATGGATTTGAGGGTATCCTCCCATCTCCTCACTCAGTGCTATGCAATCACTAAACTTTCTCTGCCACAAACCTTGCCATTTCAGTGTATTGATCTCTTACTGTGCAGCAGGAATATGAAACTGTTGGTCCAATAACAACTGGGAGATCAACATTGTGACAGGGTGTTGCATGCCTACCCTCCTCCCCAACAGAACTTGAAAGTCACCAAGACCTAGCATTTTCAGAACCCCAACCAACAACTAAACCAGCCTGGGTAGGCTCTTTCCATCCCCTGACTGAATGGGAGCCTTTCCAACAACATTAGGCAAACCCAGAAGAACAGGCAAGGTGGGATCTACCAGGAGCCTCACTTACAAGTAGCCCAGGAGAGAATCCACTCTTTTTTCACTGGGCCTCAGGCTCTTCTCCCTCACTGAGAGATACCAGAGATAGCCAGGGGGTCTGGAAGAGGGACACAGGCACAGCAAGAGGTGCAGTGCAGTAAGTCCCTGGGACCTCCACAGGCATAAGACTCCCCTCCCGCTCTGAGAGACACCTGGAAGCCCAGCCTGGGGAAACTTCTTTTATCCCCTCAGCCAGCACCAGCAAGTACTAGTGGGAGCCCCAGTAGCAAAAGAAAAATCAAGCCAACCAAAATAACACTGCAAAGCCTGTAAAAATTAAGCTGTCATTTTATTAACAACCTCAAAAAGTAGGCTAGGATCTGAATGCTAAACAGACTGACAGCTTGCTAAAATAAAAGATTTAATGAGGATCCAGAGCCTCCTAACATAATAGACAAAATTTCTAGGATGCAATTGCATTCTTTGGCTCATAGCCCCTTCCTCCATTTTCAAAGCCAGCAGTACATCTCCAGATCTCTATGTGACTTTCCCACTTCTGCTTCCATCATCACATCACTTCTATGACTCTCTGCTTCCTTCTTGAAAAAATCCTGTGATTACATTGGACCACCCAGAGCAACCAGGATAATCATCCTTCCTCAAGATTCTCATCTAATGACATTCACAAAGTTCCTTTTGCCACATAAAATATTCATCATTTTGAAGATTAGGAAGCAGACATCTTCCAGGAAAGGGAACATTCTGCTTTCCATATCAATAAATTGTGATCAATGACATTTGCATATCATAATACCCAAAGCAATCATTGTGAAAACTATACGAAGAGTTATATTCAAAAACACTATGAATAAATCAAGATGATTTCCTAAAAAAAATTTTCAAGTAACCCAGAAGAAAGCAAAAAAGAGAAACAGAGGAAGAAGAACAAGAGGGAAAAGCAAAAACTGATCAGGCTGAATGGAGAAATAGACAAACCCACAATTGTAGCTGGGGATCCCAACACCCTCCTCTCAAAAATGATAGAATTACCAGACAGAAACTCAGCAAGGATATAGGAGATCCAAATAACAAAATCAACCAACAGAATCTTATGAACATATATAGAACCATTCACCCCAAAGACAGCAGAATATATATTTTTTTTCAAGCAGCCATGGAAGAATTACCAACTTAGACAATATTGAAGCCATCCTCAAAGGGTTAAATAGCTACAGAACTATAGCTATAATTAAGCATTAATCAGGCTGTACATTGACCCGTTATCAGCAGTTAATCCATACAGGTCTGCAGTAAATAGATTCTTGCCTCCTATGAGGAAAGAGTTTAGCAGAGAAGCAGAAGTAGTTTTAAGGCAGAGGCAGCAGCCAAGGCAAGTTTTAGAGCAGGAGTGAAAGTTTAATAAAAAGTTTTAGAGCAAAAACGAAAGGAAGTAAAGTACTCTTAGAAGAGGGCCAAGTGGGTGACTTGAGAGATCCAAGTGCTTCATCCAACCCTTGACTTTGGGTTTTATACTGTGGCATGGTTCCAAGGTTTGCATTTCTTTTCCCCTGATTATTCTCTTGAAGCAGTCTCTCCACATGCACAGTAGTCTGCCAGCACTTGGGAGGGGCCACATGCACAATGTGTTTACTGGAGTTGTGTGCATGCTCACTTGAGGCGTTTTTCCCTTACCAGTTAAGTGTTCTAGAGAAAGGTTATATACCAAATTAACTCTGCCATTTTATCTCTTAGTGCATATGCTTGAGCCCACTCACCCAACTCCTGGGATTTTGTCAGGAAGCGCTGATCACCAGCTTCACGTGTTTTCTATCTATTGGGAAACTGCCTTTCCCTGGTGCTGGCTGCTACCAATTATTATTTTAGAGAGATAGTTTAACATCCACCTGACTATCATCTGATGGTCACCTGCCATTCGCGAGGTTGGGATGTCTCTCCTGCCCTGCTCATGTCTGCCTAGGTACCTACTATAACAGACCCATTTCCTCATAACGGAAAGTCAAATAACACTAGATATGGACCATCTGCATCCCCACTGTTCCTATATATAGGATTTCTGACGTTGGAATCATAAGGCTTTAGTTTAAGAATTGCCTAAGCAGATCTTGAATTTCAGCAGAACAGCTGACACTAACCAGTTTAAAGATCTGCCCACAGAGGAACCAAATCAGCCTAAGAATACAGTTTCTTCATCTCCCTGTCCCATGACTTCAGCCTTTGACCAATTAACAATTTTCACACCTTGGCCCACTCCAAAACCCTTAAAAATCCTAGCCCCAAACTCCCCAAATTTGAGGTTTCCTCCTATCTCCTCATTCAATGGCCCTACAATCAAACTTCTTTCTCTGTTGCAACCTGGTGTCTTGGCATATTGACTTGCCTATTGTAAGTAACATACTACAGTTACAATATCTTGCTTCATGAAACAAACTCAACCCAAAAAAGGAATTGAAATTATACAGAGTATGTTCTCTAAGTATCATAAAATCAATAACACAGATAACAGTAAAATCACCAAATATGTAAAAATTAAATAACACATTTCTAAATAAATTAATCTAAGTTCTTTCCTAAAAGAAACAAAATGAACCCAAAACAAGTAGAAGAAGGGAAATAAAGAAATATCAGAAATCAATAAATTGAAAATGGAAAGACAATAAAGGAAAGCAATTAAACAAAATGTAGTTCTTAAAATGTCAACAAAGTTGACAAAACCATAGAATATTGACAGAAATAAAATATTTATAATTATGTCTGTCACTCAAAAAGAAGATAAAACTTAAGAAAATGAAAGAGATAACAAAAATCATTAATATCAAGAATGAAATACAAGATATTACATATTGTGCCATCATTAAAATGATCATTAGGGAATATCTCAATTTTATGCTCATAAATTTAATATCTTAGAAGAAATTGGCCAATTCATTGAAAAACACAAACTACTAAAACTCAATCAAGACAAAATAGATACCAAAAACAAAGACAGTAAAAAAGAAGAAAACTAAACCAACAGCTTTTATAAATATCAATACAAAAATCCTCAAAAAATAATAGAATCTTGGATCCAAGATTTCATTTAAAAAAATTATACTTGGCCAGGCACGGTGGTTCACTCTTGTAATTCCTGCACTTTGGGAGGCCGAGGTGGGTGGATCATGAGGTCAGGAGATTCAGACCATCCTGGCTAACACGGTGAAACTCCATCTCTATTAAAAATACAAAAAAATTACCCAGGCGTGGTGGTGGGCACCTGTAGTCCCAGCTACTCAGGAGGCTGAGGCAGGAGAATGGCATGAACCCAGGAGCCGAGATTGGGCCACTGCACTCCAGCCTGGGTAACAAAGCGAGACTCCGTCTCAAAAAAAAAAAAAAAAAGAAAAATTTATACTTGTGACCAATGGAGGCTGATTTTGGGTATGCAAGGCTTGTTCAACATTTGAAAATCAGTCAGTGTAATCCATATATGTCAATCATCTAAAAAAACTCATAGTCGTATCAATTGATGCAAGAAAAGCATTTGAGAAAAATCTAACACCAATTCATGACAAAACTTTCAGCAAGTTAGAAATACAAAACATATTTCAACTTGATAAAAATAATCTACAAAACTTAAAGGTAATATCACTTAATGGTTAAAAAAAATGCTTTCTTAATAAAATTGGGAACAAGGCAAGGGCGTCCACTTTTACCACTCTTATTCAATGTAGTATTGAAAGTTCTAGCCATTGCAACAAGGCAAGACAAAGAAATGTTTATTCTAAAATGTAGGTGAAAAGGCACAGGCCCTAGAAGCACTAAAACAATCAATAATTTGATAAAGAAGAGTGAAGCAGGAGGAATTACTCTATCCAACTGTAGTAGGCTAAATATTTGCCTTCTAAAATATATGTCCTCATTCTTATCCCTGGAATCTCTGACTATTGTCTTATATGGTATATTAGTCAGGGTTGTCTAGAGGGACAGAAAAATTAAGATATATGTATATATGAAAGCGAGTTTATTAAGGAGACTTGACTCACAGAATCACAAGGTAAAGTCCCATGATAGACCGTCTTCAAGTTGAGGAGCAAGGAAGCCAGTGGTAGATCAGTCTGAGTCTCAAAACCTCAAAAGTAGCCTTCAGTCTGTGCCCAAGGCCTGAGAGCCCCTGGCAAACCAGTATTGTTAAGTCCAAGAGTCCAAAAGCTGAAGAACTTGGAGACCAATGTTCAAGGGCAGGAAGCATCCAGCCATGGGAAAAAGATAAAGAGTGGAAGCTCAGCAAGTCAAGTCCTTCCACCTTATTCTGCCTGTTTTATTTTAGCCATGCTGGCAGCTGATTAGATGGCACCTACCCAGATTGAGGGTGCCCCCCTCAGTCCACTCACTCAAATGTTAATCTCCTTTGGCAATACTCTCACAGACACACTCAGGAACAATACTTTGCATCTTTCAATCCAATCAAGTTGACACTCAATATTAACCATCACATATGGCAAATGAGTTAATACTACCTTATATGGCGAAATGTGATTAAGAATCTTGAGAGAGGGCCGGGCGCGGTGGCTCACGCCTGTAATTCCAGCACTTTGGGAGGCCGAGGCAGGCAGATCACGAGGTCCGGAGATCGAGACCATCCTGGCTAACACGGTGAAACTCTGTCTCTACTAAAAAATACAAAAAAAATTAGCCAGGCATGGTGGTCGGTGCCTGCAGTCCCAGCTACTAGGGAGGCTGAGGCAGGAGAATGGTGTAAACCCAGGAGGTGGAGCTTGCAGTGAGCCGAGATCGCGCCACTGCACTCCAGCCTGGGTGACAGAGCGAGACTCTGTCTCAAAAAAAAAAAAAAAGAATCTTGAGAGAAAGCATTTATCTTGAATTGTGTAGGTGAGCCCTAAAATCACATGTATCCTTATAACAGAGAGGCAGAAGGAGTTTGGGGACAGATATACAGATAAGAAAACATACACAGAGATGGAGGTGACATGAAGACAAAGGCAGAAATTAAAGGAAGCCAAGAAAGCCATGAATTGCCAACAGCCACCAGAAGCTTAGGAGGAAAAGGAAGATTCTCCCTAGAGCCTCCAGAGAGAATGAAGCCCTGTCTACACCTTCACTTCCAACTTCTGGCCTCCAGAACTGTGAGAAAATAAATTTCTGTATTTTAAGTCCCCAAGCTTGTGGTAATTTGTTACAGCAGTCCTGGGAAACTAATACACAATTTTACAATTTATTGTAGAGCTACAGTAATCAAAACAATGTGATACAGGCAGAAGGAGAAAGACACTGATCAATGGAACATAATGGAGATCCCAGAAATAGATCCATATAAATATAGTCAGCTGTTTCAATTATTTTATTTTATTTTATTTTTTTACAAAAGCACAAAAGCAATTCAATGGGGAAAGGAAAGCCTTTTCAAGAAACGGCACCAGAGCAATTGGATGTCTATAAGCAAAAAAATGAACATTGACCTAAACCTCACACCTTAGACAAAAAATTAAAACTGGTTCATGAGCTTAATGTAAAGCATGAACTAGAAAATGTTTAGAAAAATAAATAAGAAAATCTTCAGGATTTAGGATTAAGTGAAGAGTTCTTAGTCTTGACACCAAAACCACATTTTATAAAAAGACAAAATAATTTGAATCTCATCAAAATTTAAAACTTCTGATCTGCTGTGACGTATGTGAAAAGATAATCTACAAATTCAGGTAATATACATGCAAGCTACATATCTAATCAAGGACTAGTACCTAGAAGATATAAAGAACTCTCAAAATTCAATAATTTTTTTAAAATCCAATTAGAAAAGAGGTAAGCAGCATGAACAGACGTTTAACTGAAGAGGTATACTGGTAACAAGCACATGAAAAAATTTCACCATCATCAGCCATCAGGGAAATACAAATTAAAACAATGAGAAGTCACTATACAACTATCAGAATGGTTAAAATAAAAAATAGTGACACCAACTGCCACTTGAAGAAGAAACTGGACCACTCATACATTACTGGAGGAAATGTAAAATGGTACACTCATTGTGGAAACTAGTTGGGTGGTTTCACCAATCTAAACAATTAACTTGGACTTTTATCCCAAAGAAACAAAAACCTATGTCACATAAAAACCTGTACGTGAATGATCATAGAAGCTTTATTTATAATAACCAAAAACCAGAAAGAAGCCGAATGCCCTTAAACAGGTGAATCGTTAAACAAATTGTAGCCTGGGCATGGTGGCTCATGCCTGTAATCTCAGCACTTTGGGAGGCCGAGGTGGGCAGATCACCTGAGGTCGGGAGTTCAAGACCAGCCTGATCAAAATGGAGAAACTCCGTCTCTACTAAAAATACAAAATTAGCCAGGTGTGGTGGTGCATGCCTGTAATCCCAGCTACTCGACAGACTGAGGCAGGAGAATCGCTTGAACCTGGGAGGCAGAGGCTACAGTGAGTCGAGATCATGTCATTGCACTCCAGCCTGGGCAACGAGAGCGAAACTCCATCTCAAAAAATAAAAAATAAATAAAAAACCTGTGATACGTGGATTTTATGGTGTGATGGTTAATATTAAGTGTAAACTTGATTGGATTGAAGGATGTAAAGTAGTGTTCTTGGGTGTGTCTATGAGGGTGTTACCAAATTTGCAGATTAACATTTGAATCAGTGAACTAGGAGAGGCAGACCCACCCTCAATCTGGGTGGGCACCATCTAATCAGCTGACAGTGTGGCTAGGATAAAAGCAAGCAGAGGAACATGGAAGGACTAGACTGGCTGAGTCGTTTGGCCCCCATATTTCTCCTGTGCTGGATGCTTCCTGCCCTCAAACATCAGACTCCAAGTTCTTCAGCTTCAGATTATTGGACCTACACCAGTGGTTTGCCAGGGGCCCTCAGGCCTTTGGCTGCAGACTGAAGGCTGCACTGTTGGCTTCCCTACTTTTAGGTTTTGGGACTGAGACTGACTTCCTTGTTCCTTAGCTTGCAGATGGCCTATTGTGGGACTTCACTTTGTGATCATGTGAGTCAATACTCTTTAATAAACTCCCTTTCATATATACATGGATCCTATTAGTCCTGTCCCTCTAGAGAACCCTGACTAATACACATGGGGTATCATTTAACAACAACAAAAAAGAAACAAACTACTGATATACGCAACAACTTGGATGAATCTCCAGGGCATTATGCTGAGGGGAAAAAATATAATCTGTAAAAGTTATATACTGTATGATTCCATTTATAGAACATTTTGAAATGGTAAAATTTTAGAAATGGAGAACAGATTAGTGGTTAGGAAGGGTTAGGACTAGGGTTGGGGTGGGGTCAAGGGGCAAAAGGGAGAGGGATGTGGTTGTAAAAAAGCAAGGAGTTGAAAACTCTCAAATAGAAAAGATTTTAAAATAAGTAAAATTGCTATTGTTAAAAAAGAATTTGCTATTGTCAAAAAAGAAAAGTAGGCTGGACTGGATAGTTTAAGTCTTCAGTGAATATTTCAAAGTGATTTGTTAATCTACATAGATAAATGTTATTAGACTGTGAGAGGCAACCACTGTTTTGCTTTGTAGACACAGTGAATTTGTGTCAGTTAAATTCCTTCCAATATATGTGTTTGCTCTCAAATAGAGACAAACTTAAATAAACACTGTGAAGTACATGCTTCTGAAACTCCCAGAGCATTTACAATATTAATATTAATACTGCATATATATTTTACTACATGATACTTTTTATTTATTTAGAATCTAATCCAATAAAATGTTTTTCATTTTGCTGCTCCCATGCAATTGTTCTGCGTACCTGAGAACACTTGCGACTCTTGGGAACTTATTTCTCTTCACGCTCAACATGCAATACTTGTTCCCGTGCTTTTTTTTTTTTTTAGAGATGGGGTCTTACTCTGTTACCTGGGCTGCAGTGCAGTGGCAAGATCATAGCTCACTGCAATATAAGTACCAACCTGCATCCAGTTGTATTTTTTATATTACTAAATGAACATCAGTTATGTCTGTGTCGATTATATCAATCTGAACAAAAATGTTTTGCCTTTATTGACATCATAACTACAGATTTGTTCCTTAATCTACCCCCACTGTCACAATTCTATACAAAGTGCCAGTTTAGAAGTTAGTTTATTTAACCATACATTCCTCTAAAATTGTAGCATTCTAAGTCTTTTATTTATTAAATGAAACTTTTTAGTACAAGGGCAACAAATTCCCGTTACAAAAAATGCAGATGAAAAAATTAAAATGCAAATAAATCCATAAATCTTTGTATCTATAGAAACTGACAACGAACACATTTGGCTCTATATTCACATGTATCCATAATTATTTTAATAAAAATTATACTATCTTGTATAATATTTGATAATTTGTTTCCAAATAAAAATACATTGGAAACTTTTTTTTTTTGAGGCAGAGTCTCACTTTGTCACCCAGGCTGGATGGAGTGCAGTGGCATGTGGCATGAGCTCAGATCACTGCAACCTCCACCTCACAAGTTCAAGCAATTCTCATACCTCAGCCACGCAAGTAACTGGGATTACAAGCACGCGCCACCACGCCCAGTTAATTTTTGTATTTTCAGTAGACACATGGTTTTGTCGTGTTGCCCAGGCTGATCTCGAACTCCTGGCTTCAATGATCCGCTCACCTCAGCTTCCCAAAGTGCTAGGATTATAGATATGAGTAACCACGCCAAGTCCATTATAGACATATTTTCATTTAAAGAGAAGCATTTAATATATACTATCTTATTAACTTATTATATGGTAGTCCATTATGTAAATGAACCTTAATTAATTCAATCAATCCCCAATGGTTGAATATTTTGCTTATTTTTTTTTTCAAGAAGTTGCTACAATTAACAGGACTAGAGCTAAATATTCTACAAACTATTGTTTATTTCCTTAGGATACATTCATGAAAGTGGAATTGCTTAATAACTTATTGACAAAATACCTAGGAGAAAATATATAGCAATTTATAATATCACCAATGATTTTTCAAAAAGCCACGGTAGGGAGAATAACTCTGTCCTTACCTTCATGCATCCTTACCATCACCAAATATTATATTTTTTATGTTTGCCAAATTACAGGCTAAAAATAGTATATTGTTGCTTTTATCTTTTTAAATTGTTGATGAATTTGAACATTATTTTCACCTCTATATTAGATATTTCAAAATTTTTTGTCTGTGTCTTTAACCCATTTTTCTTAATAATTATGTTTTATATAATAAAGATACTAATCTTTTGTCACGTTTGAATATTCAACTTTTAATTTTACTTATAATATTTCTATATTTATTAGATATACGGATATTTACTACTTTGAGCTATAAAGTTTATTGGACTTCTCTTTTGATTTCTTCTTCCTCATCTCTAGGGTACACACTCTCCCATATAAAATCAGGAATTGGAAGCTGTACTGAGACATCTTATAGTTCCAGTTTAGTTACAAAAAGTAAGATTCTTGAGAAATTTTATTAATTTCCCCTAGCCATACCATTCCTTTCTACTACTGCCAGGACTAAAATGTAGATCTTTTGATACCTCCAGCTATTAAAGAATCCAACTGATTTTAAATATCTCTTTTCCTCTCAAAGAGCGTGAATGAGATGCTTTGGCTGTCAACAATTGGGGATGATGGAATCTCCATGCTCGTTTCCTATACTATCTACACAGATTCCGCCTGTGCTTCCCAATCCTCTGAATGGTGCCTGATCCATAGAGACCTGGAAATGCCATGCAACATCCCTTGGGTAAAAATAGGGGGTATTTTTTTTTTTCTTAGAGACAGAGTATTGCTCTGTTGCACAGGCTGGAATGCAGTGGCATAATCACAGCTCACTGCAGCCTGGATCTCCTGAGCTCAAGTGATTCGGCTGTCTCAGTCTCCTAAGTATCTGGGACTACAGGCATGCATCACCACGCCTTGTTAATTTTTTATTTTTTGTAGAAATGGGGTCTATGTTGCCCAGTTTAGTCTTGAACCTCTGGCCTCATGCAATTTTTCCACTTCAGCCTCCCGAAGCACTGGGATTACAGGTGTGAGCCACTCTACCTGGCCAAGATGGGGTCTTTTGACAGCCACTGATTGGTGCTGATAGCTACAGCTGTGGAGTTTTGTGATGACCACATCTCCCTCCATTTGGGGGAAAAAGATACAGCTTTGCTAGTAGATGATCACTAGGTATTTAACTTAATGTCTGATGGATTAAGCAAATAAGCTAGAAAAAGCAAGAGATTGATTAATAGGAAGAAAGAGATTTGTAATAGAAGAATAGCAGTAGTACTTGAGGATCGGCAAAACTCTGATAGGCTTCCTTGGCCAAAACATGCTCATTTGGGTCTGGCAAGCTACTTCTCCCAGGTTCCAAACTACTAAACTCCCTTACATTTGGCCCACAAGGAAACGCTTCCAAGTCTCTGCCTTCCATGAGGCTGATAATATTAAATTGCAGTTCTATTCTTGGGATTCAGGGATCAGCAGAGGCCAACCTTCCTCTGTTGCCCTTGCCAACCAGTTACACAATGAGTGCCAAGCAAAAACCATGTGATGTTTTAAAAGCAAGTAACATATTAAACACCAAAAACAGTCTTATTTTTGAACCCACACATCTCCACCTTACCAGGCAGCACTGGTGACTGTGATTTATTTAATCTCCATTAGAGCAACTCCTTCAGTGAGGACTGAAAGAATTTTGAACAGAAAGACGGCATTGATAGTTGGTGCTGAATATTTTGCTTACTGAAATCATGTAAGGAGGATCCCATCACCATTTCAATGCTCTGCTGAGAAGAAGGCTCAAAGGTCAGGGCAGAGACACTTCCCACTTATCAGCATTAGCCACCACTGTCGAATAACTTGACTTTACAGTGCTTGACTATCCAGCCAGAGAGGGACATTCTCCAAAAGATTATAGAGAAAGAAAGTGTTTTTCACTGTGACCTGGTTAAAAACTGAGGCAGAGTAAAAGGCAGATACAAGGCCTGGAGAAAAGGCTACATTGCCATGAGTTATTGGAAAGAAAGAAGAGGCCAAATACCAATTCATTTTTTAAATGACAGAATAAATCAGAAACTTTCTTATTGGTTCACCCTATTTGCTACATACATATATGGGGCATTTTTAAACAGTTCAATCTCTGAACCAAACTAAAATTATTTCCCCTCTCCCCCTACCCCCCACAATTACATTGAAAAAAATTCCTTCTCTGAACCACTGTTGCACATCTAATTATAGCATCCACTACTTAGTGCTGTGATCGCAACCATTTTAAGGAGATGAAGATTCTCTTTGCTCAGTAGGGGAGGGACAAAAAGGTCTGTTTTTCAGGAAAATATAGATTGCCAAATGAATGTGACTTGAAATAAAATCAGCTTTAACTCTGCTGGAAAGCGACCCTATGACCTCTGCTTCCCAGACCTCCACCACCACACCCACAGGCCTCCATTTCATGTTTCACCCTGGCGGGTCCCCAGGATACCACACTACAGAACTCCCTCCCATTAGCTGCAGGAATCCAGAATATCCATGGCAACCAGTCTCTAACCCCAGGGAGAAGGCAGCAGAATTGAAAGGCTCCATTCTGTTTCTACATCCACAGCTCGGTGAATTGACAGTTTGGTGATTCTCTCAGTTCGGTTAGATTAGGATGCACTTTTCTGTCTTCCTTTGTGTCATCTTTTTACCTGTGTAGGTCTCAGCTGGGGTTCAGGAATTTTTCAGATAAGTATTTCCCCTCTTTCCCACTACCTCTGCACCCATCCAAAAGCATAATCCTTAAACAGTCCTTGCTTTGCAGCATTTTTCTAAAGTAAACAAAACATAGTCTTGCTATTGGTCTTTCTGCCTTCCCACAAAAACATTCCATGTTTGGTGTGCATGTTGTGCAAATTACCAATGGATATCTGATTTCAAGCAAAGCAAGTCCTTTGTACAACACGATCTTATAAAAAACTGGCAAAGAGATCTTTTAAAACATACAATTTTATCATGAAATTAAGTTGTAGCATCAAATAACTATAATCACGTTTAAGTGATTGTTTGTGCCACAGATATTTAAATGGGGTAACAGATTGCACAGTGCTCTCGCTGTTTGCCAAAGGAGCCTGAATAACTAATTTGCACTCTCATGCCCTGTGGAATGGCAGCTGAGTCCCCAGTGGATATGGGAAGAACTTGACAGAAGTGGACCATTTGGTCTGCAGAATCAAAACAAGGCAGGAATGTTATGTATGGTATGCAATATACAGTCATATGCCGCATTTATAGTGGCCCAATAATAGGATTGCAAAAGGAGGTCAATCTGTTGGTCAGCATTTCTTAACTCTTTTGGGTAAAGTGGACCCCTTATAAAGCTAATGAGAGCTACAGATTCTCCTCCCAGGAGAACATATATATGTGTGAAATGGGAAGTTAAATATGATACTCCCTATAGCTGAGTTTTGGCAGAAGCCTAAAAGAAAGCGAATACAGTGAGCATCAAGAATCCCTCACATCCTAAATGGAGAGGTCACTCCCTAAAACAGTAACTGGAAGTACACATATCCCTGGAGGGTATACTAAGGTTTCCAAATGGGCAAAATGGTTTCAAGAAACTCATCTCTGTATCCTCAACTTTCATACATATTTCTTCGTAAAATTTTTCTATAAAAGGGATCGTGCTTTCCATTTCACAAAAGCCTTTCTCCCTTGTTTTACAAGAAAGGCAAATGTCTTATTCATCCCTAACTCAACTCTGATGTATTGCTTGAGTTGTGAACAACTCCTACATCCCAAAGTGACCATATCTGTTAAGCTGATTTTCCTTAAAACCGCAGGTTTGAGTCTCAACATGTTTTGTGTGATTTCAATAATAAAAAAGTAAAAAGTTCTACCTTTACTCATTTACTAAAAACAGATTAACATATTTTTGATTAAAAGGAGTATCAGTTAAAAATAGAGCATTATATTTTCCTGAACATTTGTTCAGACTGTTAAGATAAAACATTTCTTAATTTTTGCCAAAAGATGAACGAATATTCTAAGTATCCATTTAATTTTTACTGCTTATTGACAGTCGTTCATTAACCTCTTCCCTCCTCTGTTACTCCTTAATACCATGTATTTATTTGGATCTGCTTAATGGGCAGGTATTATAGATTTCACTGCAAATAATGCAGTTAAGGCTTGTAATAAATCTTTTGTAGCTCCATACTTATTCATAGCCTAATACTTTCTTTTCCAGTTGCTGTTGATTTCCATTGAAACCTAACCCATCCTCAAAATGTAAAAAAAAAAGGAGAGAAGGAGAAGAAAGAGGACGAAGAGGAGAAGGAGGAAGAAGAAGAGCCTCATCACTCTCTCTAAAAAGCACATTTCTGATACAAGTTTTCTTCCAAGAGAACCCTGGAGGAACAACACAGAGGACCAGGGAGTGGTGGTCCCAGGATCACTGTGGATAGCAGAGTCCAGAGGGCAGTGGAAGCTAGGGGCTAGGAATGAGGGCAGGGGTGAGGTGATGAGCAGATGTGACTGCTAGAGCAATTAAGCCCAAAGTCAAGCAAAACGCAATTTTGCAACTCCCAGCCATGGGAACATCTCCAAAAATGCACAAAGAGCCCAGAGAGAGTCAGTTTGTTATACTTATCTCTTGCAGCCAGAGAGCATCAACACGAGATAAAATGAACCTAAGGAAAAATCTCTTCTTTTTCTTACCTCTTTCTTCCCTTAGACGGGCTTCAAAAACATCTAGCCAATGAATGAAAAACAGAGAAGAAACCATTTCTTCCTCCCACTGGAGGATTCTAGGCAGGTACAACTGGTTTGCGGAGAAGCAAACTGGATTGGAGATTAGTATTGTATGATTACTAAATTAGGCTGTATTTTTTTTATTATATAAGCACAAAAATCTTTAAACCTACCCCAAATTTCCTCCAGTTATTAGAGAGTAACAAGAAGAAAAAGCTGATTTGAATGGGGTAATGGTAAGAGAAAATAAAGTTGCTTTCAGCTTCCACCCTACTGAATTCAGTACTTTCAATAAGCCAGTTAGATGTCCATGCTTCCATCCACAGCTAAAGGCTTATGCGCACCTCTGCATCCACATTCCCTCGAGAGGCCGGCAGTGACAAGGAAAGAAGCCTCCTTGAGAGATAAGAAATCACACTAAAGGAAGATTGAGTTTACATAATAGTTACCTGCAAGAGACATTAAAACTAGAAGATGAATTAATTTAATTTGTTTAATTTTTTAATAGAATTCATTTTTTTTCCCTGCCACCCCTTTCTAGGGGGAAGAGGGTTGAGCACAATTTTATCTGTTATTAAAAATAAGAAAAGCTATACTTTGGCACATCTAGGATGTACTGCAAAATGTAGAACATGATTGGAGAACTGGAAGTAGAGATTATTGAGGGATTCAGAAGGGAATTGACATGACACAAACCAACATTTAAGGAATTGCCCAAGGAAATAGAGCCCACAAGAGACAGTGAGAAAAAAGCAGCCAGAGAGAGAGGCGGGGAACCAGGGGAGTAAAGTCAAGATGCCGAGGAAAGAATTGATAGGAGGGAGGGGTCTATGTTTTCAAATGTTGGTAAAAGCTGGGTACTGTATAACGGAAATATGTGCTTTGGTTTTAGCAACAAGAAAATCATCAATGGCCTTGGCATGAGCAATTTCACTAAAGTGGTGGAGGCAGAAACCAAATTGAAGAAATCAATTTTTTTTTTTTAATCTAACAATAGAGAAAACTCTTTCAAAAAGTCTGGCAATAAAGAGGATGTGGTAGATTCTATTTTAATTATTCACTTCCCTTGCTATAGGATCATTATATATCCATACCCATTACTTTGTAACTTGCAATGCTTCTCTGAAGGAGATGAGTACTTCTCTGTCTGGCCTGTTGACACTGAAGTTAGCCATGTAGATGACTTTGTCCATGGAATATGAGTAGTGTGAAGGAAGATGTTGGAATAGGAAATTCAGTCAAGGCAGATTTGATTATTTTGTTTGTTTGTTTTGTTTCAGACAGGGTGTCACTGTTGCCCAGGCTGGAGTGCAGTGGCTTGATCATAGGTCACTGCAGTCTCCATTTCCCAGGCTCAAGCAATCCTCCTCTGCCTCAGCCTCTGGAGTAACTGAGACCACAGGCATGTGCCACCATGCCCAGTTAATTCTTTTTAATATTTTCAGTAGAGAGCTCACCATGTTGCCCAGGCTGGTCCCAAACTCCTGAGCTCAAGCAATCTTCCCACTTCCGCCTCACAAATTGTTGGGATTACAGGCATGAGCCATAGCACCCGGCCAGATTTTATTCTTAAAATGGAAAAAAGTAAGGGATGTTTAAATGCTTACAAAAAAGAGTCAGTATGAAAGGAAAACTTTAAGATACAGAAGAGAAGGGATGATTGATGAAATCAGAATCCTGAGAAAGCAGACAGGGTTAGACCCCCAAAATAAATAAAGAGGACTTGCCCATTACATGAAGGTCACCTCTTCCATTAACAAGAAGGAAGGCAGGAAGGATGGATGTGAAGAAAGTTAAGCTTGCTGGTTAAGTGCTGAGAGTTAAAAAGGCGTCTAATTTCTCTGTGAAATGGGAAGTGATGTCACTTGATAAGGGCCAAGGGAGGGGAAGCCAGGGCAGGAGGGGAGAAAGGGGAGTAACACTTTTGGAACATCCATTTCAAAAAAAAAAAAGATACAAAACCAGAAAGAACAAAGCATAGAAGAATCAGTGAGCAGTTTTAAAGGCCAAATTGAGGTTGGTGACCATACAATTTTGTGGTGAAAATATCCATGGTTGTGTGATTTTCCCAGATGTGGACCTAGGAAAGGCACGCCTAGAGCCCTACAGTCACATGGAAGGGAGGTAACTCAGGAGGGGCTGAGGATATTGGCAAGAAAATGTTGAATGTACTTTATCACTAGTGTCAGATTTTCCCAGTTGCCCTTTAGTTTTCCTGTTACACTAGCAGCAGCCTCTGTGTCCATTATTCACTAACTCCTTTATTCCCCACAGCAACCTTGGGATTATTCTTTTATAATTACTCTCTATAGATAAGCAAATTGAAACTCAAGAGATATTACATAATTTGACCAAGATCACCCAACTCGCAAGTGACAAAGTTGTAATTAAAATTCGCATTGTATGACTCCAAGTTCAATAGAATTTTCCCACCACGTCACTGTTGCTCTCATTACTCTTGTTCTTTCTTTCTAAGCCTCTGTGAAACCCTCGTTTTTTTTTATTAAAATTGCCTATAATCGAGAGTTCCAAGTCAGAAGTCCAAATTGCTGATAAAATCTTAAAGTGTCCAGCTAGGATTTCTAATTTCTTCCCCAAGCCGTATGAAGTGAATCAAATAAAGACCACTAGTCATTCAGACTCTTAAAACAGGAGTCTAGTTGACATCCCATCCCCTTCCCTTTCTCTCATCCTTTCTTACTCTGTAAGTGTTCTTGCTGACGAAACAGAGAATACAATGAACTGAGCCCTGAGAAGACTGCTTTGAGCTGCCTGCCACTAAGACCCCTTAAATAAAAGAATAGGGTCAGGCCACAGTGTCAGGACCACCCCCACTCCACGACAGCAGCCCAGGCTGCTGCTGGATTGTATTGCAATTTCAGAGGCACCACTCATATATTCCACATGAATGGTGCTCCCTAGAAGTACACAGCAGGGCTACAGCCCTACCCACCTCCCTTGGCATGAGTTGTCACATTGCCAATGCTCAACTGTTGACACTGTAGACAGGAGATTTCCCAGAGTAGTTCATTTGAAAATATTCTGACCCTCTATGTCCTTTTTCCTTCTCCCTCCACACATTTTTCCTCTCATAACATTTACCTGGCATAAAGTCCCTTAACCACTACCCCACTTCGCCAGCCACAGAGTTTTGGACATACTTCCCTTAAGTAGGCTAATGTAAGATAGGGAAGAAACTGCTGATTGCCTTTTAATATTCAGTCCTTACTTCTTTCTTAATAACAAGGTTGGGACACCACCCTAATAGTAACTAAATACTAATTTTTTTTTAGCTAAGTATATCATCACTCAAAACAAAATATTAGATTCCCCAGTTTCCCCTACAGATAGATGTAGTCACATAACTAAGTTCTGACCAATGAGATAAACATGCAAGTGTTATAGGCAACTACCAAGAGCTATACATAAAGGAAACTGATCCAGAGAGTCCCATTTTTCCATCGTTCCTGGAATGTAAGGGCAACATATAGATTTCCCACAGCCATCTTGGACTCTGAGGTAAACTGAAAAGTGGAAACCATGTTCTAAATATGGTGGTGGCACAAGGAGACAGTGTCTACCAGTTACCACTTTCCCTCCCTATGTCAACATTCTGGACCTCAAACTTAAATGTCTCCAGGCTCCTCTCAGGCCATGTGATTCCTAAAATTTTGTGTTCATAAGCTACTGTCCTAGGTATAAATTTGAAGAGGCTCCCTGTTGCCTAACTCTAAACACCTTTATCTGCCATTAAAGTGTCGTCATGGTTTGATACCTACCTCTCCAAATGTTCCTCTCCCTATTCTTTTAAATATAGCCTAGTATTTGGTCAAATTCATCTATTTACCTCCACATTATTTCTACCTCTGTGACTGAAGTCATGATTCTTCTCCTGCCTAGAAAGTCCTTGATCTGTTTCTTTATCTGTAAATAGCAAACCATTTTCATACCAGTATAACTTCTGTATCCAACCTATATTTCTCCCTGAGATTTCCTCATTGTATAGTAAAGTATCTTTGTCCTCCAAATAAATGATAGAAATGCAGGCCAAAATACAGCCCCTAGTGCACACTAGACACTAAATAATGTTTGGGGAAGGAATGAAAAGAAGTCAGGAACAAAAGAAACTAGAAAAACAAGCTACATTGAAGAAGAAAAGAAGGAAGATGTAACTGAGACCACTGATTGTTCCCAGCAATTATTCTTCCTTTATTCCGTAATTGTAGAATTTTTAGTTGGGTATGTGGCTAGACACAGTAAAGACTAGTTTCCCTGAAGCTAGCTATAGCTATGCAATTAAGTTGTGACTTATATGTAAAGACAAATTTTATGAGGCAGCTTCCTGAAACATCCCCCCAGGAAACAACCAGGTTATATCTTTTACTAATCATTCTTCATTCTTGCCTATCCTCTGCATAGAAGGTGGTGTCACCATCTTGAACTACAGCTCAGGGTTGGCAGGGAGGTAAACCAGTAAGAGACTGGGCCTCACCAGTAAGAGGATTCTATGAAGCAAAGCCACTATATCCGCCCTAGATCATTTTCCACTAGCCTTTGGCATGAAAGGAAAAGAAACTTCTACTTGTTTGAGAGTCACAGTTAAACCTAAACCCTAAGTAATAGAAAAGTCAAGAATAAAAGGATAATGGCAGAAGCAAGTAAGAGAAACAAAACAGACATGATCCCTGCCTTCAAGGGACATAGACTCTACAGGAATAAAAACTCCAGAATCCAGAACTACCTGTTTTATGAGGTCAAAAAGAGAGAGTGGCCACCAAAATGGTGTTTGTTTCTTGTCTCAAAACTAGTGATAGAGAAGCTCTAGTAGAGGAAAGCTTTTTTTTTTTCTTGAGACAAGGTCTTGCTCTGCCATCCAGGCTGGAGTGCAGTGGCACAGTCATGACTCACTGCAGCTTCAAGTTCCTAGGCTTGAGCAATCCTCCCACCTCAGCCTCCTGAGTAACTGGTACTATAGGCATGCACCACCACACCCAGCTAATTTTTATATTTTGTTTTTTGTAGAGATGGGGTTTCATGATGTTTCCCGGGCTGGTCTCAAACTTCTGGGCTTAAGCCAACCACCTGCCTTGGCCTCCAAAGTGTTGGGATTACAGGCATAAGCCACTGTACCTGAATGAGGGAAGCTCTTAAATTCTGCTTTTATCTCTCTAAAGTCTTCCCTAAGGACAAGCTTTGCCTGGCACTTCCCCACAGATATTTATCCCAACACTTGCCTCATGGTAACATTAGCTTAGAGCAAATGCTTCTGGAGCCTCCACTCTTCAATTTCCTCTGCATGTAGAATACCAACTGCTTTCTCCCAATGATGCTTGTCTTTGAGTACCTGAAGGTAAAACCTTAATACAAGTATTTGGTAAAATGTCATCAAGGGTAACCATGTGGAATCTAAGGATCTAAGGAATACAGTCTTTCTTCTCTTTTAAGCCTACCAGAGTGGACACAGATTTGGGCACAGCCTTTGACCCCTCCCCTAAACAGAGAAAAGAAGCTGATACCCCTAGAGGAAAATGAGCTCATAAGACAAAATAACTAGATATTTGAGGAACATGACCACTGTAAAGACAACCAAAGGGAAATATCTAAAGCAGTGCTATGGAAAATGACAAAGAACTTAAAATAAACATGTGTATTAGCTCATTCTTGCACTGCTATAAAGACGTACCTGAGACTGGGTAATTTATAAAACAAAGAGGTTTAATGGTCTCACTGTTCCACAGGCCGTACAGGAAGTATAGAGGCTTCTACTTCTGGGGAGGCCTTGAGAAGCTTCCAATCATGGTGAGAGGCAAAGAGGGAGCAAGGCATTTCAGACGGCAGGAGCAAGGACAGGGGAAGTGCTACACATTTTTAAATAACTGGATCTCATAAGAACTCACTATCTTGAGAACACCACCAAGAGGATGGTGATAAATCATTCATGAATTTCAACTACCTCCCACCAGGCCCTACCTCCAACAGTGGAGACTACAATTTTACATGTGATTTGGAGGAACGCAGATCCCCCATATCATTCTGGCCCTGACCCCCCAAATCTCATATACTTCTCACGTTGCAAAATACATTTACCCCTTCTCAACAGTCCCCCAAAATCTTAACTCATTTCAGTATTTACTCAAAAGTCCAAAGTCTGATCTGAGACAGGCTAGTCCCTTCTGCCTATGAGCCTGTAAAATCAAAAACAAGTTAGTGACTTCCAACATACAATAGGGGTACAGGCATTGGGTAAATACCCCTGTTCCAAAAGGGAAAAATCAGCCAAAAGAAAGACCCATGCAAGTCTGAAACCCAGCAAGGCAGTCATTAAACCTTAAAGCTCCAAAATAATCTCCTTCAACTCCATGTCCCACATCCAGAGAAGACCAATGCAAGTAGTGGGCTCCCAAATCCTTTAGCAGTTCCACCCCTATGGCTTTGCAGCATTCAGCCCTGAGGCTGCTCTCAAGGGCTGGCATTGAGTGGCCAGTTGCTTTTCCAGGGACAGTGTGCAAGCTGTCAGTGGATTCACCATTCTGGGATCTGGAGGATGGTAGCCCTCTTCTCACAGCTCCACTAGGTAGTGCCCCAGTGGGGAGTCTGTGTGGGGACTCCAATCCTGCATTTCCCCTCTTCAGTGCCTCAGTAGAGGTTCTCGACGAGGGCTCCACCCCTGTAACAGGCTTCTTTCTGGACATCCAGGCTTTTCTAAACATCCTCTTAAATTCAGGCAGAGATTCCAAACCCTCAGCTCTTGCACTCAGTGCACCCACAGGCTTAACACCCCATAGAAGCTGCCAAAGCTTATGGCTTACACCCTCTGAAGCAGTGGCATGAGTTATAACTGCGACCCTTCGAGCAATGGCTGGAGCTGGAGTGACTGGGATGTAGGGAGCAGTGTCCTGAGGTTGCGCAGGGCAGCAGTACCCTAGGCCTGGCCCATGAACCCATTCCTCCCTTCTAGGCCTCTGGGCCTGTGATAGGAAGGGATGCTGCAAAAGTCTCTGAAATGCCTTCAAGACCTTTTCTCTATAGTTTTGGCTATTAGCAGTTGGCTTCTTTTTACTCATGCAAATTTCTTCAGGCTTCTTTAATTCCTCCCTTGAAAATGGGCTTTTCTTTTCTACCACATAGCCAGGCTGCAAATTTTCTAAACTTATGCTCTGCTTCCCCTTTAAATATAAGTTCCAACTTTAGGTCATTTCTTTGCTCTCGCATATGAACATAGGTGTTAGAAGCAACAAGGCTATTTCTTGAACACTTTGTCACTTAGAAATTTCTTCCATCATATACCCTAAATCATCACTCTCAAGTTCAAAGTTCCACGGATCCCTAAAGCAAGAGCACAATGCATCAAAGTTCTTTGCTAAGGCATAACAAAAGTGACCTTTTCTCCAGTTCCCAATAAGTTCCTCATTTCCATCTGAGACCTGCTCAGCCTAGCCTTCACTGTCCATATCACTACCAGCATTTTGTTCATAACCATTCAACCAGTCTCTTAGGAGGTTCCAAGCTTTCCCTCATCTTCTTTTCTTCTGAGCCCTCCACACTCTTTCAACCTCTGCCCATTACCTAATTCCAAAGTTGCTTCCTCATTTTTAGGTATCTTTATAGCAATGCCCCACACCTCAGTACCAATTTTCTGTATTAGTCTATTCTTGCACTGCTATAAAGAAATACCTAAGACTAGGTATTTTATAAAGCAAAGATGTTTAATTGGTTCACAGTTCTGCAGGCTGTACAGGAAGCATAGTGGTTTCTGCTTCTGAGGAGGCATCAGGAAGTTAAGAATCATGGAAGAAGGCAAAATGGGAGGGAGGTGTCTCACATCATGGGAGCAGGAGCAAGAAACAGTGAGGGGGGAGGTGCTGCACACTTTTAAACAACCAGACCTCACAAGAACTCACTCACTATCACATGAGCAGCACCAAGGGGATGGTGCTAAACCATTCATGAGAAATCCACCCAGTGATCTAACCAGGCCCCACCTCCAACACTGGGGACTACAATTTGACATAAGATTTTGTGGGACACAGATCCCAACCATATCAGCATGACATTAAATGTCTTTCAGAAGATAAGAAAAGTTATTAGTAACATGAAACATAAACTGGAAGTTATAAGAAAAAAACCCACTGTAAATATTAAGTATGAAAATATGGTAGTTGAGATTTTCAAATAGAGCAACAGGATAAACAATAGGAGGAAAGACAGTACAAACTTGTTAGTTGGAATATTATATTGAGAAACTCTCCAAGAGGGCATTTGGAAAAGATAAGGAGATTTAAAAATAAAAAGAATATATCTTTAAAAATAAAAAGAATATACAGATATCAGCACAGATATTAAGTTTTTAAAAATCAGTATGGGTAAATAAATATAAGAATGAGTCTTAAGGGCAATGACCAAAGTATTAAAATAGAATGTGTACATTTGCAACCAGAAAAAGAAAATTTGATCTTTCTAAAGAAAAGGACTGAAATAACAAAAGGAAAACATAAGTGAGTAAATGGAAAACATAAAATGACCAAATAAATTATAACAAATATTAATATTTAAGTTACTAAATGTTAATGGGTTACATTTACCAACCAAAAGACAGAGACTCGCAGATTGAACTGGAGAATAATACAACTGTATGTCATCTACACGAATCAGATTCAAATGCAACAAGCCAGATTAAAAACTGAAAACAAAAGATTCAAATGGACATAACAAGAAAACATGAACCAAAAGAAAGATGGATTCACCATCTTAATATCTGACAAAATGCTTACTAATGGTACACAGAGAGTACGACCCAAAACTGGGACTCAAATCAGATTTATTGGACGACCAAGTTTATTCTCAGAGTCTATCTATGCATAGGCTCCTTAGCTAAATACTTCCAAAAGTAGATGAAGATTAGAAACGAATATAGCTCTCCCATGAACTTCACACTAATTCTACACATTCCAGCAAAAATCTTAAGGTATAGTCCGACATTAGTACATTTACAGAGGGCAGGTTGTCAACATAAATTCCAGTAATCATTGGATTATGTTGCCCAAAAATCCATCTTGGCAATTTCTCAGACACTTCTATTGGGCAATTTTTATGATGCCACAGTCTGTTGCCATGAAAATGATTGCAATGTCATAAATTCAGAATTTCAACTCTACAGCAGGATCAAGGAGGAAAACATGACAAAGCTGTTCAAAGTGAGTGGTACAGTGCTTCTGGTAATTATCCAGAAGAAGATGGAAATAGTAAAATGCACAGGGAGAAAGCAAATGGATATATGAGGTCAAGTCCTTGAATTTAAGTCACAAAATTGGCTCCCACCCACCTTGCCCTTTAAGGTTTTAACATATGGCCACTTTTACCATTAATTACTATGATCCTATGGCAAAACCAGTGAACTTCCATGACTTCATGAGTTGAACCATCTGTTCTTTGAATTCAACACCAAAATCTTGAACTAGAGTTTGAATTTGTGAGATACAGTCACTAAACTTTTGAGAAGAGATGCACTTAAAATGTTACAGTTAGGGTTTTTTCCTACCTAATTACAGCATTTTAAATTTCATTTTTAGCAGGGATATCACTTTGAGGAGGTACATGAAAGATACCGCCTGCTGCTCAATTTTAAAGGTGGAAAGAAAAGCATTACACCTGGATCTATAAATCCTCAAAAGCTATTGTTTTTGCATTTAGCACTCTGTGATGCATGGCACCAGGTCCTCCTTACTCAATATTATCATTTTGATTGTTATCTCCTTATATGTATGTATAGCCCTAGCCCAAACTTTTCCTTTGAACTCAAGACCCATATACATGGGAGGCCAAGGCAGGAGGGTTACTTGAGCCAAGGAGTTCGAGGGCAGCCTGGACAACATAGTGGAACCTCATCTCTACAAAAAAAGTTTTAAAAACTTACCAGGTATGCTGTTGCACACCTGTGGTCCCAGCTACTTGGGAAGCTGAGATGGGAGGATCATTTCAGCACAGGAGATCAAAGCTGTGGTGAGCTGTGATCACACCACTGTGCTCCAGCCTGGGCAACAAAAAGAGACCCTACTGAAAAAAAAAAAAAAAAAAAAAAAGAAAGAAAGAAAGAAGACTCATCTACACAGATATGTCTCACATGCCATGCTCAAACTCAACTTTTCAAAACCAAACTTGGCATCTTCCCATAAACTTGGCCCTGTTCTAGTGATCTCTATGTGACCAAATGGCATTCTTGTACAAGCCAGAAACCTTGACTTTTCTTTGCACTGCACACTCTACTTTACACATTGCTACAGTTTGAATGTTTGTCCCATCCAAAAGTCAGACGTGGCCCATCAACCACGGACTTCTCTGCCTCCAGAACTGTAAGAAATAATTGTTTTCTTTATAAAGTACCCAGTCTCAGGTATTCAGTTATAGCAACAGAGAATGAAATAAGACAATATATCTGAGACATGTCAATTTTATCCTTCAAACAGCTCTCAAATCCATATGTTTGACTCCATTGCTTTGCACACCACCTCAGGTCACGCTGGCCCATTTCAACAGCCTCATGACTGGTCTTCCACACCCATCCTAGTCCCTCCTATAATCTGTTCTCCATGCTGCAGCCAGAATGATCATTTCAAAATCCAAATCTGATTATGTTATCATCCTGTTTAAAACAATTGGATGAGCAAAGGAAATGGTTTCTTGAGATGAAATTTACTCCTTTGCTCATCCATAAGAATCTACTCCTCATCCATTAAAGTTTGATCACAAGATTCACTCACATCTCCAGGTTCCACTCCTACTTTTAGTTCTCTTGCTATTTCCACTACATCTGCAGTTATTTCCTCCACTGAACACTTGAAGCCCTCCAAGTCATCCATGAGGGTTGGAATCAACTTCCTCCAAACCCCTGTTAATATTGATATCTTACCTTCCCCAATGAATCAAAAATTGTTCTTAATGGCATCTAGAATGGTGAGCTTTTTCCATGTTTTTAATTTTCTTTGCCCAGATCTATCAGAGGAATCACAATGTACAGCAGCTGTAGACTTACAAAATGTATTTCTTAAATAATACTTGAAAAGTGAAATGACTCCTTGATCCATGGGCTGCAGAATGCATGTTGCATTAGCAGGTATCCAAACAACATTAATCTCCTTGTAAATCTCCATCAGAGCCATTCGGTGACCAGATGCATTGTCAGTGAGCAGTAATATTTTGCATCTTTTTTTCTGAGCAGCAGGTCTCAACAGTGGGATTAAAATATTCAATAAACCATGCTATAAACAGATGTGCTGTCACCCAGGCTTTGTTGTTTCATTTATAGAGCAGAAGCAGAGTAGATTTAACACAATTCTTAAAACTCTAAGATTTTCAGAATGGTAAACAAGCATTAGCTTCAACTTAAAGTCACCAGCTGCATTAGTACCCTAACAAGAGTCAGCCTGTCCTTTGAAGTTTGAAGCTAGGCATTAATTTCTCCTCTCTGGCTAGGAAAGTCCTAGATGGCATCTTCTTCCATTAGAAGACTGTTTCATCTACATGGAAAATCTGCCACTTCCTGTAGCCACCTTCCTCAATTATCTCAGCTAAATCTTCCGGATAACTCACTACAACCTCAACATCAGCACTTTCAGTTTCATCTCACACTTTCATGTTATGGAAACAGCTTCTTTCCTTAACCTAATGAACCAACCTCTGCTAGCTTCCAACTTTTCTTTGCAGCTTTCTCACCTCTCTCAGCCTTCACACAATTGAAGAGAGTTAAAACCTTGCTCTGGCTTAGGTTTTGGCTTAAGGGAATATTGTGACTAGTTTGATCTTCTATCCAGATCATTGAAATGTTCGCCATAGCAGCAATAAGGCTTTTTCAGTTTCTTATCATCTATGTGTTCACTGGAGTAGCACTTATCTTTTCCTTCAAGTACTTTTCCTTTGCATTCGCAGCTTGGCTGTTTGCCACAAGAGGTCTAGCTTTTGGCCTACCTTGGCTTTAGACATGCCTTCCTCATTAAGCTTAATCATTCCTAGCTTTTGATTTTAAAGTGAGAAACGTATGACTCTTCTTTCGCTTCAACAGTTGGAGGCTGTGATAGTTATTAATTGGCCTAATTTCCACCTTGTGTCTCAGGAAATAAGGAGGCCAAAGGAAAGGGAGAGAGATAGGGGAACAGCCAGTTGGTGGAGGGGTCAGATCACACACAACATTTACCAGTTAAGTCTGCAGTCTTAAATGGGCATGGATCATGATGTCCCAAAAGCAATTAAAATAGGAACATCAATGATCACTGATCACAGATCACCACAATAGATATAATAATGATAATAAAAGTATGAAATAACTGCAAAGATCACCAAAATGTAACTCACAAACACAGAGTGAATACGTGTTATTGGGAAATTGGTGCCAGTCGACTTGCTCAAGCCAGTGTTGCCACAAGCCTTCAATTTTTAAAAAATGCAATTTCTGCAAAGCACATAAAGCTGATAAAATGAGATATCCCTGTATGATATCCTTTCATAGAATCACATTCCTTTTCTTCAGAGTAAATATGTTAATGTGTAGTTATACAATTATTAGGATAGTTATTTAATTAACTTCTGTTTCCTATGCCATACTATAAGGTACATGAAAACAGGCAAGTTGTTTATTTTTGTTTCCATTATACCCTCAGCTCTGGCACTGTATCCAGCACATAACACATGCCCAAGGTATTTTTTGAATTTGTGACTAGTAATCTATCATTTATTGAGATGTCTTCACAAATAACATTTCAAAACTTCTCAAACTTCTCAAAAAAAAAAAAAAAGGAAACTTACACCTATCATTTTATTCAGCTATTCTACTGCTAGGTACTTTTTATAGCAATTTTATTTATAATAGCCAAAAAACTACTAGAAACAGCCCATTGCACTGCAACAGATGAATAGATAACATGTGAAGTATCCATATAATAAATCAATACTCTGCAATAATTATGCTCAAAACTATATTTTATGTTCAAAAGATAATTTAAAAAGGAATAAACTATTGACACATGCAGAACCTCAAAAATCTTTAGCTGAGTGAAAGAAGCCAGAAACAAAAAAGTATATGCTGTATGATTTCATTTGTATGAAGTTCTAGAAAATCCAAACTAAATTATAGTCTCAGAAAGCAGGCCAGTGATTGCTGGGGGACAGTGCGATCTGTGAGAAATTACTACGAAGGAAAAAAAGAAAATTGTGGGGTGATGGAGATGTTTATTATCTTGATTATGGTGACCATTTTATATGTGTGTACATATGTCAAAAAACATCAACCTTATCTTTTAAACATAGGCAACTTATTGTTTGTCAATTATACCTTAATAAAATTGGAAGCTTGTAATTCAGTAGGAAGTATTAAGATCTGAATGTAAGCATAATATATATTTAAAATGTTAGAGAAAATATATGAAAAGGATACAAATTCCAGGATTTTGCTATTACTTCATTATTTAGTGATTCAACAAATATATCTTATTTTTAATAGAAATTAGTCCAATAAACAGACACTTCTCAAAAGAAGACATTTGTGTGGCCAACAAACATATGAAAAAAAGCTCCACATCAGTGATCATTCGAGAAACACAAATCAAAACCATAAGATACCATCTTATGCCAGCCAGAATGGTGATTATTAAAAAGTCAAGAAATAACAAATGCTGGAGAGGCTGCGGAGAGAGAGGAAGAGTTTTACATTGGTAATGCAAATTAATTCAACCATTGTGGAAGACAGTGTGGTGATTCCTTAAGGATCTAGAACCAGAAATACCATTTGACCCAGCAATCCCACTACAGGGTATGTACCCAAAGGAATATAAACCATTCTATTATAAAGATACGAGCACATGTATGTTTATTGCAACACTATTCACAAATAGCAAAGACATGGAATCAACCCAAAGGCCCATCAATGATAGACTAGAGAAAGAAAATGTGGTACATATGCACCATGGCATACTATGCAGCCAGAAAAAGGAATGAGATCATGTCCTTTGCAGGCACATGCATGGAGGTGGAAGCCATTGTCCTCAGTAAACTAATGCAGGAATAGAAAACCAAACACTGAATGTTCTCACTCATAAATGAGAGCTGAATAATGAGAACACATAGACACAGGGAGGGGAACAACACACACTGGGGCCTGTTGGTAGGGGACAGGGAGGAGGAGGAACATCGGGAAAAAGAGCTAATGCATGCTAGGTTTAATACCTAGGTGATGGGTTGATAGATGCAGGAAACCACCATGACAAACGTTTACCTTTATAACAAACCTGCACATCCTGCACATGCACCCGGAAACTTAAAATAAAAATAAAGAAATCAGGCAAATAAAACAACTAAGAAATTCTACAACTTGTAACTAAAAATTAACCCTTAAAATAATACTCCCTCTCATAAATTTTGTAAAGATAACAAAATATTTTTATTCAGATATTTATTTCCTGAGATTGCCAGAAAATATAATGACTTGAGTCCCAGAGTCTTTGGGGATATATTTTCTATAATGGTCTTGGAAAGTGGCATGACCAGAATTTAAAATCAATCAGAAGGAGCATAATGTTTTAAAAGGCAGTATTTCTAGCAATAACAATAGCAAACAACTCTTCCACTCTTTACCTTCCTTGTTCTTTGTTTGTTATTCAAGTCTAGCAATCTGTGTTTAAGTAAAACCTTTGAGCATTTTTGCTACAGGCAAAATTTTATATTCTCTTAGTTCTGTGATATGGAGGAGTCAGCTATTTCAATTTTTTGCAGACTAAATAGAATATTAATGGCCCCAATGATTTTTAAATACCATCAGCAAGGTTGTTTAAAATGACTGTGTCATAGCAACAATCAATAAGATAATGAATGTGAAAATACTTTGTACGTGGCAAACAGCTACGCTAGCATATGTGAAAAGATGAAAATTTTTTTAAATTATTTTTCAGATGAAAGTAATTTGAAAGAATAGATGGTAAACAATCATAACTTATTCAAATAAAGGAAGCATTAAAAACAAAAGGCAGACTAGCATAGGCCACTTAAGAAGATGGAAGCCCACAGTCAGTTGTTTTAACACAGGGAGAAATAATTTTACAAATAGGAAAATAAACCAATTAGAAAGTATGCTACTTTTTTAAACATCCAGAGAAAAATGTTGCTTAATTATCTTCAGCTCTGGGAATCTTAAATCTAGAAGGGTGTTTACCAAAATATTTTCATAGAACTATTCTATATCAACAAAATGTTTCACAGTCAAATAAGTCTAGAGCATATTGCATCAAACAAGGTTAAAAAGTTATTAGAGAAATTTTCATAAACTCTAATATGATAATGATAATAATATGAAAGAGAAGATAATACGAAGAGAGGACTATATTATGCAATCTTTTCTAAGCTTACTTGACTACAGAATTATTTTTGTCTTGAAGTCTCTCATGGGCCTAACATGGTTCATCTTTATCTAGAAACACCATGAATTAATCAGTATAGGTGATTTAATAATTCCAGAACCTAATGAAGACCAGAGTACATAAGCCGAGCAAAAAAAAATTACATATATACAACTTTGACTACATTGGTTTGAGTAAATGAGAAGACCATTGATTACCAAAACCTTACATAAAACCATAAGAGGTTTGGTTACAGAAAAATGTGGGAGAAGCTCGTGTCTACATGGAAAATGAAATTGTGGGAATAAAAGGAGCTCCTTATGTTATCCACGTAATTTCTATTTCGTGAAACCCAATTTGCGTGAAAAACCAGAACTCCAATTAAAACAAATTTCAAAACCCAGAATATGATGAGACTTCAAGAACCCAGTGATAGCTACAGGTATGTGTTTATCAAGCTGGCATTCATGAAGCCCTGGCCCTGCCTGAGTTCTCCATTAATTCTGTCCTCCTTGGTCCCCATGTACCTTGCGCAAGAGTGGCTGGTTCTACCACCCATCAGCCATGTCCTTCCTCATTCCTCATCCCTCTTCAATGGTCTAGGAAATCTCAGTCACTTTCTGGACATCAAGCTGGAACGTGGAGTCTCTGGGAAGTGATTATCAGGCTCAGGGTTTCTGTGTATGGTTGAGCCATGCGTGCACTGCACAAAGGCCAAAGGAGCAAGAAGAGTCTGAAACAATCCGCATTATGCTTGCCAAGTGGTGCTCCCTGGCATGAGGCTGCTTTGGTCTGGAAAAAGACAGCCTTTGACTTTTGCAAAAAGACACTGGTCAGCTGGCCAAGCATGCACCTGCCAGTCTTCCTCCATGCAGAGGGGTGTCTTTTTCTAATTCTTCCACTCAGAGAGAGAATTTTTCTCTTAATTCCCACAAAGGCGAATAATTGGCTTGTTGCTTGGCCCATCCGCCTGGACCCTTTACTCAGTTATCTCTACTCTATTGCCTGAGAGGCACCTTGTGGTTCTGGTAACATGAATAAAGGGCTTCTCTACAGGACAAGACACACACCTGAACCTGAACCTATTAGCCTAGAAATGCTTCTGCCCTCTCCTCCTCTTCTCCAGGGCAAAAACAGCAGAAGGACTTCAGAGAAAGAAAGAGAATGCTGAGAAGTGGAGACACATCGGGTGTATTTCAAAAATAAAACCCCCATTATAGAACCTGTTGGCCTAACCCAGTCTCTAGATGCAACATTCCTAGGTCAAGTGTCCACCATGTGGGTCTGCTCCACATAACAGGAGCAGAAGGCTAGCGCTGGCTGTGGGCAGTAAAGAGTGGTGTCTGTTCTCAGAGAAAGTGAACATGCTTGGAGAAGCACACACTAAGACATCTACTACTATTTTTCTCTAGGTTTGGAGATGATGATAATTTTATATATATATATATATATATATATATATATTAAATAGTCCTGCTTCTTTAACTTTCCACATTTCATTTTATGTCCCCATGTCTTGAACTATAGCTTTTATATATGTACTTTTTTCCAGTTTAAAGTCTCCTTTTAGGTATGAAACTGGGAGCTTTATAAGCATTTGGGGAAAGGTGTGAATCATGAACTGTGCAAGGGAGAATGACCTGGTGATGCTCCATGGCTTATGCCTGCTTTCAGTACCTAATAGCCGGTACCGCTTCTAAAACATTTTCACACTGATACTCACTTGGCCATCCAGCAGGAATCTATCAAGGGTAAAATAAGCAAACCCTTCCACCAGGGGGACAGTTTTGTGAAGTAGTTCCCTCCAACTCCTTCCCAAATTCCTTTAGCAATTCTTAGTCCTACTTGAACCCAAAAAATGACCTGGTCACACCCATGAGCCTCAGAATCATATTTAAAGAGGAAGAAACAAAGATGCTGTTAGATACTGACAAAGTAATAAGCTTTACTCTTTGCCAGGAAAATTACAGCACTGTGGTTCCATATGTCCCTCTTCTATGACATCTCTCTCTACCTTGTGAAGGTTGTACATAAGTCTTCCCATAAGGGAGGTGAAAGGTAGGTAGGGCTAGAAAGAAAAAAAATAAAAATAAAAATATAAAACCTCTCACGCCCTCACCAAGAATCCCCATATACACCCAGGCCAGCATAGAATTCCCCTAACCCAAAAATGTGGTTTGGAAACAGACAATGTAGGAAAGTGAGACATCAAAAGAAGTGACTGTGGAGCTTCTGACAACACAAATGAAACCAGAAAGACAGCTCAGGCAGGCTCCTTTGGAACTGCAGCTCCCATTCCTTCAGAGAGAACTCCTGATGCTTATTTCTTCCATGTTAGAATTAGTTTAACACTCATTCCTGATGCCCTCTCTGCAGGTCGGAACATTTTTCATTCCTCTCCAGGATGTTCAGGGAAGCTTTCACCGTAGGAAAACAAAGCTCACTCCACGACCCTCACAGGACCAGACACGCTGACCGCTTTCTCCTGGAATCCTCAGCAGACTTCTCCCTACCAGCGCTGTGCAAACCATTTGCAGCTGGGCTTTTTCCTACTTGTGAAACAACATTGTCTTCCCAACAGAGCGGGACCTATTTGATGAATGGTGGCAGAGGGCTAAGGTGGAAATGGATTTTGATTGCTTTGATTGCAAGAATCCAGACGTTTAAAAATGACCTAGATGGCTTAACCCCTTCTTACCCGCACTACAGTAAATGAAATAAAAAGATATGTATGTATACTCAAGACACAAACCAGAAGATGAAATAACTGCTTTTCTCAGTGTGTTTGAAAAGCTGTGATATTTACAGTCACACTTTAAAAAGTATCTTATTACATAAATAATACATTAATATATTTCAACAGAAAAGACTCAAACAACATAGAAGTACAGAGAGTAAAATGCAAAAGTTTACTTTTTACCCCTCATGCACTGCCATTTTTTGCCCCAATAGTAGCCAAATTTACAGATTACTGCATAGGCTTCTCATCATTTTTCTCTATATTTAAATAATAAATGTTTCCTAAACATAGTGTCTGCCTGTTGCTTTTTTCCCTTAACAGTACATCTTTGAAATCTCTCCATGTCACTACATTCAGGTCTCTCATTCTCTTTAATGGCTGCAGAATTGCTGTGTTTTAATATGGTAGAAAATTATAATTGTGTTTTCATGACTAAAAAAAAAAAAAAAAACTTTGAAAAGGAAGCATACTATTTGCCTGGTTCTGCAGTAACTGTTTGAAAAATTAAGTGGTAGCTTGCAAACGCATGCTTAAATTGCTAGTCACTGAAAAAATTCTTAACAATATGAACCACATTGCTCACTGCTCCTGGTAGCACCCTGACACAGACCCTGCCTGGTAATCCAGCAAGTCTTGGAGAAAGTTCTTTGGGTAACAACTCTGCAATATTTCCTTGAAACTGGCCAAGTTCAGATAGTTTCCAATCCTGACAATGCTTTACATACAGCCTGTATGATCCTGTAACCCTGCAAGACTTTAACAAAAAGAGAAGATTGTTAAGAAAACTGAAAACAAGAAATAAAAGAAGAGCCACACTGAGTTGTTAGGTTGATTTTCCTGACTATGTTTACACCTTTCCATAAATCCTGGAACGGCTGGGCATACCTTCATTAAATTAGGTGTTCTTGATTGGGTTACTCTCGCCTTTTTACAACACTGGTCTCTGTTTTCCCAGTGAACGATTAATCTCTTGCTCTTCACAATCTAAAGATTCTTTTTGGTAACCAAGTTCCAGTTATTGAACAGATACACATCACGAAATGTTTTCTAGGACCTTCTTTTTTTTTTTTTTAAGAAAGTATGGGGGGGTGTTGAGGGGAACAAAACTAGCAGCATTTTGTTATCCTCAGGAGCCTATACTTTTAAGTATTTTTTGTTTTTCCCCAGGAGCCAAAGAACATGGTCATTTCATGTCAGCTTGTTATGCATTAGCACAACTCTGATCAGTGCCACCAAAGGTTATTGATAGTACCAATAATATAGATGTTGGAAAATTTTACACTGATTTAATGCCTGAAATCAATCAACCTTTCACTATTCTCTTTCCTTTCCACTGCTCCTGCAGACTCAGATAACATTCAGTTCCTGAATCTCCAGAGCCTCCTGTAAAGGGGTAATGGAATCCATCTGAGAGTCTAGTAATCTACAGCTCTTGGATTAGAACCCATCAAAAGCTAGAACAGGTCATTTTACCATCAAAAGAACATCCCTCCTTCAACGAAATGTCAAAACTCAAGCAGTCTTTTCACTCTGAGGTGGCCTTATGTATAGACATTTCTGGTTTCATTTCTCTTGCAATACACTGTGATCGCCAGGACAGTGGCCCATGGACGGCAGCAAAGCCTCGCAGCTGAGACTGTCTGAATGCAGCTCAGGCTCTCCTCCACATTCCATTTGTTCAAGTAACTTTTCCAGGGCTATGCAGTCAGGCCAATTATCTTAGAAACAAGCAATTATAACCACATTCACAGCTCCCTAAAAGGGTGAGTGCATTCTAGTAACAATTTCTCATGAAAGAAAAACAGTAATTGAAGGATTGGCAAGGCTATTGCAACAGACCAAGACCTCTGGGAAGACATTTAATAGCATGCAGGAGTGTACACACACACACACACAGACACACACACACACAGTCCACTTGCTTTCCCACCAGAGGAATTTTTCCTTTCCATCCAAATCTACCAAATAGTTTCTGGAGGAAAAAATACAGACAGACCATAGGAAACAAAATAGATGAAAGTATAACTGGCATTCTGAGTTCTGGTCATGCATTATTCCTTAATATCTATATGTTCATCTCTTGCTTCTCTATTGCTGAATGTAAGTCACAGCATGAAATACTGGCAAAGTATCATTCCTGAGATAATACACGTGGAAGCACTTTAGAAGAGGTAAATGGGGTGGATCACTT